>NW_024429205.1:12492500-13055000 GCF_017639785.1 Mesocricetus auratus | reverse complement strand
GAAAGCCCTAGTTGTGCCATGATGCCTTCTATATGGCAAAACATTAATTAAGCAAGTCAGTTGCATGTCTTGGTGTATTCAATATTATTCAGTACATATTCTTACATAGCAGGTACCTTCATTGACATAAGAAGGGTCCAGCCTTCCAGGAGATCATGGCCTGGTGGGGCAGATGGGTAAGCCAACAAGTGATTTCAATTTAATGTGGTTATGGTTATTACAATAGAATTTTGTCCAACGCTAGGTAGAGCTGTATTGAAGCAAGATGGAAGGTGGGTGGTGGGTGGGAGGGAGGTTTGAGCAATCCAAGAATTTCCTAATGATGCCACAATGCAGGAGGGAAAAGACTCCATCTCCCAATTTACTCTTAGCATTCAATTCTCATAGCCTTTGTCTTCTGAGCCGAGGATAGTTATTTTTGGCCAGGTCATGACCCCTGCACATATCACGGTTTAAGCAAACTCGATAGGCCTTAGATCTAGGAACGAAAACATAGCTTTATTCTTTTTCAAACTTAATTTTTCAATTTATTATTATTGTGTATGCAGTGTGTGTGTGTGTGTGTGTGTGTATGTGTACACCAAGGCATATGTAGAAATTGCTCCTTCCACCATTGCATCTGGACATGGAATTCAGGTCGGTAAGCTTAGCCATCTCACTAGGTAAGAAGTATCTCTTTTCATACTTGTCTTTATCATTTTGCTTCCAGATTCAGTCTTACTTTGAAAGTGGAGTAATTGACTGCACACGAGATACCTACTGTAGACCTACCAACTTTGCCCATCCACAACACAGGCACATGCCCATGAACACACACAGAGATACCTGAGATGAATTAGCCATACCCCTACCATGAGGTGGGGGAGGCTTTTAAGACACGAAAGTTACTGTCAAGGAAAATGAGTGGCAGAGGCAAGACTGGTCCATTGCAAGGCTCTCTCTGTGGATTCACATCCACCTTACTTGCCTCTAGTCTTCCTACATGGAAAAAGTACACTGGACCTAAGAAGGTTCCATTTAAGAAGTGATGGGTACGGATATAAGCATCCAGAAGACTGACCACAAGCAGGCCTTCATTAAGATGTATGATGTGAGATAGGCCACTTCAGCGTCCCATCTGTCTCTTGTAAAAAGAGAGCTGGTAGTGATACCTATCTCGGGATTTTGTTTATGAATATTAAATCCAAACAAGTCTGGCATAGCCATTCAATAAAAATGAATTTTTCTTTTAAAGGGCTTTTTTTCCTCTTCTAAAATATTTGCAACTCTTTTAAAAAAATAAATATAATATTTTTCAACTAAACCACAGAAATCGAGTGCAAGCCTGGATTTGAGGAAGCTCTCATACCAAGAGCTTAAATTTCTTCTTCCTTTGGCTGATGGAGTTAGAGGCAGTGTTTGATATTTACCTCTTCCATTGGTTCTGTCTGCACTTAAAACTTTCGTGTGCTTTCCCGCACATGTGTATGAAACATTTCTCCATGGTCCCTAGTGCTTTGTGCTCAGGTTCTAGCTGGAACATCAAAATTTGCTAAGATGATGGCTTCTGTCTCTGCTAAGTGAGAGCAGACCAGAGAACTGACACATACCCTGAAGAGATCTGCAGACCTCCTTTGTCCCCAAGGTCTCCTCTGCAACTGTGTGAGCAGCTTAACAGAAGGCAGGTGTGCTGTTACCTTGGTGCTTAGCACAGTCCTCTCCATGCCTGAACTTTAGAACCTGGTACCAGTTCAAGTGCTCACCTTTCCCATCCCTCTTACTGAAGCACATATCCAGTTCAAATGTTCACCTTCCACATCAGTCTTGCTAAAGCCTGGTACCAAGTTCAAATGCTGTCTTTAGAGTTGTTCTAGTACCCTGACTACAGCTATCCTCTTTCCCTTTGAACTTATCACAACCCTATCTTTTTTTTTTTAGGTTTTTACGAGACAGGGTTTCTCTGTATTGTTTTGGAGGCTGTCGGTCCAGCCTGGCCTCGAACTCAAAGAGATCCGCCTGCCTCTGCCTCCCGACTGCTGGGATTAAAGGCATGCGCCACCACCGCCCGGCAACACAACCCTATCTTTAATAGATCCCAAAAAGTAAGGGCCATGTGTTCCTTAACATCATTGGTTTCAGTGTCTATATGTGATATTCCAGACGTCTCGTACCCAAAAGAAGCCATGGAGAAAATCTTGGATAGGAGTATGGATCTATGCTCGAGTGTTCTCATTCCTCTGTCCATTTGTTTATTAAGGAAGATGCATTAGTTCTTCCTCAAGTCTCTACAACAACAGTTCTCAATTTGTGGGTCTTGACCCTTTTGAGGGTCAAATTACACTTTCATAGGGGTTGCCTCAGACCATCAGAAATATTAGATATTTACATTATGATTCATAATGGTAGAAAATTACAGTTATGAAGAAGCAACAAAATAATTTTATGCCTGTACTAAAGAGTCACAGCCTTAGGAAGATTTAGAAGCACTGTTCTATAGCATCAGAGGTTTGCAAGTAAAAATTCTGTTGAGCCATTTTTAGCCAACAAACTTGCCCCTCCACCCCCATGGAAGAATGACATCCTTTCATGTGATAAGTGTCCTGACTTCATCTGTCACCAAAAACCCTAATTCCTATTTTCTGTATTCTTCAAAATCCACCTACTTGGGAAACTTAATGCGCACTGTGCTTTGGGGCTGTACGATAGTATCAGGTCAGGGCCAGGAAGTACCTAGAGGGACTAGAACTTGAGACCTGCACCTCAGGAACTTCGAGTTTCTCCACAGACACAGGCAGGTGCCAAGGATGACTTGTTAGCAACTGATGAAAGAAGCCTGTCAAATCCAGCCTTTGCCTGATCATCTGCTTCTTAACACCCTTCATTCCTTTAGAAAGTGAGTGCTATTGACAAAAATGTGTCCTCCCAAACATCATTAATTGAAGCCCTAGATTCTATGCAATGGCACTGGGATGGGCCTCTGGGAGGTGAGTAAGTACAGGCAAGATTATGAGTGTAGAAACCCTTGATTAGATTAGTATTCATCTTAAAAGAGGTTACAGCTCTCTTCGCTAATGGTGAAGATACAATGAGAAGGCAGATGTCTGAGAAAAGGGTCCAAGTTCTGATTCATCAGGCCCAAGTTCTTGAACTTCCAAGACTCTAAACTATAAGAAATAATTTGTTACTTCATGAGCCTGCAGCAATTTCTAACAACAGACAAAAGTGATTACGACAGTGAGGAAGACTGAAGGCCAGTAGACTGCTCTCTTCAAATTGTTCAGTGACCACTTGGAAGCAGACTCATCTCATCCTGGTGGAGTAGCTTGAGCTTAGCTGCAGACCCAGGACCTTGTGTTTTATGCTCTACTCCAGCACATGTGTTCTGGAGTTCGTTTTACCCAAGAACAATGAACCTGAAAAACTATAATATAGCTTTTTTAAACTTATCATCTAAAACTTGAAATAATTGAGTGAAGTGAGTATCATGAGCCTCAGTGCATAAAGAAACAGAGGCCTAGAGAAGTTACTTCTCCATCATCTCTTAGCTGGAAAATGCTAGACTGAGTTGGAATATAAATGAAAATTTGTCTTTTATCTATTATTTTTTAATCTTTTAAAAAGAGTCTTGTGTACCCAGGCTGCCCTCAAACTTGAATGCAACAAAGGAAAAGCCTTGAACTCCCAATTCTTCTATCTTCACCTCCACTTTAAGTGCTTTTCTCAGAGATCCTCCTGTCTCCATCAGCCCAGCTCTGGTACTGTAGTTGTATGACATGGTGTTAAGCTTTTTGCGTGGGTGCTATGGATAAGACTCGGATCCACATCCTTGGCTAGGAAATAGTCTCCCCAGTCCCCACTAACCACTCTTTGTTTTAATTTTCTACTATAGCATGCAGATGTCTTCATTATAGAATCTATAACATTTGAGCATTCACATACATTATATTACATGCCAGTCAGAGTTGCATTCCATGCAGTGGGAAATACCTTTGATAGGATGGGTCATGACTTAGTCAACACTATACTCAGATCCATGTGAGGATGCTTCCTCTAGGCTCTGAATAAACAAAAAATTTCTAAGAATGCTCTAAGTTCACTTCAAGGACCAAAACTCATATAGAGTGAGCATATGATTGTGTTTGGGTCACCAGGGAAAGCAGGGGATGTTCCAAGGAAACTAAAAACAACCAATGAAAAATGATAATAAAGCTCATTCATCTCAGCTTCATCCAGACATTATTTTTATTATTCCTTCACTGAGTTGAAAATGAAATCTTCAAGAAAAATGATTTCTGGGCTGTGGAACCCTGGGTCCCAAGAGGGAAAGAAGAAAATGAGCTTTCTGTGCTAATGGCCAAAGCCACCAAAACTATTGCATCTAGTTGACTTGTGTATTACCTTTTGAGTGAGGACTGACAAGATCGTGTGACACTATTATGTGATTGTATGGAACACACTTTCCTTATTTCTTACTATGTTATTTCCAGAAGAATTGGGTCCCTTCTCAGAAATAACAGGCTTCACATGGAATAGATTTATTGTACTTTGAAAAGATTTTTATGGCCTTGGGTTTAGGGATTCAATAGCCTGTTCTCTGAGAGGGTGTCAAGAGAAGGAAGGTGGAACCTCTGGAGAAAGACCAGCCAATCACACAGCTATGAGATAAGGGGGAAGCTACCTCTCCTCTATCATGGATGATTTGTGCTAGAAAAGCTCCTAACCAACTACTGTGTGCATAGCAGTGCATTAATGCCAAGTGCACATACACTCACAGACCACTACTCACAAGACCTTCCAACCAAATTGTTATAAAATCAAAACATGACAAATTATTTGATGGAAATCCTGAGATAGGTGACCATAGGTAAGGTGTTTTGGGTAGAGCCTGTTAGAATTGTATATTAGGATTTTACAATTGAGGAAGGCATTAAACAAAATCACACAGATAAAGAACAAAATGGGCAGAATTCAAAGACAAAAGTAGAAAATATAAATTACAGGGTAGGGATTTAGACGAACCCCCAAGGAAATAAGGCTCAAAAGGTTGGTGTGGAGATTTTTTATTCTACTAGGTATTTTTCTTTAATGGACTAAGGCAGCCTACATCCATCTCAATAGCTTTTGAGACAATGTTTCAAAACATATCATACTTCATCCTGTTCTCAGTGTCTATCTTTGGATATCATATGTGAGCTTTCACTCACAAACAGTAGGTGGTCAGTGTGTAATATATATATGAGGAGATCCTGGGTGTATACACATGGCATCTACTAGCAGAGGCATTGTATGGGCATTTATACAATGTATCAGGGGACTTCAACTAACTTGAGGAAAAATATAGCAAAGTCTTCCAATGCCTCCCACACTTACAAAGTAAATTTTATAGGATAGCACAAAATGTAGGAGAAGGACCCCCTACTTCCACACATGCTTTATAAGAAAAACACTATTTATGAAAAGATCACTGGGGAAGCAGTCATTTCATCGTGATGTATTCTGATATCTTTTTGCCACCTTAACCTTAGCACGTGTGACTTTTTATTTCTCCTGAACGTCCAGTGGAAGGAGCCAAGAGATTTGGCCCGGTTATTTTCTCTGAAAGCTGTGGCCAATCTCACTAAAATGAGCAGTTCAGGCACTGACAATGAAATGACAGATTTAAGCTGTGCTCTTGGACCCAACAGTAGCCCACATGGTCCCAGCTCCCAGAGAATTGGCTGATGAGAGGAGTCTACAAAGAAGCTCTGGTGATCTCCAGAAGAAAGTGAGGAGAATCAAACAGATACAAGCTTAACCCAACAGAAATTCACACAAGAATGCTGGCCGAAGATGGAGAATAAATAAGATCCTATTTGCAATTGTGGCTGTACATTTAATATGACTTCAGAGTGGACATAAAGTAAAAGATCTATATCCAGAATGAGACATGATATGAGCAGAGAGATGCTGAATTTCATACTGAATGTGGAAAATCACAGGCACCCGGGGTAGTTAGATCACAGGTGCAGCTGTGAAAGTTGGCTGGGGCAGCAGCTGGAGGCAAGAATGAATGCGTAAGCTTGGTTTGTAGGAGCTGTCATCCAAAGGAGAAGTGACTGGGTCTTGGATAAAGAGATGGTCCTGGTTGTGGGTTAAATGGGATGGTATTATGACATGTCAATCCACCAGCCTTATTAGGTGTTGTCCTTCAAATTTCTCCTACTGTTACTCCCGAAGCTTTTGCAAAGTGTCCTTTTAGCCTTTAATATCAGCTGTGCATTGACACCAGAGGACCTTATGTTTGAAAGGGACAGAAATCTAACTGACCAGGTAACTGGGAAGCCCTGAGATTGGACTGAAAGATCTGATTGGCCCAGAGAATTCAACAGAGCCACTGAAATCTGTTTATCTTCCCAGGCCTTGGGTTTCAGTGTCTTTTTTTCTTTTTGTCATTTTGTATTTATATGCTTTCTTATTTAATTTATTTTGTCCTGCAGTGTGTTTCCTTTGTGTTGCCAAGGATGAGGCTACTACAAGCTCCACTCTTTCATAACATTTTGTGTATGACTTCTGATTAAGAGTCAATTTCTATTCCAGGCAGGTTAAAATCATCCACCATGGCCAACCCTAAGCTATTCACTTGAGTGATGTATTTATCCTTGAACCAACTGCCATTGCCAAGGGGTATATATACTCTGGCCAACTCACTGGCACATGGGAGGGGTGGGGTTGAAGAGAACAAATGGCATCCATCCACACAATGGGCCAGGGATAGTTTCCTAAATGAAAAAGCAACAGTGATTTTTCTAGACAGAAGGAAACATTGCAAGTAAGAGATGTCTGTTACAAAGTGTCTTTCATTTTTCCATACTTAGTCCAGAATACTGCAGAGAGAAAAGCATTCCATAGAGGCCAGAAATTTTGTGGCATTAAATAACTGGGTGATGCTCGAAGATGAAAGGTGAGAGACAGGAAAGTATATACCTTCAACAAAAGCCTCAGATTATTTTCCTAGACACCAATGTCCAAGTAAAAACACTGCAGTCAAACAGTTGATAGCAGTTGAAACAGAAGATCTTTGTGAAGGGAGAGCACTTTTGGACAAACATGCAAACGAAAACTGAAGTAAGCAAAGGCATCATCCTTGACTGTGCAGATTCTGCCTTATGTAACTACAGAAGACGCCATCTGTGCATACTAATCCCTTTCAGGAAGTCTCAAAGAACAAAACATGGTTCTCATGCCCAGTTTTCAGAAGCAGCAGAAGAAAACCTAAAACCTCCCATAGCATCTTCCAACTTGGAAGGCAAGGGGGAGTGACAGAGCAAGACAAGAACCATCCTAGCCACTGATCTTTGAAGCAGACAGACTTAAGTTTCGGGGAGCCAAAGGATAAATTTGAAATAGGCACTCCAAGCAGATTTCTAGTAGAGAGGCCTGCCCATTCTTCACTACGCCTCAGTTAGCTGCAGGAAGAGTAGTACAGGTGACCAGAACTAACTGAAAGTTGGCAGTAAGTTATGCTTACATTTTAAGTTTGTATTATTTGCATCAAGCTGTGGGGCCAGGGATTAAACAAGACCTCCTTGCACAAGCTGCACATACCCTGCATCACCAAGTTATACATGAATTTTCAAAGCATAGTAGCTAAAGCTTGGTAGATTCCACTAACAACATGAAGATAGACAAGCTAGCTAATAAGCTCAAACAGAGAAGCCAGAAATGGTTCCAAACAAGAGTGTAAATTTATTTGTGACAAATATAACTGCAGAGAAAGAAAATGGAAGGCATTTAAATAACTTATATTGGGGCAAGCAGTTATCCACGTAGAGAAAACTTAAAACAATGTCAAGAACAAATTTACTGTTGTAAAGATTGACATTAGGGTCTTTTTCATGCTGTCTCCCTAACTGGTAGGCTGTGTCACGGAGAAGTTGAATATTTTCTACCTAGTTCTGACTATCAGAAGTTCATTGAAATGGATTGTGAACTCCAGGTGTGGACTTCCTATCAGAGGTACATGGCCACTGATGTAGCTACAACACTCTGGCTGAAGACCAGAGGGTTATGTGGTATAAGTCAGTAGAGAAAGACAAACAAAGGTTTTCTCATGGAGTAAGGTATCTTGACCCATGGCAAGGTGGGCCTACTGTTGTGTGAGTGGCATTCCTCTTATAGACCACGGAGAATTACAAGGAGGAAGTTCCAATCTCTTCTGGTGCATTGTGGGTACCAATCTGAGAGTTATCAGTTTGGCTATGGGGGGGGTGCCTTCCCAGACTGACAGATACTATTGTTCCTCTAGAATTGTGACCCCAAAGAGCTGGCTAACTCCACAAACTTCTTAATCTCTCTGAGGAAGATGATATCCATCAATTGTTTTCAGAAAGCCCTTAATTAAGGAATATAAAAGCACCCCAGACTGAGTGCCTTGTTACTCCACGTGTCCTGCAAGCAAATACTAATGCATTGCTCTGAAGAAACAATGAACTAAGAAAAACAAGGAAGAGGTTGCAGAATGTACTAAAATTTTGGCCAAGAGCATAAAGGAATCTAAAGAAAAACATCAGGAACTAATTACCAAGAAATGAGGTCTGGCCCCACTGAGAGCTTTTACATCTAAGTTTAGTAAAAAGAGGGTGGGGTGGGGTGGGAGCAAGTCTTTAAGAGTAACAAATAAATGATCAGACCTCAAAAGAAGAGGTTTACATTAATTAAGTAAATGATTTCAACCAACAATCTATTGTTATACTTTAAGGAACTAGGAAAAGAACACACTATATCCAAAGGCTACAGAAAGGAGGAAATGGAAAAGACTAAACATAAACAAAGTGGCAAAACTACAGAAAATCCATGCAATTAAAAGTGTTCTTCAATAATTCTTGAGTTGGTGAAGAGCTTGCCTCCTAGGCATGAAGACCTGAGTGCCATTCAGTACTCACAGAAAGAAAGCTGTCCTGGTACCAGCATGTATAATCCAAGCACAGGGGCTGTGGAGACAGGTGAATCCTTGGGCCAGCCAATATAGCCTATCCCCGAGTGACCAATAAGAGACTCAGTCACAAAGAACAAGGTGGGTAATTATTGAAGAATCACACCTGAGGTTTCCCTGGCCTCTGCATGCACATAAGTAATTGCACACATAGGGACATACTCCTACATGTGACAATGATTTAATTGTTCTTTATAAATATCAGTATCATTGCCATTATAAAATTATTATGTAGTCTATATACAAAATGAAAACCAAGTAAGTAAATTCAAAATAAAGAGAAACAAGTGTACAATAATGGTTCCTGGCATTCATCTCAACAGCTAGTTAAGGGTTTGCATAATTTCTGATATAAATGATACTATTATTTGTGGTGATTCACTCGTCACTCTCTTGGAAAAGAAAATGCTTTCTGATTACTAAACAACGCAGTTTCCAGGTATAAGCCATGGGTAAGCTTTCTGAGACTAATAAAGAGTAACTCATGAACTCTGAACAGAGGCATTCACTAGAGAAACTATAGAAACTCCTTTTCCATTATCCAAAGTATCATGACTACTGCTTTCCTATCTCTGGGTGGGAATATACCAAGCACAGAGTCAGCAAGATGAGTCTGCAATGTCTGCATGCTCTTTACTTTTCTTTTTTGGGGGGGACTTTTTATTAGATTTTTTATTTAAATTAGAAACAGGGTTGCTTCACGTGTCAATCCCAGCTCCCTCTCCCTCCCCTCCTCTCACACCCCCCCCACCAACCTCCCAGTCCCCCACCCAATTCCCACTCCTTTTCCCAGGGAGGGTGAGGCCCTCCACTGGGGATATCCAGAGTCTGTCATTTCGTTCAGGGCAGGGTCTAGGCACTCCCCCCAAGAGTCCAGGCTGAGAGAGCATCCCTCATTGTGAGATGGGCACCCAAAGTCCATTTGAATGCCAGGGATAAATACTGATCTACTACCCAAGGCCCCATAGATTGCCTAGGCTTCCTCACTGACACCGACATACTGGGGTCTGGATCAGTTCCAGTCTGGATCAGTCCCATGCTAGCCTCCCAGCCACCAGTCTGGGGTCCAAGAGCTCCCACTTGTTCAGGTCAGCAGTTTCTGTGGGTTAAACAAGTCCAGTCTTGATCCCTTTGTTCATCAGTCCTCCCTTTTTGTCACTGGGTTCCAGGAGTTCAGTTCAGTGTTTAGCTGTGGGTATCTGCCTTTGCTTCCATCAGTCATTGGTTGAAGGTTCTAGGACGGCAATAAGGAAGTAGTCAGACTCATTATCAGGGAGGGGTATTTAAGGTAGTCTCTCCACTATTGCTTAGTTTGCCAGTTGGTGTCATCCTTGTAGATGTTTGGAAATCTCACTAGTGCCAGATCTCTTCTCAAACCTATAATGACTCCATTTATTATGGTATCTCTTGTCCTGCTCTCTTTTATCCTTCCCCCAACTCAACCTTCATGGTCCTCATATGCTCCCCTCCCCTCCTCTTCTCCCCCTCTCTTTTCCCTGGGTCCTTCTCCTCTCCCCCCATGCTCCCAATGTGCTCAGAAGATGTTGCCTCATTCCCCTTCTCTGTGGTACCATGCATATCTATCTTAGGCACCTACCAGTTTCCCAGACTCTCTGGCAGTGGGATTGTAGACTGGCATTCCCCTGATGCATGTCTAAAATCCATATATGAGGGAGTACATACCATGTTTGTCTTTTTGTGACTGGGTTACCTCACTAAGAATGGTTTCTTCTAGTGCTGTCCATTTGCCTGCAAATTTCAAGATTCCATTTTTTCCCACTGAATAGTACTCCATTGTGTAAATGTACCACATTTTCTCTATCCACTCTTCAGTTGAGGGGCATCTAGGTTGCTTCCAGATTCTGACTATTACAAATAATGCTGCTATGAATACAGTGCAACAGACATCCTTGTTGTATGAATGTGCATTTTGGGGTATATGCCTAAGAGTGGAATTGCTGGGTCTTGTGGTAGACTGATTCCAATTTCCTGAGAAATCTCCATACTGATTTCCAAAGTGGCTGTACAAGTTGGCACTCCCACTAGCAGCAGAGGAGTACTCCCCTTTCTACACATCCTCTCCAGCATAAACTGTCATTGGTGTTTTTGATTTAAGCCATTCTGACAGGAGTAATATAGTATCTCAAAGTTGTTTTGATTTGCATTTCCATGTTGGCTAAGGATGTTGAGCACTTTCTTAAGTGTCTCTCAGCCATTTTAGACTCCTCTATTGAGAGTTCTCTATTTAGTTCTGTAGCCCACTTTTTAATTGGATCCTTTGGTGTTTTGGAGACTTGCTTCTGGAGTTCTTTGTAAATTTTAGAGATCAGCCCTTTGTCAGATGTGGAGTTAGTGAATATTTTTTCCTATTCTGTGGGATGCCTTTTTTTCTTATTGACTGTGTCCTTTGCCTTACAGAATCTTCTCAGTTTCAGGATGTCCCATATATTGATTGTCAACCTCAGTGTCTATGCTACTGGTGTTATGTTCAGGAAGCATTCTCCAGTACCAATTCATTCAAGGGTACCTCCCACTTTCTCTTCTAAGAGTTTCAGTGTGGCTGGATTTATGTTGAGGTCTTTGATCCATTTGGACTTAAGTTTTGTGCATGGTGACAGACATGGATCTATCTGAAGTCTTCTACATGCCAGCATCCAGTTCTGCCAGCACCATTTGTCAAAGATGCTTTCTTTTTACCATTGTATAATCTTAGCTTCTTTGTTGAAGATCAGGTGTTCATATGTGTATGGGTTAATATCAGGGTGTTCAATTCAATTCCATTGGTCTACCTGTCTATTTTTGTGCCAATACCAAACTGTTTTCAGGACTATAGCTCTATAATAAAGCTTAAAGTCAGGGATGGTGATACCTCTGGAAACTCCTTTATTGTACAGGGTTGTTTTTGCTATCCTGGGTCTTTTATTTTTCGATAAAATATGGATTATTATTCTTTCAAGGTCTGTGAAGAATTGTGCTCGTATTTTGATGGGAATTGCATTGAATCTGTAGATTGCTTTTGGCAAGATTGCCATTTTTACTATGTTGATCCTACCTATCCAAGAGCATGGGAGATCTTTCCATTTTCTGGTGTCTTCTTTAATTTCTTTCATTAGAGACTCAAGGTTCTTGCGATACAGACCTTTCTCTTTTTGGTTGCATGCTCTTTTCTTTACAGTTGTGGTATTTAATGTCATCATGGAGTGCCACAGATGCTTAGAATGTGTTTCTATCATGAAAGGACTTCAGAATATACATAATGTAAAGGGCAGCCACGGTGAATGGTATGAACAGAGAGATACAGTGAACATGAAGAATCAGTGCAGTTACATCACAAGTACAGCAGTGGAGGAAGGCTAGGGCAGCGTCTGAGACAAGAATGAAGAAAGGTGGGCTTCTAGAAGGAGCTGCCAATAGGAGGAATGACTAGGTCTTGGCTAAAGAGATGCATCTGATTCTAGGCTAAATGGAATGGAATTGTGAAATGTAAGGCAGGAAGCCTTATTAGATGTCCTTGTTGTTTCCTGCTATTACTCCTGAACCTTTTGCAAAGCTTTATCTAAGTTTTGCATTTGATAAAATGCGTGCATTAGCTCTGAATCTTCTGAAAGCAAGTGGCAGAAATGTAATTTACTAAGTAACTGGGAACCCCTAAGATTGGGCTGAAAGATTTGATTGGTCCAGAGAATTCAATAGAGCTGCTGAAATCTGTTTCCTGTGCCATGCCTTGGGTTTCTGTCTTTTCTTTTCTTGTCATTGTATGTTTATATATGTATATACTGCAGTTGTATGAGTTTATTCATTATTCTCAGTACTGGATAGCATGGGTTGAACTAACACTAGATAGAAAATTTCAAAAGTGAATTTTTAAAAGTTATTTTTTACTATTTTTACAGGTATGTGTGTGTGTGTGTGTGTGTGTGTCTGTCTGTCTGTCTGTCTGTATGCTTGCACCCACAGAGGTCAGAGGCATAGGATTTCCCTGGAGCTGACATGGGTGCTGAGAATTGAACTTTGGTCTTCAGCAAGAGCAGTGTGATTATGTTGTGCTCTTAATCGTTGATTCATCTCAACAGCCCCCAGTAAAGTTTTCACCCTTCCCTTTATTTCAAGAGGCACTGGGTTAGTGTTAATTCATATTTCCAAGGGGTAAGGGAGTGAACTTCACCTGTAGAAAAATGAGCTTTATTTTCCATTCATTGTGTACATTTGCTAAATAAGGAAATGTCAAAATGAACAAGACAATTTCTTTTTTATTTTAATTTATTTATTTTTCAGTTTAAATTTAGATTAGAAACAAGGTTGTTTCACAAGTCAGTTCCAGGTTCCTCTCCCTTTCCCTCCCCTCCTCCCGTGCCCTTCCCCTAAACCCCCCATTATCCCCTCATTTCCCCAGGGAGGATGAGGCCCTCCATGGGGGTTTCCATAGTCTGTCATTTCATCCAGGGCAGGGCCTAGACCCTCCCCCAAGAGTTCAGGGTGAGAGTGCATCTCACATTGTTGGATGGGAGTCCAAAGTTCGTGTGTATACTCAGGATGAGTACTGATCTACTGCCCAAGGCTCAATAGATTACCTAGGCCTCCTCACTGGCACCTGTAGCGTCTGCTGCGCGGCCTGTGTCAGAAAACGTGCGGAGGGTGTCGGGGATTGACAACACAGAGACTTGTTCAACGATGTAAAGAAAACTTTAAGCAGGCCCCAAAAAGGTTCAAGAAAACTTCCTAAGAAAGGCTCCTTCCAGAAAAGCTTCTGCTCTCTCCTCTCCCCTGGCTGGTTCTGCTCTGACACCAAAAACTGATCTGGGCGTGGCAGAAGGGGCAGTTAGTCTTTGGACAAGGTCGAGGTCAGGGTGGTTTCTGTGGGCAGGCCTTTTCCAGGAACTTATTGCCCTGGGCATTGTATTGTTTTTAGTAAACATGTTTTTAGTAAACATTGTCTTACAGCTGCCTACTCCCAGGCAGAAGGAGAAGTGGATCTCTACTCAAGGTCTGGTGTTCCCACAGGCACCCACATTCAGGGGGTCTTGATCAGTCCCATGCTGGATTCCCAGGCTGATTTCTGGGGGTTAAACCAGCCCAGTCTTAATCCCTTTGGTCATCAGTCCTCCCTCTCTGTTACTGGCTTTCTTGAGTTCAGCTCAGGGCTTAGCCGTGGGAGTCTGCCTCTTCTTCCATCAGCCACTGAATGAAGTTTCTGTTTCTCAGACTCTGGCCATGGGATTGTAGGCTGGCACTCCCCAGATCTATGTCTAAAATCCATATATGAGAGAGTACATGCCATGTTTCTCTTTTTGTGACTGTGTTACCTCACTCAGGATGGTTTCTTCTAGTGTCATCCATTTGCTTGCAAATCTCAGGATTCCATTGTTTTTTCTGCTGAATAGTACTCCATTGTGTAAATGTACCACATTTTCTCTATCTACTCTTCAGCTGAGGGGCATCTAGGTTGCTTCCAAGTTCTGGCTATTACAAATAATGCTGCTATGAACATAGTGGAACAGACATCCTTGTTGTATGAATGGGCATCTTTTGGATATATGCCTAAGAGTGGAGTTGCTGGGTCTGAACAAGACAATTTCTAAGTGTAGTCAGTTGCTCTGCTTTCTGTAAAATCCTATTTCCTTAAATGACACAGAAGCCCTGGGGGATGGTTCTGTCAGATACTTGGATACACTTGTAATCTGATTTTTACTTAATACCATCCTTATGACTAAACAAAACAAAACAAAAGGAGAATTAATTGGGGCACTGTTAAATGCTAGTCGTTTCTGGCATTCCTCACACCTAGACGTGATCGGAATTATACAAATATCTCAGTGAGACTTAGTCTTAGAAATGCATACCTTATCTTCCAACACATATGGATGATTATGTCCTGATTTAGATTTTTTTTCTAAATTATGTGGCAGTTTCTAAAGTGGTAGGGTATAGAACTTGCCTGAACATAGTAAGCCTCAGAAAATATGTTAGCAAATGTTTTGAAAATCATATCTGATAAGAAGGTCTCAGATATGAACTCCCAGCAATAACTTCCCAAGGGACTGCCTCTTTGCAACAACAGGAAGGTTTTTGTGTAATGTGACCTGATTCAACACCGCAGTTTGAGACAGTGGATCTGACCTTTTATTAAATTATTTCAGGAGATATGATGGCCTGTGAAAAGATATTTTGAAACAATCCATGGAAGGTGAATTGCTAAGTTAACAAAGCTGAAAATAATGCCCATGTTTTGATCTCTAGCACAGATTCAGAGCCCTAAGTAATCTTCTTTAGAATGTCTGGGAAGTAGCCAGCAGTGGGATGTGATAGACAGACAAGCTGCCTGGACCATGTTTTGACCTCCCGTTGATGACTGTGAATGACATGTTTCCACAAATGACCATGCATCCGCTTTTAACTGTAGATCTGCTCTCTGCAGTCTCCTATCTTAAGGTATTGTTTCCTGAGTATCTAGAGGCTTATTTTGAACAACCTTATTTTCTCCTCTATCTTGCGGTGCATTTCCTACATTTTCCTCTAGCACTTTCCAGTTTCAAGTTTCAAGGTGAGGTCCATTATCCAGTGGGAGTTGATTTTGTGAATAGTGAAAGAGGGGAACCTATTTTCATGCTTCTACATGTGGATATCCAATTTTTACAGGACTATTTGTTGGAGAGACTTTCTTTATTCAGAGTGTGTATGTTATTTATTTGTTAAAAATCGAGTAGCTTGGCCGGGCGGTGGTGGCACACACCTTTAATCCCAGCACTCGGGAGACAGAGGCAGGAGGATCTCTGTGAGTTCGAGGCTGGGCTGGACCAACAACCTCCAAAACAATACAGAGAAACCCTGTCTCGTAAAAACCAAAAACAAAAAAAAATCAAGTAGCTTTAGCTGTATGTGTTGCTATCTGGGTTTCCATTCTGTCTAATAATCTATTTCATGTAGTATTCTTTTTGCTTAGGGGGGGTTTGGGCTATGTCGATTCTTTTGTTTCTCTGTATATATTTGGGGATTTTTTTCTATTTCTGTGAAGTACGGAGTTGCAATTTTGATTGGGATTGCATTAAATCTATAAAATAGTTTTGGTAGAATAGCCAGTTTCACAATATTAATCTTGCCTATCCATGATCTTGCCAGGACTCTATTCCTTTCTCCTGTGTTTTAAAGTTCAGGTCTTTCACTTCTTTATTTGGGTTTATTTCGAGGTATTTCAGGCTATTGTGAATGAAAACATTTCTCTGATCTCTTTCTTAGTATACTTGTCATTGGTATATAGGGAAGCTATAGAATTTTGCACATTAATTTTGTACCCTGATACTTTATTGAAACCACAGAATCTATACCCATGCTTATTGATTGTCTAGCAAAACAAAATAATGAAACTCTGTAGCCAGAGGTATCACACACTCTGAGTGCAATATATAATTAAATCAAGCCAGGACTGATCTGGAAGCTGTCTTCTTGCTGACTATTCACAGTGCAGGAAGGTGCTATGCAGGATGCTGGAAATAATGCATTAACGATCTTACCTAACTATGAACTACAATGTCAGCCTCCTGAGCAAGATGTGCCAACTGATGCAACAGTTGCGTGACTGTAATGAGGTAACCAATCATACGCTAAAGGAGGGAATTCATTCTTTCTACTATAAACCCAGCTAAAATAAAACATGGTAAGAAGATCATAGACTCCAAAGGGAAAACTCAGAACTACTGTTTACTTAATAGATGCGGCCTTAAACTTCACTATAAATATCTGTGTTTTACCTAAAGGCACATGCAACTATTCTTTTTTGTTTTAGTTTTGGGGGGGGCTTGGGGGGCAGGGCAGGTTTCTCTGTTTAACACAACTCACTTTGTAGACCCGTCTGTCTTTGAATTCACAGATATCCACCTGTCTCTGCCTCCCAAGGGATTAAAAGCATGTGCCATCATACCCAGATGCAACTTTTATTTTTAATCAGAGATGCATCTCTTTGCAATAGTCAGTGAATGTAGAAACTAATTAGCTGCTCAAGGTGTTTAGAGTAAGAGATGACTGAGTGATGAGCTATAAGTGAGGATATTTATTCTACTTCCTCCAAGGTACACAGTGTAGAAGAGGGAGTGGAAAGGGTAAGAGCCAGAAAACACATAGAACGGCTATGAAATGCAATCTTCAGGACCTGACGCATCCATTGCAAATATGATTCTAAAGCAGTTGAAGTTGCCTGTATGGAACCTGCACAACGCTGGACCTGACAATACCCAATTATGGATCATGACTGGGCTCATTGAACCCTAGCCTCCCATAGTGATCTACTGGCTATTAATAGGTTAAGAGGAAAGGCCAGTATTTATCTTCAGTTGTGTATCTGATAATGAGGTCACCAGGCCTCAAAGGATATTTCAAAGACTTTTGCCACACATGCAGTCGTAGTTAAAAGCAGTGGGTCACAAAACAAAATGACATTAATGTAGGAGAGAGGGAGCTATAAAACAGAATAGAGGTAAAGGACTGTGGTGAGAAAGTGATAGGTAAGGGTAAATGTAATGATCTATATGCATGTATGGACTTGCCAAATAGAAATTTAATCAAGAGTAAATACTTTTTAAAGCTATCATTTAATAGACTCAATTGATATGCGGCCTCTGAAGCATGTTTCTATTTGTTCTGATTTATATCCCTCTGCTGCTCCCATGTTAAGAATGACATTTATATGAAAGAACTTCTCTTAACTGATGTAATTTTATGAGTGCATTAGGCAATTCCTCCTTGAAAGTCCTTGAAAACTACAAAATGGACATCTCAGGCTCTGGATCTGAAGCCCAAATATCCTTTCCCTCTTGGTATGGATTTAATTTTATCCTTAAATCTGGAAAAAAATAAAACCTAGAAGGGTTTTTTCAAAATACATTCTCTCATAGTTTCTAAATTCAGTCAAATTTAAGAGATACTTTATAACCATACATGTTTTGAGCTAACCACTATGAAAGGGTCAATCCATTTATGAATAGGACCGTTTGATGTCTTCATTTCAAGCTACATGGGTATAACCACACCTAAAGACTCCAAGGAAACAGGCTTGTTAATGGTCTTAATTTTCAACCTAAAGTCTAATTAACATTCACAACTAACATGTATTTAATCTCTTAATGATGGTAATCAAGAAAATGCATATCAACATTTTAAAAATATTAATATGACTTAAAATTATTTTTGTTCTAGGTCATCAAAAAGACACTGTTTTGAATAGCTTCACATCTTTCACTGTTGTCCTTGATCATTATAAAAATGCTCTAATAGTGGCATCAGTATCAATACCATCAACATCAGTATCATCAGCATCAGCATCATCTGATTTTATAAACGTAGAATCCCAAACATATTGCCAGGAATCAGAATCTGTATCTTAATAAGATGCCTACGTGATTTGCATACATGTGGAAACTCTGAAAGCACTGATTTGAAGTACAATGTTCTCTTCAGAAAACCACAAATGCAAAACTTCAGAACAATGAAAGAAATTATGAAAGACATTAGCTTTGAATTCAGGAAAAATCTAGGGTTAAATTCTGGCTACAGGTCTTAGAATGAGTTACTTAGCACCTTTAATATGTGTTAATATTAATCAATTTCTAGATGATACTAAGTGCTCAATTCATTATTCTCACCTGAACTTAGGGAGACTAAATCACTGAGGTCTTGGTTAAAAATGGTATATATAAGAGTAAATGAGTAATTAACTAACATAATTTATAATGAACAGAGAACAAAATCAATCAAATATAGGTGATGTAAAAGTGACACCAAAAGTGAAGATCAGCTCCCAAAAGATAACACAAGTATAATTTGCTCATGTAAGAGAAAGTTTTAGAAGCTCCTAAGTATACTATAGGTGGTTACTTTTCTCTGTATTGTCTGATCCCCCTGGACCAGTTTCTCTCCTACCTGCCAGTCCTTGCAGCCACTTATTAAATAACCATTCTGCAGCTTAATATTAATTGTAACTGTCTGGCCAATGGCTCAGGCATATTACTGACTAGCTCTCACAATTAAATCAACCCATTTTTAATATTCTATAATTTGCCAGAAGGCTTGTGACTTGTTACCTCACAGCTTGCTTCCCTGACATTTCCCTAACTCCATCTTCTTTGTCTTTGCTTCTTTGTTTGGATTTCCCACCTGGCTCTATTCTACCTAGCCATTGGTCAAAGCAGTTTTATTCATCAACCAATAAAAGCAACACATATTTGCAGCATACAGAAGGACATCCCAGATCAGTATACCAATAATTGAGGCAAGAAATAAAGCAGTTCATGGAATACAGAACACAAATGCTTGGTAAAACAACCACTCATAGATATATAAGAAAGGGACTACTGATTTAATGAAATTATGGATCTAAGATGCAGGGTGGGGCATGAAGATGTTAAAGATGGCAACACTTGGCAAAGAGCTCAGGAAAGAATCAATTGGGTTAAATGCAGAATAGTGGGCCAATGTCTAAGAAAGCAACAGAGCTCTTGAACAAGTCACCCAATATCAGAAATGGCCTACAAAGATAAAAATGAAGAAAACGAGACACACTCAAACATCAGATACAGAGGCCAAAAGAAATAAACACTAAAAACCTCCCCTAGGAGAGTAGAGTCAGAATCTAATCAAGGGAGAGTCTCCTTTGCCAAATATCTCCCAGGTGGATTACAGTATTGTCAGCTCAGTGACTGGTGGGTAACCTCATTCCTGCTCCAGCACAGCAGCATTGAATTGATAAAACTAACCATCCAATCCCAATGTCACACTGCACAGGAATCTCTGGATCGAAACAGTCTTCAGACCCTGTGAAGAAACTAACATTTATGTGTGATATTTCAGATGGTACCCTTGAGATAAAGGAATAAGAACAAGTGCCAGGGGCTAAGTCTCTCTTGAGTGGGAAGAAAGTGAAGCAACCAGATAATTGCCAAAAGGGGACACTTTGTCAGCACTCCCAGTTTGGACAGTATTTGATGCTTTTCCCTTAGAAGTACATGGGGAATTGCATCTATCTTCTTGAAACAGGAGAATTGTCCGATTAGTTCTGATCAAAGAGATAGGAAAAGAAACAAAAATGTCATTTTGGTGTGGGAGCTGGGCTGGAACAATGAAAAGCCAAGGTGAGATTATCTGATCTTTCTTCATTTATTTAGGGCCACGAAGACCAAAGAATGGGAATTAGATCTGCCTGGGTTCTTGGGATGGGTAGGGAACCCTCTCGTTTATAGTGAACATGCCACATAAAAATTAAAATGTACCTTTTTGTATTGAAGCCTCACATTAATGACTAATTTGCTATGATGGATAGTTTAAAACTGTTTCAATAAGCATGATGATCATGAACAGGATTTTTACAAAATATAATTTTCCACTGTCCTGAGACTAAACAGTCAAAATTCTTAATGGGTTAAAACTCTTCTAGAATCTCTGCATTTTCTTCCAAGTTTCTTGTGGTTCCACCAATACCAGGGATTGTCTCTATGAAGGACCACTCATCCTTCCCTGCTGTTTTCAGTTTAACAAATCCAATCTGTTGTGCTAATTTTAAATCGGGAGATGCTGCAAGATGAGTCATGACTTTGTAATTGGGAAATATAACCAGGATTGGCCAAAGCCAAGAAAACCGGCCTGACAGAAACATAATTCTTTGGCAGCAACAAAGCAAATACCAGTATGATCAGAGTGGACAACAAAGAATACAGTATCTCTACTCCCTAGCAACACAAGGAACATGAGGGACAGACAGGAGGACCTTGGAGCAGAGTAGGGCCTGACCTCAGAGTGGGTGTCTGGGGGCATCCACAGCAAAGGGAAGGCTTTAAAAATAAAGGACCCCAAAACAGCTCCATTGGCCCACTGTTTACACAATCACTTAACACTAACTTATTACAAAGGATGTTTTAGCATGAGCATCACTGATGGGAAAACATGTTGTAAAGCTACAAAGATTTATTTTTTCTGACCACTGAAGCCATTTGCAACCAAAATGAAGAGCTCCAGGCAAAGACCCTCTCAATTATTTATTCAAAACCGTAAGCTTCTCTAGATCCACTTTCCTTCTGCTCTTAAAACATACACAGTTTAGAAGTCTGAAGGTGATTTCATGACTCTATTGAAGGAGAAACAGGAAAAAATGGAATTAGCTCTATTCATTGTAAATGTTTTAGCAAAGGTCTGCACTTGCCTGACCCAGTTCCTACGTAGCTGGCAATAGTCCCAGTGAAATTGTGGGGAGTCTATCCACCAAGCCTGGTTTTCATGTCCATAGCTTGTGAGTTAGCTCAAGAGTGGAGTTCACTCCATCTGCGTCAGTGGGTTAATAGAGACACAGGGCAGCTGCAAGCCTGTTCCCCATGGGTTTGTACCACATAGTGGCCCATCCCTTCTTAGTCTGGGACCTCATCCTACAAAAACAGATTGCTTAGTGCAACCACATGCTTGCCTGATGAAATCATTGCTTCTTTCTTCTGCAGGTTCTCAATACCCCCTAACAGATCAGACTCTCCAAGAGCACCTGCCAGGGGTCTGTGTCTGCTCTAGCTAATGCAGAAGGGCGTCAGTTTCCTGCTCTGTACAGCAACTGGAGAGGAAAGTTAAAATTAGACGTACATGCAACCAGCAGTGGCCACTGATCATAAAACAAGGTAGCTCGCAGAGTAAGCAGCTCGCACAGTGCCTGTTTCTGTACCAATAGCCTGCTGATTCCGGGGCTTTTGTTGGGACTTCATAAACATGAAGCTTATGCGCATGTGCGATTGTTTCCCACTCTCCTAGGCAATAAAGGCTCATTATCACAAGTCAATGCCACCTCCTCCTTGACATTTTCCTTTAGCTACCTAGAGGGAGCTATCTGGTCATGCCTCTGCGTTTTCTGTCTTGAATCTCTTATTCATACCTTTGCTTACTTTCACCAGAACATGAGCTGCTTTGAAGGGAAGATTAGGAGGCCTCGGACCCCATCATTTTCGGTATCCCAGATGTTGTTACTCAGAGAATTCTTGATGGCTATTCATTCAATTTGGTAAGAAACAGGGCAAACAGTAATTTCTCTGGGAAGGCACAGGGAGATAGAAGTTGTTCCGTCTCCTGGATGAGTTAGAATTCCACGTCACCAGAGGTCAGATGGAAGTCGTGATGATGGCAAGGGAGTCTCAAAACTGGAGTAGGGGGCACTGTCACTAAAATGAGCTATGAATGGAAAGCCTGTGTGTGATCAAGACTAGGAGAGTCTCAGGACTTCAGAAAAGTCCAAAGCAACAGAGACCAAGGGGACCACCAAGTGTTTGACCCTTGAAGATTTAGAGGGCCAGAGAGACTCTTTGTCCTCCAAGGGCCTGTCTAATTTGACAGTCGTCTTGACTCTGCAACAACACAGAATTAGTTCTCTCAGCAAACTGTCAAGTTTTTGTTCACTGACAACATGAAAGTCTGCTCTTGAGGCAGCTACACTTAAGTCAAGCCACATGGGATCCTAGAATGCCAAGTGTGGTCATCTCATGCGCTATCTTGCTGTATCTTTTTGTGCAAGATACACTACATTTGTCCCCCACCACAAAAGACCTTGCTGCTCTCCTGCTGACATCCAAGGTGGTTTCATAGATAACCAACATGTTCTAATAGGTCACATTCATTTCTTCCCATTGGCTCTAGTCCTTCTTCCTAGACACTGTTAACTCCAGTAAATTAACCATCAAGTATCTTAATTTTGTCTTTTGTTAGCTTAAAAATGTCAATTGAATTCCTGAATGTTCGAAGCTATGTTTTATGTGCAGTATATTTATACCTTGGTCAGAAGTAAAGACAGTTTACCATGGCTATTTCAATAAATAGTGCAAAAGAGGCTGAAAAAAATACATGAATGATGGGCAGTTATATATGTTAAGTATTTTTTAAAAAAAGCTTTCTTGTCCTTGCCCATACCATCCTGTTCTTTCCCCCTAGGTGGTCTTGTAATCTGAATTATAAGAAATAACTCCTCAACATTTTTCTCCAGTTGTTATTATTGTCATGAGCACTATCATCTACTTATAAGACATGCTAGTAACAAGCCACTCCTATGCTCATTGACAGGCAAACCTCACAGGACTCCTGAGATATGAATCATATATAAGCCATTTTTACTTTTAATATTTCATACCACCCTAAATTCTACCCTGGGTTTAAGATAGAATCCATGTGTTTATAACACTTTATAAAACCTCTCTCAAATTGGTTCCATTACCCAAAATCGTTTGCCATATCAGTGACAGAAACACAATTAAAACAGGGTGTGTCAAAGAGTTAAAAAGAAAGAGAGAGATAATTGAAGGGTTATGTCCTAGGTTTCAGAATCAATGAAGTTTAATGTACAAAAGATGTGGGTTAAACTCAAGGGAAGTACCCAGAAGGGGAGTCAGTGAGTGAGCTACATGTGTGACAGTTGACAAAGTAGTTAAAAGAGGAAAGAGAAAGACAGGCATGTAGGATGGATGAGCAATGGCTCCTACTGAAGCCTTGGAGGTTTACCTAAGTTAACAGGAACCCTGGAGTAATAGCCCCAAGGAGAATCTTGCCTATTGGTAAGAATGTCTCTATTCAGTACCCACACTGTGCTCAGTCTTGGGAGCATCACAGTGAGGATATGGCATCAATCAGGAGGTTGAATGGGTCCTAGGAGTTCAGTTCTAGGAATGGCAGCTAACCTCAGCTTTTTTTAAAGGGTGATCTGAATGGTACACTTACATGTTTTGTCATAACAATTCCCCAGCAAGGTCACAGAACCTGCCGAAGAAGAAGCAGGGCTGAGGGAAAAGCTCAGTTGCAGATGTACTTGTTTTGAAAGCAAGATGACTCTGGTGCTGTCTCCAGAATCCATGTTTTAAAAACAAAATACAGGTATGGTGGCATACATTTATAATACCAGTGCTGGGGAAGAATAAACAGGTAGATTCCCAGGGACTACTGGCCAGCAAACATAGCCTGTGTGATGGGTTCCAAGTATGTCTCAAAAAGAGTTTGACGGGTGCCAGGTGAGGAATGCCACTGGAACTTCTACTCTGCCTTCCATTATGCATTTACATACTTCCACATACTCATGCATTTGTGCGCACACACAAAGTGTTTCCCCTAACTCCGTTTCTCACACACACAGAGACACACAGACACACAAACACACACACATACACACACACACACGCACATCCACATGCACACACACACACATGCACACACAAAGAAAAATCAAATATTGGCTCAGTGATGGATCAACTGAAGCCAATTTTTTCAGCTCCTAGTCCATTGAACTTTCTATTGTCCTGTCCTCCAGAACAGATGTTCTTGTTTTCTTAAGATCTGCTTCTTGTCTGATCATGCCATCCATTTTATACTGAGAAGTTCAAGTTTCTTTTTCAGAAGGCTCAAAATTCTTAAGTTTTGTGCCTGCTCTGGGAAGTCAGAAGAAAAAAATGGTCCAGCCAAAGCAGTAGAAACCATGAGATGTCTCTCTTATCTGGGAAGTAACATGTGAACATTTAAAAAAACACACATCATTCTTTAGCTTGATATAACATAAATCTTAAAATCTTGTCTAGCTAGAAACATCCTATCCAGAACCATAAAACAGTGACACAAACAACTCAATACTCTTATTTTGAAAAGCTCCATAGGCATAGTCTTCCTAGACACAAGATCTCCCATCCAATTTTCCCCCAACATAGTGTTACATTACAAATTTTATATTAATAACTAAGAATGGCACAGCAACATGTAAAGTCAAGCAGTCTAGTATTTGCCCCTCTGCTAAGACAGGAAGGACTACCTAACTGTGTTGCTCATCTCTACCTACATGGCTGAGACACAGCCTTGCCTCTGTCCACCAGCAGGAGCCTGCCATCATGTCAGGCATGTCAGCATGGTGACAAGAAGAAATAGCATCCTTTGTTTTATTAGTTGGAATCTGAAATATGAGAAGAAATGTGTTGTGGTGTAGGGCAGTCCTGTTTCTCTGGAAGTCTCCCCAAGGCTGGAATTGCTCATGCAAATAAAATCGTAAATCACTGAAGTGGCCACTGATCCCTGAAGGTGCCTATTTCATCCTTCTGAAACCATGGCTTTGTGGTGCTTCGAGCAAGCCTCTTTCTTTATGTGTAGGGTGGGCAAGGAGAAGGCAATTATGATAAAGTATGCAAGAGGAAGGCAGTGCTAGTACATCACAAACTCAACATATATGCTTTCACCCACTACTATCCATATATGATTATAAGAAGAAAAGGGTCGCATACTCATGGGATATTCAAAGCCACTTATTTAATACTGCTTCATACATACTGCAGTGTGGTCTTGTACTATTTTGGTGCCAAATTCAGAGTCAATTTAGTTTGCAAGGGACCTTCAAGTGTAACTCAGAGTGATAGGTGGTTAGTAGAGATGGATAACAAAACAAGCCCCTTAAACAGACACAGCAGTTTAAATAGGTAATCTCTCTTTTGTGCATATGTATGCATTCTTGTTCTTATTGTGTGAACTCATATGTATACAGATTGCATATGTGTGTGGGGGGTGAGGGTATGCATGTGTGTGCACTTAGGAAGCTGAAACTGATGGTGGATTCCTCAATTGCTCTGCACTTTACATATTGAAGCAGAGTCTCTTGCTGAACCTAGCGCTCACTATTTTGGGTAGTCTAGCTAGCTTTGCTCTGAAAGGCCTCTGTCTTTTATGAACTAGGATTACAGGTGGATCACCATACCCACCCAGCTTTTCTTTGGATTCTTGGGATCCGAATTCTGATCCTTATGCTTGCAAGACAATAAGCAAAATTTTAAAATGGCACCATTACCATTATAATGAATACTGTGAATATTACCAGTTTGCCAACAGTTAAATGATGAATTTGTAGAATTCCCACTATGTGACAAATGCTACTGTTTTTTAAGTACTACATCAATGAATCTGGCATAACTCTATAAGTGGGTGCTATCATTACTGTTTTATAGACAAGTTTAGTGAGGCATGGATTGTTTATCTAATTTTCATAGAGTTACGGATTACTGGAAAACTATATTACATTTCAAGCTATCTTAATGTCATCTCCAAGCTAACAAATTTTAATTTACTCTAAAGAACCACTGCCTAAATGTATCATTCATTGAGCAAGTATCAGGATGATTCTACTGGTGTATTAGACTAAGTCTCATAAATATCTTGTGTATGTCTGATGTGAGTTGTATGGTTTACTAATGATGCCAATCATTTACAGCCATACAAAATATATTGCTTAAGCCAGAGCTATGCAAAGAAGCAAAATGCATGGTCAACGCTAAAGTATAAAGTTTCAGCTGTGCAAGACATGTGCTAGAGATCTCCTGCACAACGTAGAACCTAGTTAATAACACAGTACGGGGCACCTTAAAATAAACTAAGATGACAGATCTCTGGACTCCTTTAAATGAAAGCACTTATTAGTTCTAACAGTACATTACATGTGATCAAGGGCTCTCTGTACAATGCTGCCAGCCAACCTTCAGGCTGTCCAAGGCAGGTATCATTCAGTCACCAACATCTAGTTACCCAGACATCTGCAACATATTCTCTCTTTATGTGTACTTGTTGATCAATACTTGGAAAGGAATGAGTCATTTCCATTATAGGGTATTGGGTACATTCTGATATAGATTGTATCAAAGATGTTGACCTAGCCAAATATGAGCTCATTGGTCTGAACAGCTAAAAATCTCACTATGTGGTAATCAAACTCAAAAGTCCTCAGAAAACCATGGTAATTCTTATAAAAAAGTTTATCCTGACCTTTAAAATACTATGTATGGAAGCTGTCATTCCATATCTTAGTATTTCTTTGTGGACTAGAATTTTCACACTTTCAGAAACCAAAAATAAAATAAAGAAAGAAAGAAAACATTAACATTGATCAAATACCTGTCATGACACACATGTTGCCTTGACAAAGTCCAACCATCCTTCAGTATCCTTATCCAAGGCAAGCAACACGATCCAACCTTCACAGTGATGTATGTGAAGATTGTGGTAACAATTACAAACAAATTCCTTCTTTTGTGATATTATAATACATATTTGAAATATTTTAAGCATTTTTATTTCTCAGGTAACCATGGGATTCGCTGAGGTATCCAAGGTATCCATGGGATTCACTGAGATACCCAAGGGATCTACCACAATTAGACTTAAGATCTTATGAGCTAAGCAGCTTCACAGAGACTGAAGATGCAGAAGGCATGCACTTTAAGAGACTATTCACATGATCTTGAGATATTCTGACAGAAAGGCATTGTCCTGTTAGCTTTCACTTGCCTGTATTAGTATAATGTCAGCAGCTCTAACAACTCCCCAAATACAATGTTTTGAAATAACTTATGTGTTTCCTGGCCATGTTAATGGTACTGTATGGAATAGACAGGTCTTCCAGACTATTTCTTCTTCCTACAGTATTTTTATAATAATCTAAAGAGCAGAGTCCCTGTCATTTTTACCTTTATTCATTCCATTTAAGCCAGTAATAAAAGGAAAAGAGAAAGTATAGACAAAAAGTTACAAAGCATAGATTGTTTTCACTTCCAAGTTAGAAGTCATCTGGTTACAGGGCTATGCAAGGGGGTGGGGACAAATGTCATGGAATAAGAGGATGCAAGCTTCAATAATACAGTCCTGCCAGGAACAATATAGGTTACAGACATATTTTAGTATTCATACTAGTAATACTATCTTCAACTTGCTTATTTCACAAATTTCAAATAAGATGGTTTTGTGCCAGTCATTCAATTCAGAAACCCCTAGAGAACTTGCAAAAATGACCCTAGAAAATGAAGAAATGAATTGGCACTTAAAGAAACTGACTACTCTTGAAGAGAACCTGGTTTCAATTCCCAGCACCCACATGTTTTCTCACAAAGGTCTCTAACTATAGTTCTGGAGGAATCCTGCACCTTCTGGCTTCCATGGGCACGGCGTATATGTGATACACAGACATATGTGGCAGCAAACACTTAATACATAAAATAAAATTTAAAATATTGAACAATACAGATCCTACATTTACTGAAGGAGTAACTTCAAGATTCCTTGGGCACATTAGAGTGACAAGGGTATTTCTTTATATACTTGCTGATGAGTAATATCACCAAAGTCAATAAAGATCAACAGGGAAAATCACAAGCATCTGGAGGAAATGCATAAAGGAAGGCAAACTACAGGAATCAAGGAAGATATTCCAAGAAGCAAGTGCCCAAAGGCACTGAATACTTAGGAGTCCAAACAAGATAATAAAGGAACTCATCTCTGTCTTGTGACTTGAGTGAGTTGATCTTTCCAGACTTCTGAGAATTAAATTTTATTCATGCAAAGAAGCCCTATAATGGCTAAATATTTAAGATAATCATTGTAAGAGAGTGAACATTTTTGTGAGTTGGAAAGACTGTTAATGCTGATCATTCAAAAGATTTCAGGATGGTGGAGATGCTGGCTTTGGGTAAACATAAGGGATCTGGTTAGAGGCCCGTTGTGCCTGAATTGTCCTCCAACATTTTGGTATGACTTCACAGCTCTAAAGGGGGTTGCATCTCCCAGTTGACAAGTTAAACATTTTCATTCTGTATGTGGGGTTGGGATATGCAGATGAGTGAGGCTACCTTGAGAGACTATGTAGCCAAGGGGGAGGGGGAGACCAGGAATTATTTGTGTGATTAAATCAAGGAAAATCTTTTATGATTAGTCTACAGTGATGCTGGGTGAAGTGATACACGATGGATAATAATTGAGCTGGCTATAACTTTTGGAGTCTCTGCTTTAGATGTCTCTGTGTATCCTACAATTCCTGCTTGCTTTTTTCTGCCCACATTATTTCACAGAATGCACTAGAGAATGCTACAGAGAAAGTTGGCTTGGGTTTTAATCCCCTCCCGCTGATGGTAATTATTTTCCTTTTGACTTCATTTCTTGGTAAAAGGCAGCAGGCTGCTGTAGTCATTCCGTGAAGTGTTAGTAGTTCTTTTCCTGGATCTCTTATCTCCAAAGGAGACAATGTACCCATAGGGGAGAAGGAGGTTCTTTCTTCATACTCCCTGTGGACATCTTCCTTTCTATCAGCCTCAACTTGGAGACTTCATGAAAAGAGGAGTGAGTCTTACACAAGCAAGATCAAATGTATAATGTATTTTTAAACTCACAATCTCTCTGACTCCCTTGGGAGAAAACAAAACAAAACAATTATTTCCAAAGGAGTGAAGGGCCAACACCATGGGCTATCTCATTGGAATATTCTGTAAATAGCCTCCATATCAGGAGCTAAGAATGAGAAGTTGCAAGTCAGAAAGTCAGGTCCAGCAAAATCGCCACGTTGGCTTGTTATTCCTCTGATGATGTCCCTGTTGGCACTGTTCAGCCCAATGTCAACAGGACACATTTATTGCTTCACACAGCCAGGCTTTGTCATGTGGAATCAGTTGACATGTGGGAGGTGTTTCATGCCTCTTTCCTTCATCTGCCCTCACTCAAGCACTTGAAGACACTAGTTACTAAACCAAACACAAATAAATAGAGAGACATCAATTAGGACATCTTGCATAGTGCATTGCACATGATTAAACTGTATTAAAATACAGAATGGAATAATTAATTCATGTACAAATCTACTTGTCTGACTCTAATGTAGGAGCTGTTTACAGAAGTTTTTTATTAATTTCATTAAAGGGAAAAATATAAGACAGGCATAGTGGCACATGCCTGCAATCCCACAACTCAGGACATAAAGCAGGGGATCATGGATTGAAGGCTATTCTGGAGTAAGTGTTGTAAGATCAAGTTTCAAAAGAAATAATGCCAAAGAAGAATATAAGCTAACAGAATGGACTGGTGGAAAATGTGTATGATGTCAGACGTAGGAGAGAGCTGGAGCACAATTTTTCTTTACTTCTTTTCCAAACCATGGCAGAACTTTGGAAGTAGTGCCATTCATTGGTTCTTGATATGAATTCGTAGGAAAGGGTCTGTGGGCTACAGGTTGGTTAAAGGAGGAAAAGCAGAAACTTCCTGTATGAGTCAAAAGCAGCACAGAATGATGGGAAGTGCTCTGAATGGAGGAGTGATTACTGTGGCCCACAGCAATGTCCTCTGGAGCATCGTAGCAGATTTGCCAGACACCAGCCTTGGGTGCAGACATTCATCTATTCAAGAATTTGAGATTAAAGAATAGTTGACAAATTTCTGAGCGGTGTGTCATCATTACCAAACATTCAAGTATAACCTTGAGATTAACGTATTTATCTTTTGCTGTGCCTGCACCCCGTCTCATCTGGGCCCTTGTTGCCTGTCTTCTTACTCACACCTAGAAAACTGCTGCTTCAGACGGGTCACATTCTTTTCACACTTTTTTTTTTTTTTTTTTGCCGAACTCTGTTGAAATTACTTTCCAGAAACATCTTAAGCTACATTTGTAAGACTGAAGCCAGTGGAAGTGATTAGGTCTAGCACCTATGTATGCATGTTTACATTGTGTGGGTCTGCCTGTGTGCAGTGCACGCACATGTGTGTGAATGCGGAGGCCATGGCTGGCAGCAGGAACCCTCATAAATGGCTTCTACTTTATTCACTGAGACAGAGTTTAAGTTGAACCTACAGCTCGCTGATACAGACAGGCTGGCTAGCCAGCCTGCCTTGGGGTATCCCCTGTTTCTGCCACCCAAGAAGTGGGGTTACAGGTGGGCCAACTTGGCAAGAACGTGTTTGTAGGGGATCTGAATCCCAGACTTCTCACTTCGGCAGTAAGCATTTATTATACCCGACCCTAGGCTGATCTGTCACCCTTTAAACTTTTTTTTCGTGATTTATTTTTATCTTTTGAGGACTCCAAACGGTGGGAGAGAGACTGGCTGTCCATCCCTGGTTAGGTGATTCCTTCAGATAAGAGAAAAAAAAATAAAGGTATGGGAGCACACCTTTTTATACAAACCAACCAACGCCAAGTGCACAACCTCATGATTCCTTACTTGCCACACAGTGAGCCACATTACTTCTACCCTAAGTTACTCCATAGCCAGGTTCCAAACAACTGGAAACCATCCCTAGATCTCAGATCTTGCTTTCTGATTCGTATTAGTCACCCCAAGACCTTCTCTTGGCCTGCCTTGCTTTACCACAAAAACCCTGTACAAGCTCTGCGCATGCTTCCTTCTTTTGGTTTGCTGAGCCCGATGCCTCCAAATGTGGTCAGGCCTGCTGCAGATTGCACCTTCTCTGGAAAACCGTCAAGGGGAGAGTCTTCTTTCGGTGGGGCTGACCTATGTCATCGCTCCATCTGCTCCATAAATCAGCATCCCAACGGGTATACTTTGTAGAGTCGGGCTCGCTACCGCTGCACTATGAGGTCACTGGTGGGCACGTTTTAACAGGAATCGCTCCCTACTGCCCCATTTCCTTTTCTTTTTAGGTTTCTTCTCATTTTACATTTATGTTACAGCATGTTCACTTGAAAATTTTATTGCTTTGGCAAAAATCGATTAAAGACTATTTTTAAATTAGAACAATGTAGAAAAATTTATCAGAAATCTAACCCAGAGAAAAGTAGGCAATACTTTGATTAGTGTAGCTTCAGGCTTTTTTTTTAGCATAGCAATATATGTGTTTTCAAATATGTTTATTTAAATAAATAACATCAAAAATGTGTTACTGAATGCTTTACATTTCTAGAAAGGTCTGTTACTAATTTTAATAGCTAAAATGAGGCATATCACAACTAAATTACATGCTGTTTATTTTATTGTTTTAGTTTTATGATTTAACCAACAATATAGTAAACCTCTATTTACTTATATTCTCACTTTTGTATATCTATGCCTGTGGGTAAATTCCACAAGAAAAATTTGATATCTCAGATTGTACATCATTCTTATATATGAAAATCTAACACCAAATTTAAAGTCAGAAAGCATGTTACACTGTCTGCTTCCCTCTAATCCTTTAGTAAATTTGAGTAAACACTGTCTTACCCCTTCATAAAATATTTTTCAGTTTTTTGGCTAAGTTACCAATGCAAGCACCTGAAAATAACCTTATTTTTATTTGAATTTCATCAGTCAGAATTTAATTGGATTTTCTATTTCTGTTTTTATTTACATTGGTGACTCATTTCTGTTGATAAATGCCTCCTTCATATTTTTTGCCTGTGCTTTGTTTAGCCATTTATTACTCTTTTATTTCATCTATTTAGAAGTCAATTCTGTGTCATTCATACGACTGACAAACATTGTCTTTGGTTGCCGTTTTTCTCTCAGTCTTAACTATTATTTTTAGAATCTTTAACCTTGAGCAAGACCACACTCTGGTTTCTCTTCAGACCATATGCATCTTTTGCCTTTTAACTTTGAGCAAGACCAATTTTGTCAGTCATCAGTGTTTGTTTCTTTGTTAGTTTGCTTGTTTTTGTTTTCAGCTCCCTTGAAATTTACAGACATGAGGTCTCAACATCTATATTATGAAAATCTCTTCAGTGCTTCTGTTGTTTTATTTTTTTGTTTGTCTATGACCCACCTTTGAATGATAGCATTCCCTTTCTTCCTTTTCATTTTTCAGATATATGAGTTCCCACATTCAGATACATCATGGTTTAAAACCCTGAGGTTCACCTGATCTAACTTGCTGTTGCTGTCACACAGTCAGATGGTTTCTATAACCACAGGGACTTCTGAGAGCTCTTCAGTTTTATTAAGTTCTTGTGTATATTAGCACCTGGCCTTCACATAACTTAGGAGGGATTACTGGACGCCCTACTCCCACCAAACTTTCAATGATCCATAGGGACCATTTCCAGGAGAAGAAAAGGGAAGCCTGGAGAAATTGCAACCAACCATAGGTAGGTCCAAGAACAAGTCAAAAATCTCAGTGCAGAGGCCATCTTATTCCCAAAGGCATCTGCTTCTCACATAACTACTGCAACACTAAACATCTCTCTGTTGCAAACCTCCTATTGTGCACCATCTTCTACAGACCAATGTGATCCTTCTCGTTGTTCATCTGCATTTTTCAGGTAATTCCCTATCTATTTAGAGTAATGATCTCAGACTAATCTTCCTAAATTAAGGTTGTGTGCAGACTCAGAATCCTATGGTCAATAGAAGCCTTTATCTTCTGTGATTATTCTACAGGGACTTCAGGGACACCAATGATCTGCCAAATACTCAGCCCCACCTCATACTGTCCTAAAAGGATGGCTTGTTTCCAGTTACCACTTCCCATTACAATCAGTCCTACATTTCTCTTCTTCCAACACCCTGTCCTTTCTGAGGCCCAGTGCGAATCTCATGTCCTTCATTAATCTCTTTCTGGAAACTTCCAGTAGACATTTCATGTCTTTCCCGCTTTACGTCCCACTGAGCACTATCTGTAACTCCAACAACTGACAAAGCTTTGCTTTGTAGCTGATGCCAGGGCCTTACTTCTCTTATCAGACTGTCAACTTCTGGAGTTGATGGATAGTCTCCTCTTTATGTTTTTATTACTCATCTCCCAATGCATAGAACAAGCATAGGCAATCTCTCAAAAATAAAGTAACCATCAGAAAATAAAGAAGGAAAGGCCTATTGAGGAATAAACTATACTTCTTTGAGCATCTCCATTTTCCAAAGGATCTTGTCCTTTCATTTTTTTTTTTGCTTGCCCTGCTGCCAATCAACACCCCCACCCTTAACTGAGAAGACTGAGTTATGAGATCCCAATAGCACAAAGTTATGGTTTAGGTTATTATTTTGATTCCTAAAAAAATATTTATGCTCTTAGGAACATTGGTCCATCTGTCTCAAAGCAATGTTCTCTTGCCTGTGGTGAATGAAGGACTTGAGCACCCCCCCACACACACACACACATACATTGCACAAGGATTAAAAGAGCATGTGACAGGTGAAGCTGTGGAAGTGTTGGTTTAAGGTACCACCTTAGACATTTGGACACGCCTGATTTGTAGTCCTTGTAGGTCTACCTACCAACCTTTAATTCTGCATGTCTCGCTCCCTGCCCGTTACAGACAGACTACCTTTCTTTATGGCCCTAGGGTTTCTAAACTGCCTTTAGGAACTGAAGAACCCATGGTACGCCAACCCTGTGTCCGGGGAAGACCTTGTCCTTGGTGGACATCTCCATGGAGAAGAACAGCCATGTGACATGTGGAAAGAATGGAATGCCCCAGAAGGACTCCTTGCCCCAACAATGAAATGTTGTTTGAGAGAGGGCTGAGGGCCAGTTTGCCAGAACTGAATACATCAGATTTCTAACATCTAATAACAGATGTTCTGGCTACAATTCATGAAATCATTTCATATTGCTTTATGCTGTGGTAATAAAACTGTCATCTGGCTCTAGTCGGCTCAGGTTGCATATCTTCCTCAAAGGGTCAAAATAATTCGATGCAGTTCTTGGATCAAAGGGGATGATGGTGCCTGAACCTTATAGGCTAGTGGACAGGATATGATCTAAGAAGGGACATGTGCTGCTGCCCTAATGTGTGCTTTCGATCCAACAGTCTGAGGTATGCCTCTGATGCCTAAACTTGCCTGGATTCTAATCCTAAGAGAAAACCAGCAGTTTAAGGGGGGCTCCACACTTCTCATCCACCTCACATCTGGTAGCATGAACATCTGGGGGATGCTAAAATAGGTGGACCATGCATGCAGAATGTAACTGGCAGGGTACCAGACGTTATCACCAAGGTCTTGGAGCAGCATAAGCAAGTAGAGATGATTTGGTCTCTCAGAATTAAGCATTGCAGGAGAGTCAGAATTATCCACTGAGGTAGGGGAAGCGAAAACACATCTAGTGAAGCCCGGCTATAAATCAGGAAACTCAGCAATATGAAGAGATAGTGAAAGTTGCCAAGATGACTTGAAGATTGAAGTAACAGTCTAAAGGAGATAACAGTAAAGCAAGGGATTTCTTATACTCAGAAAACATCTAAGGGAAAAACCAAACCAAGGATAAGATGGAATTGCACAACAGAAAATCTTGGAGTCTATTCCGGAAACAAATTAAAGAGAAATAAAGGGTAATCCCGGGCCTATAAAAAAACGAGTGCATTTCACAAGTTTTTAAAGCGTGAAAATTCCTCCTCAGAAACCATGATAGCAATGTTTCATAAAATGAAAGACCAATGCTGAATATCAGCAATAGCATAACATAGCCTGTTTAATACTAAGGCAATCTATTCTATGGGCTCAGAATCCTAAAGGCAATGAATAATGGCTTTTTGTTTTCATTGTCAGCTTACTGGGTCTAGAATCAGCTAGAAGTTGTAATCAGGGTGTATCTTCAAGGGTCTTCCTAGAGACATTTAAGTGAGAGAGGAAGACTTACCCTGAATGTGATGATGCAATGGGGTGGGGCCCTGAAGTGAATAAAAAGGAATTAAAGAAGAAATTTACACAGTGCAATCAGCCACTCCATGCACCCAGCAACTGGCCCTGAATTGTAAGTCAAAATAAGGCCTTCTTTCTTTAAGTACTTTTGTCATGTGTTTGTCACATTGTAAATGATATACAAGCAAAGTAGATACACACTGAAGTCGAATTAACACCTGCAGCAATAACTGAAGAGAACTCCAATGTCCCAGAAAATAATAGCAAAAATCGATGGCATGTTATAAAACTGCTGCACATTTAGAAACATGACCAGAGAAAACAGATAATCTACAGATAGGATAAAATCTTTGCAGGCTATTTACTTGCAAGTAATTGATAATCAGAATATTAAAAGAATACAAACACCTAAGGAACAAATAATCCAACTAACAAGTGAGCAAATGAATCAACCAGTTTAACACACCACCACCACCATGACCACCACGAACCATAACAACGATAAGTAGCTGCTAAATGTGTGTGGAAAAATGCTCAACATCCTCAGCTATCAGAAACAGCCAAATTAACCCAACTTGCAACTTTTTCTTTTCATTCTTTCATTTTTAAAAACTCCATACATGGTGTACAATAAATTTACATCTATTTACCCCATTTTGCCACTTCAATTCCCTCCATATTCTTCCATTATTTTCATATCTTTGTGTGTGCACGTATGTGTGTGTGTGTGTGTGTGTGTGTGTGTGTGTGTGTGTGTGATAACCCACTAACTCCAGTTAGTGCTGCTCTTGTTTGTATGGGAGGGGCCCATTCAGTGGTGCATGGGAAACCTCTCAGGCTATAACATCAATAGAGAATAATTATCTTTTTCCTATCAACTACCAACTGCCGATAGCTTCTCATATGAAGTAGGACCTTGAGATCGTCTACTCCATTGGTGCCAAGATGTTGACTGCTAAGAGTTAATAGCCATGTCATTCTATAAGTGGCATCTCATAGAACTTCTCCATGCCTTCCAGCTCAGACACTTCCTCCTCTTCTGCTATGTTGCCTGACCCTTGTAGGGATGGGGTTTGGTTTAGGGATCAGCACTCGGTCTTTTGTTCCCATCGCAGTAACCAGTCACACATCTCTCCATTGACTGACGGCACTGAAGCAGGAACTTCTCTGACCAAGACTGAGAGCAGCTCAGGTCTGTCAGCCAGGAGCTGGGCAGACTCAAAAAGTCTGGAGTGCTACCTTGAGATTTGATTGCACTCCTGTCAGATGTCTATCAGCAGGAAAACAAAACCATGGAAGCTGATAAGGATGTCTGTGTGGCAAGGTACTTGGGCATGGTCGACCAAAATGCAAATTGGCTCAATGTGGAAATCAGTATGGTAAAGCCACAAAAATAAATAAATCAATAAATAAATGCCAAAAAGAAAGATAGAATGTTAACTTGCTAGATCACCCCTGACTGTATATGTAAAGAAACAATCAGTATGCATGCCTAAACATACGTGCTTCTTATACCACTATTCAATGTATTCAAGCCATTGAAGAGCTTTGGTACCTGCTGATAGGTGAATGATACGGTGTGACTTATATATACAATGGGTATTAGTGTTCCGCAATAAAAAAGAATGAAACTAATTTGCAAAAAGATATTGATCAAATTAGAGATTGTTTTATACAAAATAGCTAAATTCATAAAGATAAATCTCGAGTAGAATTTAGGTTTTCTTCTTTTTTTCTTTAATCTTACAAGAAAGTAAAGGGAAGTAATTGGGAAGGATAAAGGGACCAATGGGAGGTGGCAAGGAGGACAAGAGATGTGAAGGTGGTAAAAGACACTATATGCACATGAAAACATCATGATGGAATGCACTATCTTATGTAACTAATGCACAATAATATCGCAAACACTGTAATATTAAAGCACTAATACCGCATAGCTAAAACACATTTTTCAAGCCGAAGAAAGTAGATAGTCACCTAAGAGTTACGCCTGAGAGCACCTGACTGGAAAAGGCCTGAAGACCTGAGTTCAATCCCTAGGGCCCCCTGACCTCCTCACATATGTAGATACACACTCAGACATAATAAATAAATAAATACATACATGCATACATAAGTCAATGTAAAGGAGTAGCTAACATCTAATACTACAAGTAGATATTGGATGCTAACTGTCCTTTCCTTGCCCTTTGAATCAGGCAGTTTCTACCCCAAATTAACTTAGGAAGATTACCTGGGAAAGTACAATAACAGAGACAGTTTCCTGAGGTTTATGTTTGCAGTGGTCTGATGTGGCGTCTTAAGGGGAAGTGTCCATTGGAAAGAAAAGGCCAGTGGGAGGTTTCTATCATTAGGGAAACACCCTTGAAGGGGATTCTGTCTCTGGCTTCCCAGGCATAAGGTGAGTGGTTTGTTTGGTCACTATCGTGATACACCACCTTTTCCAAAATTGGAAGCAAATTAATCATAAACTGAATCCTCTAAAACCATGAACCAAAATAGTCATTTTCTCTTTGTAAGTTGATTACATCAGGTGCTGAATTGAGTGATAAGAGGTTACCAGTCCTCAGTGTGGATAGCTTAGTTTGTTCTAACATCTGTGTCAGACGCTGGGTTTTCATTTTTCTTTCTCTTACAACTATCTTAGAATACAATCATTTCCCTACCTGTCAAAGATCACGTTGCTTATAAGACCAGTAGGACTTTCTTCCCTGTGATACTGAATCCCTGCTTTCTCCCACTGACTGGAGGAACAGAGTTGGTTTCTGTGAGCCTGGGAAAACTTCTGGAAACACCAGACCTCTTCCTCTGGCCTCCAACACAGGTGGATAATGGCTGTTTAAAACTTTCTCTTAGGAGGCTGACTTGATACATTAGAACACAATCCCAGGAGCTGGATGTGAATTGCCCAGCCATGAGAGCAAGGAAGCCTGTGGAGGTACCCAACCCTGAAACCACCTGAGACCCTTCCTGGGCCTGCCGGGTGCAAAGATGCACACAAGGACTTCTTGTGAAGAGCAGGGGTTGCAGATCTCCGTAGGGTCCAGTTAAAGTACATGAAACTCCAGCTGTCCGGTGATGGGGTTTCTGGGCCAAGGCCAAGGCAATGGTATGCTCCTCACAGGTAGTCTTCCCATTTCTGGGACTCCCCAAGGTGTACTCAATAATGCACTCCTCATCCTGAAGCAGATGGGAAAGTGTTTTAAAAGGTGCCAGGTTTATTTATGGAAGCATGAGACTGCATTTAAGAGATGCACTTTGCCAATGTGAAATGTGAACTCCCCAAACAGGAAGTGTGCTTTACTGCCTATTTATTTTATTGCCTATCAGCTGCCCAGAGCTGAGGAATCCTTCCTTCCTCTCAGGAATTATTTATTTTCTAACTTCTGAACCAGAACATCTTGACCATCAGTGTGTCTGACTCCTTGCAGCCAGATTCCCAACTACAAACATGTGCCTTGTGCCTGTTGTCCCTGGTGCATTGCTGACAACACTGGAAACAGTGGGAAAACATTGCCCAGAGTCTTTATTTCCATGCAGATGAAGAAGCTGAAAACAATGGGAAAAATGATAGTAGATGGTAGACACTGGAAGTGCGTTTTAGAATAATGAATTACTGACTCTTCTGTGTCCCATAGTAACCACCCACCATCATTAATCCATATGACGTTCTTAGTGGAAGAAAACAGCTCGTCAACTGGAACTTGTCATTTTGACACTGGTAATGATGATACAAGCAAAACAGAATTTACTGTGTTCTTCAGCTTGTGGCTACAGCCCTTCATTGTTGTTTTCAGTTGTGAAGATATGAAAGATTCTAATCAAGACTTTACTAAATAAGCCAATAATAACTAGCTAGAAGCACTTTTGATATCAGCAGAACAGCCCTGTGTACAAAGGAACAAGAACAGAGTACAGAAACCTCGCATTTTGTTATCAGCTCTATCAAATCAGGAACTGAGAAGAAACAGATAACATATAAACACACATGCATTTGTATGCAAACCTTTGCATGCATGGATGCTTCCTTATTCTAGCTCAGAAGAGACCTAGCACTTCCTTCAGCTCTGAGGAAGGGTCTCACATCTAATCTTGGGAGTCCTTCAATGTGTTTTCACACTTGGACCTTATGATACATGTGGACTTAAAAATCCTGGGAGGAGCTCTCAGGAAACACACATGTTACAATGGCACCACCTTCTGGACACTCCCAAACATGCCTTTTCTTCTTGTCCATATTGCACTCATATCTCCCTTTTGCCTATGGGCAAGTCTATATTCGGTGGCATTCGAGCCTTGTATGATCAAGCACAAGCTCATGTTCGGGTGACAGCTCCTCATACTCCATACATGGGATACACGGGTGCTCACTGCCTCCCTGAATAAGCTAAAAATCTCCCTGCATCTTCACTGTCAAGTGGATCAATGTGGCGAGGCAAACAGAGAGGGCCATGGCAGGTTGGTTCCACCACGACTCAGTCCCAGCCTGTGAGGATGAATAAGAATAGGAAACCTTGATACCTACAAAATGCAGGTCGTGCATGCCCATGACCACCTGAACTTTGGTCTTCATGAAGTTTAAATAGGGGGAAAAAAGTAAATAGGAAAAAGAAAACAGGTAACAGGACATGGATATAAATTCAAAGTGTTCACAGTAAAAATAAACATAAAAGTAACGAGGAGACAGCTTAGTGAGCAAAGTGTTTGCTCTACAAGTGTGAGGACCTGTGTTTGAATCCCCATAGCCTTTGCGGGTACAGTTGGGCAATCTATAATTCCATTGCTCCCTAAGAGAGATGGAAGACACAGACAGGAGAATCCTAGAATCCCGCAGTTCAGCTATTGTGAGGTTCATGGTAGCAAGCAATACAAGACCCTGTTTCAAATGAGGTACCAGATGAAAACTATCATGTTTCTTTCTGATTTCCGCATAATCACACAGGCATGTGTATACCTTTGGAACACACACAAGCATTGTACACAAACATCATATAAACACACACACACAAATAAAACATATATATGTGAAAGTGAATCAATAAATTTATAAATAACAAAAAATGCATTGTCACGATTATCCACCAAACATTCAGAGATTATGACTGAAATGATAGTCTGTCTTGTTTCCTAGGAGACAGGCAACAGTTATGCATATACATGACATCATTTCTAGAGGGGAATCTGTGAGTGTTCACCAAGAATCCCAGAAATGCAGTTGTAATTTAATCTAGAAAATCTGTTTACAATTATCCCCAGTGTGTATCATCATTTTGCAGGAACATCTGTTAAAATGATGATAATTTTACCACTAATTTTGGTATAAAAAAAGGTGAAATAAGTAAATGAATAGCCATAAATATTGTTAAATATAATCTTTAAAGTTGATAACATAAGCCAGGTGATGGTGGCATACACCTTTAATCCCAGAACTCAGAACTCAGGAGACAGAGGCAGGCAGGTCTCTGTGAGTTTGAGACCAGCTTACTCTACAAGAGCTAGTTCCAGGACAGCCTCCAAAGCCACAGAGAAACCTTGTCTCGAAAAACCAAAAAAAAAAAAGTTGATAACATAGTAGACATGTCTCTTACATGTCTAGGCTTATATGATATTATTTATTGAAAAGTACGCATATTCTATTTGATTCTATTTTTTTTTTGCTTTTAAAACAGGTACAGTGACCAGTAACTATCTCAAATATTAATGATGACTTACATAGGAATTATAAATATAGTTGCATGTTTCACCCAAGCAACTTAATACAAGAGTTCCATACAAGTGGCATGACCTCAAAATAATAATATTGTGTCCAAGCATACTTATTGCTGAGTACTAATAGTGAAAATTTTGGGTACAATGTAAACATCCAGAAGGAGAATATACATTCAGTAGAAACTGAAGTCATTAAAATAGCTTAAGGAAACTATGTAGCAAATGGTAGGTACCTGTGGTATAATTAGTGAAAAGAAATATAATAAAACACAGTTGGATTTGTGTGGTTATGATTATGTGAAAACAAATTTGTGACAGACATAGTATGAGTACTAAGCCTGAATTCCCTTGCAGTTTTGTTTAGGCTAAGGTCACCTGTGCAGCTCTTGGGGACTCACCCCCCTGCCCAGAATGTAAGGCTAGAGTGCACAGATGTCGTGTGTGGCGGGAAACTGGGAAGTTGAAGGCCTCAGCAACCGCAGCAGAAAGATCTCTTGCCCTCAGGCTGCTTCCTAGGCAAATTTCCTCACAGGAAACCTGATGCTTTGCTAGCTTCCTCCAAAGATGAGCCATCTTTGCTCGAATTAAAAAGAAAAAGAGAAAAAAGAAAAGAAAGAAGCTGAAGCTTTCGGCTCTGATGAATCAGAAAACACGGATGCCTCTGACCTCATTCTCACACGGGTGACTCAGTGACTACCGATTTTACAGCAGGAACTGAGGTCTTCAGTTTATACATCTTAATCCATCTGTAAATTTCCCTACACATCCCATGTTTTAGACTGATAGCCAGCTCTCCCCAAGTGATCTGGAGAACCCCGATCCAAATAAGAGAGAGATTTAAAAAAAAGAGACAAATTGGGCTTTAAATGACGGGAGAGTCGTGGGCCAGACCAGTGCTGCATTCCCTGGAAAGGCAGATCCTCCAAGGACAGGCTTCTGCTCTCACAAAGGCTGGCCTGGCAACTTGCTTGCACACTCCACTTGGAGAAAATGCTTTTCAGCACTCGCCAAAACGCCGGTCCAGGCTCCTTTTGCCTAGCAGCCTTGAGAGCTTGCACACATTTAGAGAAAATACTTTCAAATGACTCTGGGGTTCTGCTTTATGTTTCATATTCCTTTGAACTTATTACCTCTTTACAATGTCTTGGGCTATTAGTTTGGGAACATTTAAACTTAATGACTATATGGAAAGTAAAGCAACACTTTGAAGTTTCCCGAGTCATTCATTTTTCCCCCTTTCATACACAGGGGGTTAGGGGAGGCGGGATGATGCCAGACTGACTCAGTTCAGGGATAAATAACTTATTTGGGGGTCTATGTAGATTGTTGCTCTGGGGTGGGGGAGAGGAGAGATCAGTTGTGGAATGTCTACGACAACCAAAGCCATGATTAATGGGGGTCAACTTTAAAACAGAGGACACACAGATATGATTACTTCATATGGACAGCAGAGTCTGTCTGACCTGGGCTACCCAGACACAAACTCTGGAGGCATTTTGTTCACAAATCTTGCTGGTTTCGGGATGCACTGACAGTAAAAGAGATATGCTGAGGACTTCCTCTGGCTATAAGTAACAGAACCAGAAGGGCCATAAATGCAAGGATGGGGGCCATTAAAGAAAGTTGGCAAGTGCATCCAGAAGGTCAAGGCTCAGGAGTTCCAAATGGGTGTCCTTGGGGAATGTGTGCTTCCATATGATAACTCCACATGCTGTAACATTTTATCTTTGTTTGCTTCCTCTTTTCTTTAGATAATATCTTGGAAGCTATTGTGGGATAGAGTTCCCTGTAGTATATAATATACTTAGAAGTGGATATGAAGCCAAGAAATCAGAGAGACATGTTCATACTGGGTTTCTTAGATGTTCCAATAGATGTTTAGGGGAAATGGGAGCCAACTGTAAAACCCTTCCTAATTCTCATCAAATAAACAGCATAGCAATGTGGATCAAGGATTAAATCTCTAAAACATAAGATAGTATTCAGCAGAGATCCAAGAAAACTACTCTGCAGTTTGATTTCCTTTTCCAAGAAAAAGTTAAGTATATATTTATTGAGAGCAACTATATGCACTGAAAGCTACGCTGAATGTGGAGAGCAATAATGTCATCTCTCAAAGAGTTTGTGACTTCAAGAGACATGATTAATATGCTTAGATAATAAAGAATGAGTGGTGGCCCTGTTGTTATTCGGTCATTGAGCCATACACTTGTCAAACACCTACTGTGGGCTTCATACTAAATATAGACAGCGGCACAGAATGGTGAAAATACAAAGTTTCAGTTCTCATGGAATTTACATTCTAGAGTGAATAGACAGGCAATAAATAACAAATGCAGATTATCTTATTTGTTAAATGTAGTAAAGAAAATTGAAGAGGACAGCATGGCTAAGGGTGAGTGGGAAAGGAATTGGTCTAAGGGCCTCTCTCACTAAGGAAACATTTAGGCTTAAACTGTAAAGAAAGATGTATCCAGATAGATGTGAACCGCTGAGTTAACCTGGGGCTTTCCAAGTAAGCATGGCTGTTGAACTATCTGTTGGAGCACAGTGGACTTACCAGTGACTACACAACTGAAGATAAGGTCCCTGGGATAGGAAGAAGATAAGAGAGGGCAAAAGTGGGCTCAATCAGATTTTAATGTTTGCTTGTGTGAAATTATCAAAAAGTAAATAAATTTACTAAACACGAAGGTCAATGGGGGAGAGTGTTTACAGGTAGATCTGGGGCTAGAACATGTCTATTCCTTTGGAGGGCAGAAAACAAAGCCCTGTGGCTTAAGTTAGGTTGTTTCAAAGAAGACTGTAGGACAGGGGTCCTGTGAACACTGTTGGGTGAGGGAAATGAGTTAAGAGTTTTATTTCTGGTACAGTGACCATTACAGATTTATTATTTGCTTGAGGTTTTCAAAAAGTCCTTTTCTTGTGTAACAGGTTCTCTGTAGATAGAAACACTCCATTTTGCAGGGAAGCTCTTTAATCAGAAAGGTAAAAGGCTCAAAATAGCCTCAGGAAGTCCCTGAAACTGACAAGATTTACTATGGCAAGTGAAAGCTAAGAGTCCATCTCAGCTAAGCCAAGCTGCATAGAAGACTGAGACCAAACTAGTTGTCTGAAAGGAGCAGAAAATATCCCTGCAGAGGGGAAGAGGTTTAGACCAACTGAGCCACTTAAGATACTCTTCAACTTGTTGAGCTGCCTACAGTGTTCCTCCTTGCAATGTGCTTCAGGTTGCCAGCTTTTGTAAACTAAACTGTGCTAAGGGGAGCTTTGATGATGTAGTTGTCTGAGTCATTTTTGGTCCTATAAAGTCCTTCACTTATATTCCTGCAAATAACCCAATAAAACTCACTGGTTCACAAAGTTGGGTGTTGGTGGTATTCGTACTTAATGCCGTGAGCTCCACTCCTTATATGGGCTGAGTAGACATACACTAAGTCTCCCCAGGAAAAATTTTTGTCATATAACACTGTAAGGAACTTATATGGGGAAAGTTCTCAAAATTCTTAAGAAGGATATCACAACTGTTCAAGCAAGAATTTTGATGTGCAGACAGGGTTAGAACAGTAAGATAAAGAGAATTCAGATATGATTGACAGTAGAGTTCATAGAACCTACTGAAGAAGTGAAAAGTGATCCTCACACAGGGACCAGAGACATCTCAAAGGATGAATTGTAAAATGCTTTTTGGATGGTTTCGTGAACCTAGAGTGGAGTATCCCTATGGGTTCAGGTGGTTGGAAAAGCTGTCTAAGACATAAACTTGGCCATTATCTTTAAGAATGGGTAGAATTTGATCATATGTCTAATGATGGACTGTGGAGGATGGCTTCAGGACACAGCCTGAAAAGGTTTTTTGAGTTTATTTATCTCACCAACTTCAGTCATTAGTGGTTATTTTACAACTTCATATGTATTTTTATTCTATGTTAATGGTGATAATAGTGGTTGGTTTTGATTAAATCAATCTCCCCTCTATTTTTGAAATTATGTTTTTAGAAATAATTTTTTGGTCAAAGAATTGGTGGCCTGGTACCCTCTTTAGCACTGCACTGAGTTACTTAAACTATACCTGTCACCTCACTCTTAAAATGAATGCTTCCTGCCTACATAGCACTCACCACCCTCAACCAAAGGTTCTGAATAATCATCATGTCTTTCTGTCTCAGTAGGTTCCAAGATCCTTAGAGTGAGGCTGAAACCATTTGTTTGTTTGTTTGGTTGGTTGGTTGGTTGTTTTGCTATGGTCTTTCTTGAAGCCTGAGATCAGGGATAGAGTAAGGACTGTGCAAGGATTTGTACAATAAACAAATACACATCAATTCTTCTGGTTGGTATTTTTTGATTTTCATCTCTTGGTTACAAAATCATACAGAATGACTCTCCAAACATGTATCTATCTCGACTTATAAAGGAAAAAAGGACTTACTTAAATTAAGGACTTTGAGCTGACATCACACTGGGACTTTGGGGTGTCCCCTGAATCCCATAAAAAAAGACATAGACTGAGAAGTCCACATGAAGACTGAGATGGGTATTGGACTTCAGTTGTCATAAACTAAGAGACATCTGAGGTCACCAAATGCAGAAACAGGTAAAGTATCCTTCTTGGGGCCATTAGAAAAATCCTGATCCTGATAACACATCATGATTTGAGACTTTTAGTCTACAGATAGTATGAGACAATAAAGTATTGTTGCTGAAATAAAACTTAGTTATATCTACCCTTGAGAACTGACATGCCACCTCCAGAAACAGCTCAATTAAGCTCTCAGCATAGAGCTTCCTGACCAAACTAGCAGAGTCTGAACAGCATAAGAGAAGTGAGACTTTTTGCCTGAAATAGTTAAAGGGGTCCTCAACTAAGCTCTTGCAAGTTTCCAGCCCTGCTGCACCAATGGTAATCCACCATAATTCCTAGATGGTGTAAGAGCTTTAGGCAGTCAAGACAACAAAAAATATACCAGTGGAAGTCAACTTCATCTTGAATTCTAAATCCAATGGACAGCTACAACCTAATGTATTCTGGTTAGAACATCCCAGAATACCCAAGAAATATTTCTGTGACCTCTTCAAAGGTGAGAAACCCCTGAGAGTCCATCCAAGCATTTGACTAAGTTTTCCTAACATTTTAGGTACCTCATTTTGAGAGGGAGAAATAAAGAGAAATGTTCAGATTATTGATAGTTGTGTTGATTTATTTTGATTGTTTCTGGTGTGCCAAAGATAGACAATAAAAAGACGTATGAGAGGAGGGGTGTAGGATTTCTGATTGTTAGCAATGGAAGTCCAAGAAAAAGAGGATAGAGAAAAAAATGATAAGCCATAGCTCAGTACATATGAGCATTCATCCTCAGTTTGTGTGTGTCTTAGAGTGGCTGACTCTGATTTGATCTCTCTCTGTCTCTCTCTCTCTCTCTCTCTCTCTCTCTCTCTCTCTCTCTCTCTCTCTCTCTCTGCTCTTATAGTAACTAAAGTCCATACAAACAAGTGAACTACAAGAATTTACTTACAGATAAAATATTTTAGAATGCCTCTCTTTAACTTGTAATGGAGCTAGAGTTTTCATTTAACCCAAATTCATACTTTACTGGCATCATCTCTAAATTTTTTTAAAAAATCACTCAAACAGCCAAAGCCCTTTATCCTGAAGACTCCAAGCTATTAGAAAAATAGTACCATATAAAATGATGCCCATGATCCCATCACTCTGTATTTCTCACAAAAGTCTTAATAGCCCATCTTTTCACATCCAACTTCAAAAATGTCTCCAATTGGCTGACAAAGAGTGACATCTCCTTGCCCTTAAATCCATGATTAGGTGACAAAGGGAAACTCCCAATATTTGCCTTCAGTTTACTTCTTCAAGTTCTCCTTTTAAAGAAGAGACTTGTACAAATCACTTGTGGGTCCTGAAGGGCTCTAGTAGGCTCAAGTATGGGAAACATGGCTCTGGCAGGCCTTGCCCTTCCCACCTTCCCTTCTCCTATTCCCTCTTCCTTGAAAAAAACCTGTGAGGTTACATTCCTAGAGATAGCCACCAAGGTCTATTTCCTTATTTAGCCACGACCTCCCCCTGAAGCCTACTACCAAGATCTAAATATCAAAGTATCGAAGTCAGCAATCAAAAGCCTCTCTTAACTAACCTAATTAATCTATCCAACCAAAATTAAGAACCTCATCCTGCCAGGCGTTGGTGGTACACGCCTTTAATCCCAGCACTCAGGAGGCAGAGGCGGGTGGATCTCTGTGAGCTCGAGGCCATCCTGGTCTACAAAGGGAGTTCCAGGAAAGCCTCCAAGACAATACAGAGAAACCCTGTCTCAAACAAACAAACAAACAACAACAAAAAAAAGAACCTCATCCTAACATAGGGTTTCCCCTTTTACCCTGATAAACTTCCATTTGCATAGGGGCCATGTCTGTCTCCTCTCTATCCAGGGCAGTTCTTTGTCCCCCCTTTACCTCTCTCCCTTATTCCCTTCCCCTTCTCCCTCATCCTCCAGCTCCTGTCTTTGTCTCTTATCCCCAGCACTCTGTCTGTGGAGACCACAAAGAAGTCCAGAAGGCCTCTAGGGACTGAGCATGGTCCTTGACTGATAGAAAATAAGAAGGCAAGACTACAAGCATATCACAAGCATGTATAGATGAGCTTGGTAAAGACCACGAGAGCTCTTCAGAATAGATGCTTCTCCAGTTAGGCCTCCCTATGAGAATACAGCCATTACCACGAGAGCTCTTCAGAATAGATGCTTCTTCAGTTAGACCTCCCTATGAGAATACAGCCATTCTGTGGACTGAAGTCTGGGGGAAGATGAAACAGAGAGCCACGGTAAGGCAGTGCTTTGATTTGGAAACAGAAGATAATCAACAAATGCTGCTCTCAGATGATAACTTTGCAGTGTCATTCCTTGTCACAGCAAGTCTGTGTGCATTTGTTGTAACTTGGGCCCTGTAATAGGTGCAGTACATTTTAAAAATTCATCACCAATTTCTTCTTCTCTCAAGTTGTGAAACATTACAGAAGAAAATGCACATACTATATTTCATAGCTTTCTGTAAAAATGTTTACATAGTGGACAGAACTGAGGTAACATAAGAAAATCCTCAACTGCAACCCTAACCCTATTGATTTCTTTCCTCTTACTGAAAATTTCTCTCTAGCTCTTTACATTTATTGATATGCTATAAGCAGATTTTTTTCTCTCCCACCTGCCAGTACTCAAATAACCACTCAGAGACTTATGCTAATTACAAATGCTTGACCAACAACTCAGGGTTATTATTAACTAGCTCTTATATTTAAATTAGCCCGTTCTGTTAGTCTATGCATTACCACATGGCTCACGGCTTTATCTGTCCTTTGCTTTAGCATCTTGTTTCCCCAGCAGGCTGGTGTTTCCTGACTCCACCCTTCTCCTTCCCATTATCCTTAGTTTAGTTGCCCTGCCTATACTACCTGCCTGGCTACTGGCCAATCAGTGTTTTATTAAACCAATTCAAGTGATAAACAGTGTACAAGAGGCAAGAGGGTTATTCCACAGCAATGTGCAGTGACAAATGACAACTCAAACTAACACTTTTATTTGTAGTAGTATAGCATAGAAACTGAGCTCATCAGTACCCATGACTTTCTTTTCCTTCTTTGCCATGTAGTTGGAGAAAATTTGCAGATTTCCCTGAGTTTGAAATTCTAGTAAAGGGCATATTGATATATTAAGGGACAATACTTCCATGCAAGGTTTTAAAGTCCCCTACAAGAGCCTTTAGACAGAAGGAAGACGCCCTGTTGACAAATTCCAAACCCTAGAAATAGAAGGATGCTGGAGCCCTAAATCACATTGTGAAATCATGCCAACCATCTCATCTAAAACCATCTACAGCATCAATACACTAGGGCTTTACTGTTTCTATAGTTATTGTTTTAAAGTCAAACTTAGCTGTTATGTAAAAGGTTATTAGAAAGATGGATCAAGGAAAGAAATAGATGAACAATTTTTCCTAACTGTATTTAGACACGTTTGAGAGTTCCAGGATCTTCATGCTAAACTTTAATTGATACTTCTGCTGCTAGGAGAGCACATGGAGACATACTTAAAGAGAGGCTCTGTGGGTATGAGCAGCTGGTTTGTAACCTTACCCAACGCAGGCAACAAGGCCCATGCTTCCAGCCTACCCTTAGCATTGGCTCCCTTCCCCAGCAAATCTGTGGTCTACCTTGTTCATAGAACTCTACTTTCACAGGAGGGAAAGCCTTCCTAAAGGCAATTATAAGCTCTGGGAAAGGAGCCAGAGTGCTTCATATTGTAATGGAAAATAATCCTTCCACCCTCAATCTGCACATTTTATTTAGGGTGTGAAAAATGTTTTCCCAGCTTCAGCCAGGAGCAGTCAGGTCTCCATGGGGATCTAGGCTAGGGAGGTAGGGGAGCAATGATTAGGTGAGGGAGAGAACACTCCCTGCAGTGGGCTCCAGGGGAGCAGCAAGCTTGTCATCAAATGAAAACAAGGTTTGACCTCCAGCCTGCTCACATTACAGATTTCTTCTTCACCCTGGTGCCCAGAAGCTCCTGCTCAAACTTGGCTTGGAACCAAGGGGAACTGAATGGCCCAGGAAGCCTTTTTGTGAACTAGGAATCCAGAAATGCTATAGCCAGAGTAGTCCAAGGGTAAGTGGGGAACAGGAGACACACCTGCATTAGCAGTTGAAGGCAATAGATTAACATGCTCAAGTCTCAATTTTGGGAGGTGTTATAAAAGCTCAAGTTAAACTGTTTTTCAAAGGGACAAACATGGCAGCTGTCAGCTTAGTGTTTGTATTAAGTAGTGCTTAATTCTTTCACAGTTCCGTGGTGTCTTCATTCAATCACTCCATTTAAGTATGATGCATTTCCATCAATAATTTTCATGCTACATGGTTATTCTGTAGTTAAAATTATATCTGAAAGCAGTGAAGCATGATTATATGACACTTGTTAGGCAATGGTTTGATTATTAACTTCCTCTGGATCGTGTTTAAAGCTATTCAAAACTTAGAATGAATTGGCATCTTCCTGTGTCTGACCTGTGACTTTGGGCACTGTGAGAATAGGGAGAGTTGGGGGAAAAAGTTAGGAGTAAGACACAGATAAAAAGCTTAAGCTTACTTACTTAAAACATTATGAGATTTGTGTGTGTGCATGCACGTGTATGTGCATGCGTGTGTGCGTGTATGCATGTGTGTGTGTGTGTGTGTGTGTGTGTGTGTGTGCTTTGCTTGCTTGGTTTTGTAGCTCAAATGTATGGTTCTTTAGTGTGAACTTTGTAGACAACAATGTCTTCTTGCCATGTCAAAAATGTGAGCACACTCTCTAGAAATAAATGAAGCATGATTAGAAAGTATGATCCCATTGGAAACATTAGTTTTCAACTTTTTTTTCACCTTATGAAGATCAGATGTTTTCTACTTCATTATCCATAATTTCTACAAAATGATGACATGGATTCTATGTCATAGACTAGAACAATATCCCTTCTACTCTGAGACAACCATAGCTTTGGCAGGTTATTGTGAATTATAGGTCTATTTAGAGTAACAGCATGAAGACTCTTTAATTAATGGCAAATGACTTTTTCCTGATTTTGTGTACACCCACTGAATAAAACTCCAGATCTCTTGATCTACCACAAAATGTATCCTACTCATCTTCTACATCCATTTCAACATTTCCCTTCACCAAGAGAAGCTTTCTTGCCCTGGTTCAAACCCATTTCCCTTGGTGTTAATATGTGGAGGGCACCCTCCAACCACACTCTTGTTTAGATACTTCATCAGGCATTGTCTAACTACATCATGAACATACTTTTTATATGGATTGGGCTGTTAAACAGTGAGTCCATTGACAATCAGTGTGCAGGGTATTTCACAAAGCATCATTTTATTTGATATTTGTAGTTGATTGATGAAAGAAATATTAGCTTCTGTTTTGGATGTGAGAAAGCACAGGTTCCTGGGAAGTATTGCTTTTTCAAGATCACATAGCTAGGAAAAACATCCAACTGGGCCCATGACTGAATGAACTTCCACCACTGATGCTCTTCTTCCTACCCATCTGCATGCCCATGCCATCAACTGATGATGCTTATTTACCTCAAAACATATCTTGAAATGAGTATGTCTTTCCACATCTTCTATTGATGCATTATTTCATTGCCTATATTTCAGGATGCATTCATGAGGAAGAGAACTTTCTTTGAGGCAGCCATTGTACCTAGATTCCATCACCCATGAATGCCCAGGCCTTATGGCCTACTTTCTAAATTTAGCTTATCCAACATGTTTCTACCTCTCTTTTCACAGCTTGCCTATATATCTGAGGAGCTTCTCCAGGCCAGCACCTTCAAGTCAAGGGACACTCATTAATTCCAATTAGCTTGCAACACCATTTACTTTTATTTTACTTCGTACAAGCTTTTACTCTAGAATATAATAGAGGCATCTATTTTTTTAAGTGTCTCCCTTCACCAGTTCTGTAAAAATAGTACTTATCCATATACATACCCCCATGAATCTTTTTGAATTCATGAATATAACTATTTCCTGAATTTAAAAAATTTAAACAAAAATGAACTAGTTTCAGTTCCTCAAAAACATATTTTCCAGTTATTTATTTCTGTACTCTTAGTTCTCAAAATAACACCTGACAGTCTATACTTGAAAAAACATATTAATTAAATTCATTTAAAAACTTACAAAAGCTTAGTGGCCAAGGATGAAATGAAAAAAAATTTATACACCATTATGAACACACATACATTATATGCTTATATGTTTCTTCTTTTAAGGCTTTGAAATCGAGGAGAAGTAAGTACAGAAAGGGGAAATCTGTTCCTAATAACTAGAATATTGAATTTTCACCCAGGGTGTCGGTGGATATGGAGTGAGGACTGTTGTGGAGGTCAATGAGCCCAGCTGAGGTCCTGTCCCAGTCCTTCCTCAGTCACCAGCAACATCCCAGAAGATTCCTGGAGCAATTTCCCAACCTCTCTTCAAATGGGAAATTGATGAATTCCTTATTTCCAGCATAAAAAGCATGAGCTGAGGTCTAGGGACGGGCGCTGATGTGCTCACATCCGTCCGAACTCCAACTTGAAGACAATAGCATGTGGCTGACTCTGGGGCAGCGTTCACATCACCAGGCCACTTTGAGTTTCTGAGAGAAACACTTGTTTGCTACCTGGAGATTCAGTCCCTGTCAGCTTCAACTTTCCCTCATGATTAACAGAATTACAACTTCCTTGGGGTTTGTGGTATAATAAAAGAAGGTTTAATGGCTTTGGCAGACAGTAGTCATCAGTCCAGTTTCATCTTCCTGGGCACATAATGCAATCACACCTCACAGCTCTAGGCTTGACAAGACTGTGGTATGTTGCTGGGTCTTGAATAAGGCAGTGTCAGGAATCACTTTTCAGACATAGTTAAGAGATTATGTTTTCTCTGTGGAGACCAAGGAAGTCATGGTAGCTATCCCTTACAACAGGATGGAAGAGGCAATGCTTTTTTCTGTGGAGACCAAAGTGGTCATGGTAGCTTTCCCAAAAAACAGGATAGTTCTGGAGTGATTTTATGGAGCAGAATCCATGACAACCATATAAGGCTAACACATATCAGTAAGGAAAGCAAATAATATGTTACTTTAAGCCACTGATATGTGTGGTTTTATTTGCCATAACTGTTTTGTGATAATTTTTCTTAGTGAAATGGTGACCTTAAATAGAGTTTCTTACTAGGTTTCCCTGTCTGATGCTTAGGATGAGGATAAGGATGGCGATTAGGGTGATGATGGGGATGTTACAGTAACAGAATCATTTACTTAGGCTGATTAGTTCCACGTTTAGGATAAGAGATGTTTTTATTTCAGTGGAAGAACCAGTAGAAGGCTGCGGATACAGCTCAGTGGTTGAGAGCTGTCTTAGAATGAACAAAACTATGGGTTCAAGTCCTGGTACTACACACATACATACACACACACACACAAACACACACACACACACACCAAGAGGCCAAATACAAACATTTTCTTACCATGATTAATAATAATAAAATAAACAACAATGATAAATATGATGAAACTATGAATCTCCTGAAATTTTTATTTCACATTTAAGACCCTTTTTACATTTATAAATGCATATGCATTCTGTCCAAGGCAGGAGACATGGTGATTTGAAGATTTTCAATGTTAGCTTTATGCATGCCCTTTCATTCTGCCTCAGTAAGTTCTAAAATTACTAGGAGTCAACGCATTTTCTTCTCAAATCTGTTTGTGGTTGTTCTACTTGAGACTATGTTTACATAATATAATCAAAAGATAAATAAGTGATAAAATATGAAGAAAGAGCTACTGTTTCTCTCAAAGTTAGATAAAAGCAACCGACTAAAACTAAATTTCAGTTGAATTAGATATGAGCAAAGCAAGATCATGTATCCTGGGGGTTGTTGACTGTGTTACTTCATAAATGGCAGAACACAACAGCTGTTTACACAAATTACTAGTCTGCAAGTCAATGATATGGGTTAGCCTCAGCAGTAATTCTCTAGATCAAGCTTCACTGGTCTTAATCAATAGGCAGGTGGGTTGCCTGAGGACAGTTGAGGTAACTTGGGCTTCTCTTCATACATTCCATCATTTGAAAAAGGGTACAGGGTTCAACAGTACAAAGATAAGCCATAACACACAAGGCCTTTCCAACTGGAGAGCTACATGTTTTCTACTTCCTGTACCTCTAGTCAAGGAAAACCACATGGTCTATGCCTGCTGTCAGTTTGGAGGGATGGCTCAAAACGCATTAATGACAAAAAATGATAATAAACTCAGGTTATGATGGCACAGACTTATGAAAAGGCATGTGTTTCTTCACTGGAATCACTCTACTTTTTAGTAACAAATAGATTTTGCTTCCATGCTTTTTGTCTACTTTTGCTAAGATTCAATGAATAGAATATATGTTATGGACTACAAAATATGCAGAGTAAGATTTTAAAAAATCGTCTTTGTCCATTGTCCCAGAATTATTTCTTCTTTCCACAAGCAATCCTGTCAACAGTTTACCAGTCTAACAACATTCTATAAAGAATGTTTCTGTATATTATTCCCTTTTTTCAAACTTTCACAAATATATCTGCATGATGCAAACAGTTTTCTGTTTCAGTTGGTTCCTTTAACACATTGAACGTATTTATGTATTACTACATAAATCCACTTAACATTTGAAAATAACTTCAAGTGTTTCATAACTTTTGAAAATGTATTAGCTTAATGGGCAAAAGTGATTTCTAACTGTTTTGAAATTAATATTACTTTCACTTTTAGTGAGCTTAAATGCTATTTTCAGAGGCCTATTTTCCATTTTATTTTTCTACTTTGTAATTTTCATCCATCATAGGTCTGGTATAATGATGGTAAAAGCCATTTTGGACAAATTGTATCTCGCCGAGATTACAGGAGGATGCATTGCCTTTACCGTCACTGCAATCACATTCCCTTCTTTGCTCCCAGGCAAGGAGATCCTACGGTGGTAGCCAAACGCCTGCAGACTCAGAGGAGATCCTACAGTGGTAGCCAAACGCCTACAGACTCAGAGGCCTACAATGGTTCTCTCTTGTTGGGGAAGTCTTATGTCAATAAAGTACTGTTGAGCCTATAGGGAACCAAGATGGGAGGGACTAGGAGTCCAGGAGAACTCTGGGTAGGAGAAACACAAGAGAGTCAACATGTAACGCCATTGGGGGTAGGAAGCCTGGAACTATTCTCCGGTAAGAGACATACTTAGATTAACAATTATGGGGTAATTACTTAAAGCAGAGCTAGCCAGTAAGAGACAAGCAAGGCCAACAGCTTCATAATGAATATAGCCTCCTGTGTGTTTATTTGGGACTGATGCAGATCTGGAACCAGGCTGGCGCGGCAGAGCCCAGGCAACTGGCGGGGGATAAACCAAAGCGGCTAGCAAAAGAAAAAGCTTCTCTTAACACTCTCTCCTTTCTGGGTCTGGGGAGCATTGCATTGTGGAATATACTAACCATAGGTCTGGATGTGATTGGTCCTTAGCATAGCTAGGCTCTTGAAGATACATATGTCTCAGTTCTCCATGACTTCCCGGATACTAAGGAAAATTGGAAAAGCTGCCCTAGATAAGTTTCCCTTTTGAGGGAGGGAGAACCTGGATATACCAAGATACAAAAAAGCTTCTCCAAAGTACTTTTGCCAAAAGCCAACAGTCTGTCTGCTTTTCTCCATTGGCTCACATTTTCACATGGGCTTTCCAGTGTTACATGTGAGGTTCACTTTCCAGGGTTACATGAAGTGAACATATCCTTCTGTACACACAGAAGTGAACCTTGCCCCCTTGTTTTATTAGATAAAACCACATTACTATATCCAGGCAATGAAATGTAACCTTAGGGTGTGAGTCATCTTTGCATAATGCAAAAAGTAAAACTCATAAAATACTACAAAAATAAAATATTTGAAAATGAGACCCAAGAAAAATCATGAACTAAGAATCTAGAATGTGATAAAGGATGATTGGAATTAATTAACAAATAAAACATCATCCTCAGTAATAATAATAATAATAATAGATAAGAGTAACAGAAAAATAGACCTTGAAGCTATCAATTAAAAACTTGAAGGGAATAAAAGTAGAACAATCCAAGGCATATTTGGTAAATTCTATATTCTGGAACTTTTTTAAAAGCATGAACTTCAACTAAGAAAGGTGTATGATATGATCTGATGTACGTTCTCACTATAAGTTAACTAAATCTTATGTTTAACGTACTTAGAGACATTGCTTGGCAAGAAGACATTCCCCTGCCTTCTCCAATACTGAAGTAAAATAAATTACCAAGTGTGTAAGAATCTCCAAGTGGTAAATAAATGGCAAGATCGGGCTCAGGAATAGCACTGCCATCAGGGATAGTCCAGGTTAGTGATAAGCTTAACTTGAGGCCCTCACATTAAGTAAGAACCCCTGAGGAGACAATGGGTCCCACAAAAGAAATGGTAACACACTGATATATGTCTAGAAAAACCAAGCCAATTGGCTATGACACATGTATGTTCATTTATGATGGTTGTGCAAAGGTTTATGCTTGTGTGTGTGTGTATGTGTGTGTGTGTGTGAGAGAGAGAGAGCTATATATATTTTAATAGCAGTAAATTAAAAGCCTTTTTAAAAGCCACATATGAATGCAATTGAAAGTTGGTCAAGGTACAAGAAGATAAAATACTCTCTCGCCAGTGGAAATATGTGCTTCCTCTCATTTTCCTGAAGCATGATCTGTTAACATATGGCAAGAACTTTAAAGATGTTCCTACTAATTAGTGAAATGATCATAAATCCACAAAAAATATTTATATACAATTAGATATGTGCTTAAAAACTAATTATTATGTAATATAAATAAGTCTTGATTAAAAAGTCTATACTGTAAAGATAAACTATCATCAGCATTTGTAATTCATGGAACAACGGGAAACCATAGGTTTTTTCTAATACTCTGCAGTAACAAATATAGATGCAAAATATCAACTTTTAAAATAATTGATATTTGAATGCCATGTAATATTACTTAATTTTAAAACATGTACAGTAAAGTATGGAAGAAAGCTTATTCAAACAGTCATTCTATGAAATTATTAATGTCTATGAAAGGTTTCTCATGTTCTTTGTATGCTAAGTTTTCATTTCATGTTTTCCATGGTGAATTTCTTTCTTTTATAGTGAGAAAAAAATGTAACACAGAAGAAAACTCTATGAAGTTTTAAGTGGTGCGCGTGATGTACATGCATGCCAAATGGAATGAGTAACTTTTCCTTACATTCCTTGTAGTTAATAGAATTGAAGGCAACATTACCAATGACCAGGTAACCTTCCACTCACCACTATATCGCTGAAGGTTGTCACTGTGTCTGTAAAGATTCAACATAAATAGTCACACAACAAAATGCAAGACTCTACCACATATGTGCATTAGTAAATGTGCTATTAGTTCTTCTTGTTTTTATAAAAATATTGGGGTGACAGGAAGGCTAAACTAAAAACAGGCTTCCACAGAAGCCTGAAGGCCTGTGTTTAACCCCTAGAATCCATGTGAAGAGCCAGATGCAGCTGAATGCATCTGTCATTGAAGCATTTGTACCCTGTCATGGAAAGCAGAGATGGGATAATCAACCTGGAGCTCAAGGGCCAGCTGTTGCACTCAGCACAGAGGCAAGAAACAAGAGAGACTCTGTCTCAAAGGTGGAAGGAAAGAATCAACTCTCAAGAATTTGTTTCCTGACCTCCACTAGTGTGCATGACATGCGCATGCTCCCTCCACACACACACATTTACACACACACACACACACAATTTAAAAAATTAATTTCTATTTTGTCATTGTATCTATAAGCTGTATATTTTAATAGAAAAATAATACTCTAAATCACACCTTGGTATAATCTTGTTTCATTTTTATATGGTTTGAGAAGTTCACACATACATAAAATGCTTTCATCAAACATATCCCTATTTCCTTCTCATCTACTTTCTTGCCTATCCCCTGTGCCACTTTTCCCTCCCAACTTCACTTACTTACAAAACAAAACATACAAAAGTCACTGAACCCACTCAGTGCTAAATATACGTTTATGCCTCCATAGACATTCCCACATCCATGCACATATAGGTAACACTAAATGGTCTCAGAGCCTGCACCACTTTGAAAACATTCTACTCTATAAATATCTAGACTTCTAAATGAGCTAAGTCTTTAATCAAGTTAGTACTATAATTACCCTTCATTTACTAGTAATACTCATCTTGTTAATTAGTTCAATTTTTCCGTCTTCTATAAATACTGTCTGTGTGTCAATTCCAGTACTAGGATTAGACTTCATCATTTAAATGATGAAGAGGTGCCTCATTTCTTTGGGACTCTTATATCTCAGTGAAGAAGGGAGACAGAAAAGTGATCATAGCTTAGCATGACAAATGCAAATGTATCCTAAAAGGAGCCAAAGTATAGAAAGGGATGTGGGAAGTTTGAAGGGAGACAGGTTGAGAAGCTGTTGAGAAACAACTCCAAAAGGCCAGAGGTTGGGGTGGAGACAAGGGCTGACTATTCATGCTGATGTTTGGGTGGTAGTTTTTAGACAGTCCTTAATTCCAGAACTGGACTGCAAAAGAAGACTTTTGAAAAAAAAATGGCAAGAGTTTCCCCCCATCTTTCACTATCCCACTAATGCTGCTAAGTGCTTATTTTGAAAGTGAGAGAGAAACACGAGTCAGCTGGAGCAGGGTCCACAGACACACCCCAAACTCTGGCTACTTTGTATCTCATTATTGATCCTGCCTGAGAAAGTAAACTTAAAATTCAAAGAAAAATGACATTTATACCGTGCCAACCCCAGAAGACATCAGGAGGCGGCCATGCCTCTCTTTTCCTAACCCTGAGGAAAATCACAAGAGTGGTGACTCATCCCAGACAATGGGTCCCTAGTACAGCTGCTTGCCTCGGGACATGAGTGGGAGACCCTGACTGGGACCTCTTGGCTCCTCTCCTTCAGTGACAAGTTACTCCTCTGAGCTTGTTGCACGGAAGGGTGTTCTTCCTTATCATTTGCAGAAAGGGCTACAATAGCCAAAGCGAAAATGTCTTAGTCTCCACATCCATCAATAGCTTGTGTACATGGAATGTTGTATTTTATAAGTAGTGACTCATAATTTATGTAATCGTATCTGTTTTCACAGTGACGTTGGTGCAAGCTGATGATAAATCCTTTGGACTAATGCTTCTCTGCATTTCTTCACATGTAGTGCATAGACTTGTAACTGAACTTAAAATTTACCTCTGTAGCCGTTCCGTCTTTCCTAGCTAATTGACTTCTTGGGTTGACTTCGCTAAAATGCATTGAGCCAGAGCCTCCCAGTGCCAAAGCAACTCCCTCATAGACTTGGCCACGCTTGGAAATTGCATTAATGTTTCTTCAGGCTTCCAAGCGGTGACTGCTTCAAGAAGCGCTCAAAGCTACATTAGAAAAGTCAATACCGCTTGAAACAGGAATACTTTTCAGACTTGAAATGAAAACATGTATTAGATTTTTTTAAAATGATGAACTGAGAAACTAGGGACCTAAGAAAACAAAGAACACTGTATAAAATCCCACTCATGGCTTTGAAATGTAAATTCTTGGCTGCTTTTTTTTTTCAAAAATAAGCAGTTTCACTCTCGGTACTATTATTACTCAGTATGTTCTAGAATGACCCATGTTAGTCATGGAACTAAAGCAATGTCAGATCATGTTGGAAATGTGCCTGTTCACAGACAATTCTCTGTCAAATCCCATTTCTACTGCTTGAAAGCCATATGCTATGCAGGGTATTTCTTACCATTTTCTGAGTCACGAAACCCAAAACTAGCAAAGTAGGCATTATATCTAGTGAGATAAATGAACACTGACAAAGGGGTGCCAGTACTGGATTTTAAACTAATTGCAAAACTTCACCATGCCATGGGACCTTTATTCACTGCTAGTGGGAGTCATCATGAAGGCTTCTTTCAAAACTGAAAGACAGAATTATCATATAAACCAGATATTCTACTTCTCGACTCCAAGTCAACCCGAGGCAACGATAACTGCACAGCCAAGTCAACTGCAGCACAGATGACAACAGTCAAGTTGTGGTATCAGCAAAAGTGTCCATCAGAAGATTGACAGAGTGAGTTGAATCTCGTCACTATACAAGATATACTTGAAATTGTATTTACGAGATTTGTCACCATGTGCAACAAAACCCTGCTCATAAAACAAGTATCAGAAACCCATTACGGAATAAGTTGTGGTACAGTTTATTGTTTTAAGAGAAGATCCATGTGTGCGTACGCACATAAACACACAGAGAGACACATAGAGAGACAGGGACAGGAAGAGGATGTTCATCTTCCTAAAAATAGCTTACACCCATTTGTTCCTTCATAAGCAGATCAGATCTAGCATTTTCTTAATAACTTAGCATTTTGGCATGCAAGGCCTTTCATTTTCACTAACTAGTTTCATATAGTTACTTAATGTTGCATTCCCTTGATTTATTTTTTGTGGTAATGAGATACAGGTCATTTCTTTTTATTTCCAAAGCACACAAATTTTCACTGATGGAAGAGGATAGACAAAGTGAAAATCCTAGGTGTCACTGCATGATGGAACCTGGACAACTTGAAATTTAAAACATTTTAAGAGAAAGTAAGTCATATTATAACAGAAGTCTTCTGTATGTCCCCCAACTTAAATTGTGTACCTACATCTTAACAAAAAAGATTACAATCAAGTGTTAACTGCTCTGGTTGATCCACCATACCTTCTTCCCAACAGCAACTCAACATTTTATGTTGAAACACATACTTAGAAACAGACTACATTCTAATCTCATGTAATACCAGCACATTTTTATAAATAGCATCACATTCCTCATGTTCTCTATGTGCCCAGCTCTTACACACATACAGAATGATGCACTTAAAGGTTTAGAGAGGGAACAAAACAAGTTTTAAAGTACTATTTTCCTGAACAAACAGCCCTACAGAGTTTGATGATGAAAATCTGACTCAATAACACTATTTCCAAGAGAAGGAATTTTCCTATGTTTTCTGATGATTTAATTAGAGTACATTGGCATATTCATTCTGGCAGAAGCCAAGAAAACCTATATGTATTCTTTCAGTGCCAAGAACTAGAAACCAGGAGGTATTTAGAGTATTTTACAGTGATTTACTCACTCTGTATGATAAAATTTTCCAGCTTCAAGCTTAGCTAATAGTAATTTAATTACAACATTTTATAGAAACACAAAGCCAGATTTGCTCAGTGGCCAGAAGGAGGGCCAGCTGGAATTATAGAGCTGGTACAAAATGACTTAATACTCTTAGGCTTCTATGGTTTTGCTTAGAAAATTTCCTTGTCTATAAAACTAGTTTCCTATGGACCTTCCTTCTATCAAGGAAACGGATCAAACTATGTTTGTGCTGAAGCACAAATTGAGCCAAGAACAATCCAATTATCCTAAGAAGTAGAATGTTAAGTCAGCCCTTCTCAGGAAGATGGGATGTCAGTGTTTTGGACCAGGGAAGTCAGGGAAATGTCTAGTGTTGTCTTGGATTAAATTGTCTCCTGGCTTTATTCTCAGTTGAATGTCTCTGCTACTGGCCTTTAAAACTTCAGTTCTGAGACTGCTTTAGACACTTAGAATTGTTGGATCCTGCTATTTCACTCTAGTGTATGAAATATGTGAGCAGTGCTTTGTTAGTTTCATTTTTTACCTTAAGCTTAGACAATCATGAGTGAGAAACTATATTGTTTGGTGTAGAGTCACAAGACAATAATGTAAAGGATTATTAGCTGCCATGACATGCTGAGATAATGAGGAATTTACTCACTGGAAATAAAGAGATCTCTGCAGAATGGGGGCAGATAAAAGCAACCAAGCTTCTAGAGCTAAACTGGAAGGTGGAAGAGCTTCCCACCCCATGTTTCGGGGTGAGACACAGACCTCACGAGAGACATGGCCATGACTTACAGGGAAGCAGAGGAAGCTCTAACTAGATAGTCATTTGCCCTCTAGCATGCCAAGAGAAGGTAATATGCCTGAAACATTTGGCTATCATCACCTGGGGGCATTGTTTGGGGAAACAGTAGGCTCCTTCTTCAGTTGGCTTTGTGCTACAGAAGTCAGGTGCTGTGAAACCACCCGAGTTCCAGGAGCCAGCTAACAGAGCATGCATGGGCTGCTGAAATCAGCCACTAGAGACCCTGTGTACAGGACAGGAACTGAGTCCATGGCAGGAACTGACACTGCGGCAGGCAGGAGCTCACTACAAGAACATACTAAACAGGACACAAAATTCTTTCCAACACTGACTTAGCAATGACCTCTACTGACAGAGCTAAAGATGGTGTCTCTAGTAGGAGAAAATTACTTGAAGAATCTCCTCATAATCTCATGAAGCAGGAAGTCAAGAGGAATTTTCGATCTGACAGGAAATCACTTCATAATTGGCAAAGAACTCAATGAGAAAGTTTCTTCTGATGGTCACCAAGAGTCATACAGAGGAGGAGCTGTAGCTAGGATGCATCTGAAAAGAGATGTTCTGTGGTCTCTTCTTTACCCTGACAGCCTTATTTATTCTTGTAGCATGCCTTGCCTGTTGCTGTGTTATTGTTGCTGTTGCTGTTGCTGCTGCTGTTTCTCTGCCCTCCTCTTCTTCCCCTTCTTTTTCCTCCTCCTCATTCTCCTCCTCATACTCCTTCATACCCCACCTCATTTTTTGTTTGTTTACATGTGCTAAGACTTCTATCAGAAGAAACCTGGTCAATGACCACCACTTGGATTTATTACAATCCATAGAGAAGATTGTGTGTATACCATGTTGCTGTCATGTGTCAGGCTCTATCATAGGAAGTTGTCATCTCTAACATTCCTTAATCCTTGGAAACTGTTGGGAGTTCATCCACATTTTCAAGGTTACTCAGGTTTAGTCACAATATGGATTTAATTTTCCATTAACAGACTATAAGTTGCATATTCTTCATATGCCTCTGTTCACTCCTTTGTACAGTAGAGATAAAAGTGGTATTTACTTCATAAGATGCTTCGAGGATTGATTTAGATAACAGATGGTGCAAAGTCCTTAATGCCATGTTTTGTAATTTAGACTACATGAATTCAGGAAGGATCATGAATGTCAATATTTATGGCCATTCTAGCCGGGCGGTGGTGGCGCACGCCTTTAATCCCAGCACTCGGGAGGCAGAGGCAGGCGGATCTCTGTGAGTTCGAGGCCGGGCTGGACCGATAGCCTCTGAAACAATACAGAGAAACCCTGTCTCGTAAAAACCAAAAAAAATATTTATGGCCATTCTGATAGTACCTCAGATTGGAATATTAATTTACAAGGGGTTGGGTAGGGTGAGGAGATAGCTTAGTCAGTAAAATGCTTGCCTCTCAAGCATAAGAATCTGGGTTTGATCCCTAACACGTACATAAAAAGCCTTCAATATCTGCAAGTCCAGAGTTAAGAAGGTAGACACAAAGAGAACCCCATGAATTACTAGTTAGCAGCTAGTTTATCCAAGAAATAAACTCTAGGTTCAGTGAGCAATCCTGTCTTAATAGCAAAGAGGGAAAAACAATTGAGGAAGACATCTAACATTGTCATCTGAATTTCACAAACATGCCATCCATGCGCATGCATACTGTACATGAACACGCACATGCATATATACAAGAACACAGATGAAAATACAGAATTCCTACATAGGAAGATGCATAACCCTTCCTTATGTGTCACTATCCTCTGTTTATTTGATTAAACAAAAATAAAATAAGCTGCATAGGAACAATTTTAAAGTCCAAAGAGATACCAGCTTTGTCTTAAGGCTACAGTAGCTGATACTGCTCCTTGCTACTTCTCCAGCCTTCTTTGTGGAGCACAGAGATACATCAGAAGCCTGTTAGCTCACCGGAGTTTTGAAACGCTTCTCCACTGGGTCTTCCCCTGCTCATTGCCCATCATGCCTGTAGCTGGCAATGACGGCATTTAATGTTTTAAAGGCAAAAGTCCAAAGAGCAGGGAAAGGGACTTACCAAAAATTAAAAATACTCTTTTGCTTTGAGGTTTGAGAGAAATTTCCCTAACTACCCACTGCCTTGATGAGCTCTGAAATGCCACAGAAATTCCAAAGTACCTTTTCCCTGTTCTAATGATCAGTTTTGACAATATAGATCTCTATTTTATAGTAGTTTTAAAATTATAATATACTTACATCATTCCCCCCTTCCTTTCCTCCTTCCAACGCATCTCATGTAACTCCTTTCTCTGTCTCTAAAGTTCATGGCCTCTTTAATTGTTGTTACATGTGTATGAGTGTATAATGCATATTTCTAAATACATAACTGCGGCCTGTTCAGGCCATATAATGGATGTATACAATCTCTGGTCAGACCACTTAGTAATCAATATATAACTCTTATTCCAAGATCCCAGTCACAGGGAACGCTCAGTGAGCCAACATTTCTGAGAAAACTTATCTGCTAGCATAAGCCATTTTGATATAGACATCATAAGAAGTTATAATGTCAATAAACTTTGCTCCAGTTGGATTCTGGGTTTTCCAAACACATGTTCTCCATCTCTGAGCTGGAGATGGTAATCACTGGTAATATAAAAAATGATGATGTGAACTTAGCAGTAGGCAATGTGGGGACAAAACTGAGACCAATAAAATGTGTGACACTCCACGACTTTCCAGAAACAGAATGGCAATGCTGACCTCTGGCTGTATTTGTCTTTTCACTTTTCTTTCTCCTTTACATAATAAATAATTCTGCATTCTAACCTGGAAGCCTACCAGGGGCTAGTATACACACCTCCTCCATTTGCCTATTATAGAAACCACATTTTAACGACAATATGATAAGTTCCTAGAATGGCTAACCCCAAACTGTATTAGTAGTTACCACTGAAACTCAAGAGTCAATGGATCAATCCACAAAGATGACTCCCATCTCTGCCACTCAGCAAGTGTATTCAAAAGGTATCCTAAATCTCTCTCAGCCTCATTTATACATGTATGGAATAGAAATAACAACAACTACCTTTCAAAAGTACCTTGAAGGCACTCAGAACAGACCCTTATTCTGTTGTGTTATCACATGGACAGCAGTTAATAAACTGTTCATTTTTACTAAGGTTTACAATTCACTGTAACTGTAGTATGAATGAACTTCTTTAAGTACTGATAATGGAGGCCAGATAATTGTTTTAAAGACTATCTTTCTCTTCTCGCAGCATGACTCTAAACTCATTTTCCAGCACAGCCTTCAGTGAAGCATGGCCAAGGATTGAAAATACAATCCAGATAGAAGTTCATTAACACATCCAGGGATGCTCTGTGAAAACTCTTGCCTGATTTTCCATTCTGACTCCATCTGTCAGCTGTGTGTTGACAATATAACAGAGGATTCCAAAGCCCTGGAATTGGGAGATCCACAAGTGGAAAGACACTGAGTCCTGAATCACTGTGTGAAAGGCTACCAGCCAAATCCCCACACTGAAAATCATTTGAGTGAGTAAATAAAATGATTTTATGAAGCTACTGAGGTCCAGGGCTTATTCACTAGAACCATAATCAATGACATATTGGAAAATGTTTAACAAGCAGCACTGTGAAAAACAGGCTCTGATTTGTAACCTTTGCCAGTTTCCATAGTGTAAATATTCCTATCTTGGCCAACTTCAAGTTACTAATGTGACGTTATTGAATACAGTTGCAAAGAGATTTGCACAATTAGTTCTCATGAGCCAGTGAGAGCTAACTGTGGAATAGCATACTTGAGGCAACCCTTCCTTAATCTCTGTTGCCAATAAATGTGATCTTTTTTGTCATTACAGTTGCTATGTAAATTAGATTCAGTTGTAACCAACCTGGTTAATAACTGGTGGGACCTAGAAAATGACTTTCTTATTTGTTTTGCATACTGAAGGGCAACAAAGAAAGAAAGAAGGGTGGGAGGAAGGGACTGAAGAAGGGAGTAGGGAGGGTGAGGGAGGATGGACAGACAGAAGGACGGAAGGAAGATTATCTCACTATAACCAGAATCCTTATGGTTTGCTACTCTTCAATGTTCTTATTTTGGTTTGATCCCTTTGTTTTATGTTTCTCTGTCTTTCTACATAGACACCAACATTACAAGAGAACCTAAACAGAATTCAAAATCTGTCTACTCTGATTCCTCAGGATGTACAGAATGAGGCTTTCTTCTGTGTAGTTCCCCCGCAAAGACTCCAAAATTTACCCCCAAATGACAATACAAACACATGAGTATATTCTAGAGACTCGGGATAGTGGAATAAAAGTCAGCTTATACTTCTTGTCCTTATTTATAGGCCAACCTTTAGATTTTCTTCTTTCTCGACCTTTCCTCCTGGAATTAAAAGTTTGTTGTAGAGACATAAACACAAGCTTTGTACATGAGGCCATTATATCTGCTTGCTTGGTGTGCAGACCCTGGTCAGATATTAAATCTCTACATAAATAAATATTTTCATGTGTTTGACATAGAAATTATCTTCCTGGATCAATAATACCCTTTATAAAATACGGTAGAGCTTGATGCTCAAAGTCTGTTCTGGTTGATTCCAACGGACACTTCTGTTTTGCAAATTCATGTTGAAAAACATTCACCTATGCGATTTCTCAATACAAATTGCTTATCAGCTGTCAGGTTTGTCACCATGCTCCAGCCTATATGTAAGAAAAGGGAACAAGCTTCCAAAGCTAGCATACTGCAATGAGCACCTTTTTTTCCCAGCAGCAATCAGGGCTCTCATGCAGATGTGCTAGCAACTGAGGCACATGAGCGCTGCTGAGTGAAGGTGATCATTGCACTATGGCCCTTCTCCAGAAGAGCTATATGAAAGACCAGGGTCAGCCAGCCTACATTGGCTGAGCTGGGCACAGATTCTTCCCAGCTCTGGGGCATGAATGGGGCCAAGATATGGTTAGAAAAGCACGAGTGGCCATTTGAGAATGGCCTGCTGAATACCCAGCCCTGGGCATGACAGCGATACACATATGGCTCATTTACTCCTAACACTGGCTTTATGAGAGTGATGACATTGTTGCTGAGATTTAAAGAAGAAAAAACAAAATGTGTCATTGATGGTCACAAAAGGCAAAGCCCTGGGCAGACATTTCAATGCAATTAAAATCAAGTTCCACATAAGCCTAAAGAATTTTATTTAAAAACTACAATTCTAAGGGAAAGAGATGAAAAATTTCCACTTGTTCAAATAATTGTAAGAAAGAATATGATGTGTAAATGGAAGCATATGCTGATAGGAAAAGATGCCCTCCCTAATATGCACCAAGAAATAACTTTTAAAAATTAAAAATTGAGCAAAAATCTGATTACATCAATCTTTTGAAATGTATCACTATTTTTCACTATAACTTTTCTTTTTTATATATTTTCTTTTCATTATTTGAAATCCTATGGATGAAGCCCAGGACCTTGAACATGCTAAAAAGAATGCTCTACCACTGACCAATATATTAGTCTTTTGTTGGTTTTCTTTAATTAATCAAGTCGTTCAGTGTATTGAGATAGCACTATTGACTCACTCTGATCAGTACAAATTCTATAAACTAGGTTGTATCCAAACACCATTATAGTCTGTACTCCTGCAAATGATATCACTTTATTAATTGCAAAGAAAATTAATGCATGAATGTGTATGATTAATTATGATACTGTAAAGAGATTAAAGCTTAGGAAGTATAAGGAACAGTTCTAGTCACATGGTCAATAAGCATGGGACTTGGATATGATGTCAAACCCTTCTGATCCCTAGGCTCTCTCTCAGTACCAGAGCCCCTTTCCCAAGAATGTCAACATGGCCGGTATTGTGATAATTTTCTTAGCACAATGTGTCACCACTGCTAAATTTTTCTAATGCTGCCAGTAAGCAGTAAAATCCCTTTGTCCTCATGTTCAACTCAAGTTAATTGCCTTCAAGTACCTGTTCCTACTACTGATTTCAAAATTCTTTTTCATTATGCCTTGCCTCTTCTTTGGAGTTTACTTAAAATTCCATTAAAAACTTTAGTTCTGAACTGGTTACTATTATTATATCAAAAATGTAGTTTTCTGATTCAAGTTATGCTTGTAATAGTAACTATTCTAACTTTATTTTGAATTCTTTAAATAAAATACTATCACAAAGAAATATAACATATAATCCTCTACAGTGATCAATCAAATAGACAATGGATCAAGAAGAAATATATTTCCTTAAGGCCTCAGTAAAGGAAAAAAGATAATAAACTAATATATTACATGGTTAAGGATACAGCTTGGGCTACAAAGTTACCAAAAGCACAAGCACTCAGTGCTAGTATCATGGTCTAATACCAGCAGAGTCAACAATGACCATGTCCTTGCTGTGTACTAAGTATCAAGCATAGAAACTGCTATATGGAAATTGTAAGCAGAATGGAGACGTTCAAGCAGTCACAGCAGACTAGGCAAATACAAGAATGAATAGAGACAACAACAAAAATAAAAAATTAAAACTTTAGTTTTCAGGGGTAGTAGACTACTAAACTGATGGGTGAAAGTTCACTGGTGTAAAGTTAATGGATGTGAGCACTAGTTCACTAAAGGGGATGCTGAGTGAAAGGCACAAGACATGCACAGGAATATCCAGATATCCACAATGCAGACAGATCTCATAGTCTCTGGGAATAAAGATTTAAAGCCATCAGTACATTGGAGTTGAAACAACATACAGAAAATATGGGGCAGATGAGGACACAGGCAAGTACATAGTACTTAAGTGTCTAAAGATGAAATAATTATCTTAGAGAAGAATCCTTTAAGAGAACAAAAGAGAAGAAAAAAGGGATTCTTAGACACACATTTTTATGCCACTCAGATGCTTAAGATTTACATCCTCAATTAAAGAAGATACCAGAAAATAGAAAGATCTCCCATGCTCTTAGATAGATAGGATCAACATAGTAGAAATGGCAATCTTGCCAAAAGCAATCTACAGATTCAATGCAATCCCCATCAAAACACCTGAACAATTTGTCATAGACTTTGAAAGAACAAAAATAAACTTTGTATGGAAAAATCACCCAGGATAATCAAAACAATTCTGTACAATAGAGGAACTTCCGGAGGCATCACCATCCCTGATTTCAAGCTCGATTATAGAGCTATAGTTCTGAAAACAGTTTGGGATTGGCACAAAAATAGACAGGTAGACCAATGGTATTGAACTGAAAACCCTGATATTAAACCACATACCTATTAACACTTGATTTTTGACAAAGAATCTAAAATTATACAATGGAAAAAGGAAGGCATCTTCAACAAATGGTGCTGGCATAACTGGATGCTGTCATGTAGAAGACTGCAGACAGATCCATGTCAATAGCCATGCACAAAACTTAAGTCCAAATGGATCAAAGACCTCAACATAAATCCAGCCACACTGAACCTCTTAGAAGAGAAAGCAGGAGGTACCCTTGAATGAATTGGTACAGGAGCCTGCTTCCTGAACATAACACCAGTAGCACAAACACTGAAATCGACAATTAACAAATGGGACCCCCTGAAACTGAGAAGCTTCTATAAAGTAAAGGACACAGTCAACAGGACAAAAGGGCAGTCCACAAGATGGCAAAAGATATTCACTAACCCCACATCTGACAAAGGGCTGATCTCTAAAATTTACAAAGAACTCAAGAAGCAAGTCTCTAAAACACCAAAGAATCCAAATAAAAAGTGGGGTACAGAACTAAATAGAAAACTCTCAATAGAGGAATCTAAAATGGCTAAGAGACACTTAAGAAAGTGCTCAACATCCTTAACCTTTAGGGAAATGCAAATCAAAATAACTCTGAGATACCATATCACTCCTGTCAGAATGGCTATAATCAAAAGCACCAAGGACAGTTTATGCTGGAGAGGATTTTGAGAAAGGGAACACCCCTCCAATGCTGGTGGGAGTGCCAACTCATACAGTCACTTTGGAAATGAGTATGGAGATTCGTCAGGAAAATGGAAATCAGTCTACCACAAGATCCAGCAATACTCTTAGGCATATACCCAAAAGATGAGCATTCATACAACAAGGACATCTGTTCAACTATGTTCATAGCAGCATTATTTGTAATAGCCAGAACCTGGAAGCAACCTAGATGCCCCTCAACTGAAGAATGGATAGAGAAAATGTGGTATATTTACACAATGGAGTACTACTCAGCAGAAAAAAAAAAACAATGGAATCTTGAAATTTGCAGGCAAATGGATGGCACTAGAAGAAACCATACTGAGTGAGGTAACCAAGTCACAAAAAGACAAACATGGTATGTACTCACTCATATATGGATTTTAGACATGGAGCATGGAAGTGCCAGCCTACAATCACACCATCAGAGAGTCTGGGAAACAGGGAGGACCCTAAGAGAGATATGCATGGTACCCCAGAGAAGGGAAATGGGACAGGATCTCCTAAGTGGACTGGGAGCATGGTGGGAGGGGACAGGGAGCTGGGGAAAAATGAGGGGGAGAAGAAAAAGGGAGAGGAGGACATGGGTGAGCAGGAAAGTTGAGTCTGGGGAAGAATAGAGGAGAGCAGGATGACAGATACCATTAATAGATGGAGTCATTTTAGGAATGAGGAGAGATCTGGCACTAGTGAAATATCCAGAGATCTACAGGGATGACACCAACTGGCAATCTAAGCAATAGTGGAAATGCTACCTTACATGTCTTTCCCAGATAATGAGATTGATGACTACCTTGTATGCCATCCTAGAGCCTTCATCCAGTGACTGATGGAAGTAGAGGCAGACATACACAGCTAAACACTGAATTGAGCTGAACTCTGGAATCCAGTTGCAGAGAAGGAGGAGTGATGAGCAAAGGGGTTATGACCGGGCAGGTGAAATCCACAGAAACAGTTGACCTGTACAAGGGGGAGCTCATGGATCACAGACTGATGGCTGAGAGGCCAGCATGGGACTGATCCAGACCCCCTGAACGTGGGTGTCAGTGAGGAGGCCTTGGTAATCTCTGAGGCCTCGAATAATAGATCAGTATTTATCCCTGGCATCAGAATGAACTTTGGGAGCCCATTCCACATGGATGGATGCTCTCTCAGCCTGGACACACGGGGGAGGGCCTAGACTTTGCCAGGGATGATACGACAGACTTTGGAGATACCCCCATGGAGGACCTCACCCTCCCTGGGAAGCAAGTGGGGATTGGGTGGGAGTCTGGGGGGCTTGGTGGGGTGAGGGGAGGGAGAGGGAGCTGGGGTTGACATGTGAAGCAAGCTTGTTTCTAATTTAAATATTTAAAAAGGAGGAAAAAAACTTTAAGTCCAAAAAAAAAAAAAAAAGATTTGCATCTTCACAGCCATGTCACTACAGTTGTGTGCCTCTAGGGGGTGCTGTCTATGGACCAAGCAGTGGGAATGGCACTCTCTGGAGCTGTGTGGTTCTGTGATGCTTTGCTTTCCCAAGCCCCCTGATCATTTCACCCAGTGCTCAATACAAAAATGCTTGTCTCGATCCACACTGCTAACCATCTTTTGATTCCCACTGTTCTACTCTCATCTCAAAATTCTCATCCTTTTTAACCCTGGGTTTCCTTTGGGTCTTCTTCATATCATGGAAGCAAAGGCCACGTGAAAGCCGTGCATGCATTCCAGCCTCCCACACAGCGTGTAGAGAAACAGATGAGAAACGAAATATCAATAAACCCCTCAGACTCATTTCCACAGAGGTGTTTCGCCAATTCATCTGGGATTTGGCACGGCTGTGAGATATTTCATCTACTGCAGTGATAAAATGTTCAAAGGTATCATCAAACAGTGAACTCGGTACGTGCTCTATATGAAAAGATGTCCCGTTAAAGATGCGGCTCCTAATGCACAGTGTAAAATGCTTGTAGCTTTTATTATGTCCTAGATGGAAAACATGTTTTACTGCATACCAGAGTAACAGACGTCAACTCACTTTTCAAATTGGGAACAGCTTTTCATTTCGTTCTGTTCAACAATTTCTGGGTCCTGATTCAACTATTCCCACCCTCCATCCTACCTACCACCATCCTGAATTTGCCTCTGCTTCAGAAAAAACAGTGCCACTAACTGCCACAAACTGCTTCTTCAAAGGGCAAGAATAACGGTCGCCAGACAACGAGAGGAAGGTTTCTGAGGACGGGAGCCTACAGTGATCTCTCCTTTCAGTCAGTTAGCATGAAAGAGAGGAACAGGAAGGTGAAATATTTACTGCCTCAATATTGCCGATTGAACACAATCCACAGCAAACGCAGATGTCCAGAGAAGCAGATCAGAGAGGGGGGACTGTGGGGCTGCATAGCCAGATTTTCTAGGCTACCCTAAAATGAAGAAGAGGAAGGGGGAAAAAATGACCGTCTTCAATGCTGTTAGAGCCCAGTATGGAAACAGCATCCATCAGGAAGTTCTTCCAAGTGCTGCTCTCTGTTTTCTGATGACTAGTTCAAGTTCATTCCTTCTAAAGCTTAAACATGTTTGAAGGCTTAATTAAGATTTCAGGGGTATAGAAACTCTGATATAAAACTTTGTTTGGTGTGTTAATTGGTGCCTTTTACTCCTTGGAGGGAAAAAAATCAGATCTAATTTGATTTTATAATTGAACACAAATGTTGAAGCAACGCAATTAATACAAGATAGGCATGAAGTTAATGGTGTCTAAGCAGGGTATAACATAAGCACTCCTGTCCTGCATATTCTCTAAATGAGAGAGGGAGAGTCTGGGTTTAATCTGAAGAGACATGGTAGATTTTGCTTAGTATGAAATCCTTGAGATTAGGGGGCCTGAATTCTAATCCCGGCTCCCAATCTGATTGTGAATCTGTAACTGTCCTTATTTCATGCAAATTTTCCCAGACAGAAAATGGGGAGATCTCCTTCTGGTCCATAAAGTTATTACAAACAGAAGGGAGGCAAATTGGTGTGAGCTTACATTAACCTCTTCGGGTAATGAAAAGGGCTGAGGAAATGCAAGACAATGAAATATTTCTTGAACAATGTATAATTTTTTCCTTCTGCTCTCTTAGATAGCCAAGTTTAAAGTCACCGGTGCCCATTAAAAAAAAAAAGAAAAATCGCAGAAATGTGGAGAGAAATTTGGAATCAATTTATTTAAAGACATGTTCTTCACAGCTGTTGTTCATTAGGAAACTTTTATTGACGTGTCCAGAAATCATGCCTAGTAGTTTAGACACGCAGGGGCTTTGAGCCCTATGAAGTACAGCAAATTGCAGATGAATTGGTCCAGAAGTGTAGGTTTGGTTTTGGGAAAAAATTCTTTGTAAAATAGAATATTCTCAAGGGACTGATGTGGGGGTGGGGAGGTAGACTCTGACACTTTCAATACCCTTGACCTTTTGGAATCTGCATGGAAACTTCTGCAACAGTAGCTGGGAAGCACTGTAACTCAGCATGCAGAAAGAAAAAAGCCTTTGAATGAAAAGAATCGCAAGCCAAATGAAGCAAGAACAATTAGTTTAAAGCAAGGTCCTGCTCACTTTAAGAAACCAGTTTACCTCAGCGCCCCTCCCCTATGCCCTGTATCCCAGCAACACCAATCTCCTGGGTCTGAGCAATAATAAATGTTTTCTAGGTAGAAAAGGTCTAATTCAAAAGATGGATCTTTTTGCTCCTGTGTTATTTCTTCACTCATTACCTAAGCATATATTATGCTCCTACTGTTCATTGGGCACCATGCTAGGTGGTTGAAAGAAATAGACGTAGCACAGAGCAATCATCAGTGCAATGGGGGAGACGGCCATACAGTATATGAAGGTTTAGATATGTGTAGGAACAAGTCTCATGAGAGCACAGTGGGAGAGGGAGAACAGAGACTGTGAGATAGGTTATTATCAAGGGAAAGACTTTCTAGGAAGATGGAACACGGAAATTGAATCCTAAAGAAAAGATAGAAAGTGGCCATAGGGATATTGGAATAAAAGGACCCTCCAGGTGGGGAAGCAATGTAGAGAAATAGACCAACGGTAGATAGAATTTGGCATAATGCAAAAAAAAAATTCAAGTAATTCTGTCTGGAGTGCAACATGTCTGGGAGGGTCTCAGGATGGTGTGTTGGGTAGGAGAGGCAGTATAGCATTAGGGGCCATTGGAGGAGGGAAATCACAAAGATCTTGGGACATCATGAGCAATACAAGACTAGAGTTGGCGTTCTAAGGAATGGCTTTTGTCAGGGACTCATGAGGCTAAAGCCAGCTTTGGGAGAGGGAACTCTGTTTAGGATAGTCAAGAGGCACTGTGAGGAAGAGCAGAGGAGGCCAGTAATTGGCCTGTGCATTTGAGCTACATAAAAGAAGAAAAGAGCCTATGAAACAACGGCGTCCACACAGGCATCCTCAGGTATCCGCAAGCATCCACATGCATCCACAGTGTATACCTTGGCAACTGATTCTGCTGGCCATGCCTTCTGACTCTATAAGTTTGCATATATTACTCTCTCAGTACTACAAAAATGCCCTTTTTTATTTGGATTCTCTACAAAGAGTAGCTATGCATCTGCTCTGCTACATTTAGAATCTAGGTCTTTCATTCATTAGATAATTACAGAATTCATTAGAACCAGGCATGGGGGCTACCACAGAGAACTCAGGTAGACTGTGGAATGCAAGTCAGGACCCAAGCACGTAAAAGCTGTGAGAAATGCCTACTGAAATGAATTTATAAATAAACTGACAACTCTTATTAGCATTGTCACTAGATGGAGAGACTCCAAAAGGAGAGAGAATCTTGTAGTTTGACCTACTGAAATCGAAACAGCATGTGCCTTGAGGGGTTGTGAGGCAATAATTAGGTGTAATATAGGAAAAGGACTAAATAGGATTATAAAATCCTGAATATATGGTTTATTTTGCCTATAAATAGATAATGAATGGAGATGATAAATCCCCCTTGATCCCTCTATTTATTGGACGAGTTCTCTTTGATGATCTCATCTCCTATTCCAATTTTCTCACCTACATTTCCATAGCTGATGATCTTCCCTGATTTATCAACAGATTTTTAAGGCATTATACATCTTCGCACATTCTAAGATCTGTACCCTCCCAAAGCTGCCTTCTCCAATCAACTTCACAGAGGAGTGCTTTTCTCATCCCAAGGCAATGTCTACACTCACTGCTTCATCTCATGCCACCTGACTACTGAAGGATTGTCTTCAGTGACTCTGTCTTCTGACCCATCATATTCTCCCTATCTACAGCATGGTTCTCATCAACCTACAACCATGCTTTCTTTCTTTTTCTTTTTCTTTTTCTTTTTCTTTTTCTTTTTCTTTTTGTTTGTTTGTTTGTTTGTTTGTTTTTTGGTTTTACAAGACAAGGTTTCTCTGTATTGTTCTGGAGGCTGTCGATCCAGCCCGGCCTCGAACTCACAGAGATCCGCCTGCCTCAGCCTCCCGAGTGCTGGGATTAAAGGCGTGCGCCACCACCGCCCGGCACAACCATGCTTTCTTAGTCCCACCTTGAAATACAACTTTCTGTCATCCCCACCCCACCAACCAAACCCCTCATATGTACTCCAAGTCATGAACACTTTCATTGTTTTCTGCATCTCCTTCCTTATTTCATTTCCATTATCTCTTATGCAAGAAATGCATCTTTCTAAACTAAGGAGGATACTGTTTCAAAGTCACCAATGCCCTCCAGCTTATCAGATCCAATAGTTCTTACATAGATTTTTTTTCTTACTTGACTTCCAAAATATCCAAAACAAAGGAAGATTTTGTTTGTTTGTCTGTTTGGTTGGTTGGTTGGTTTTGTTTTGACTTTGAAATCCTCACCTTTCCTTTAGTGAATCATAGTTTTCCCATGCTTTCTCCTGTCTTTCTTGTCTCTTGCTATAAACATGTGCTTGATCAATCTTTTCCACCTAAGCTTTAAAAGAATGAATGCTTCGGTGGAAAAGGACCAGTTCTCTGCTCTTGTGAGTGATGTTTTCCAGTCAATAGCTGCATCCCAATTTTAGGGGACCTCATGTAGCCTGCCAGTCACAGAACCCTCCATATGTGTATACCTTCCATGTTTATAGTTACAGCACAAATTTGTCCATTGCTAACTTGATATTTACACTTAGAGATAATTAAAAAGGAAAAAAATCTTCGGTTTTAGATAGTTTTCTCATCACTTCGACCAAACGCATGAGAAAAAGGCAACACAATGGAGGAAGGATTTATTCTGGTTCGCATTTTCAGAGGAATGAAGCCCACCATGCTTGGGAAGGCCTGGTGGCGGGAGCAGTCTGATCTATCACATCAGTCAGGAAGCAGACAAGAGGAAATGATACCAGTCAGCAGACTTTCTTCTTTGCCTTTTTTTTTTTTTTTTTTTTTGTCGTTGTCGTTGTTGACCATAGGATTGGTGCTTCCTGCATTCAGGGTGTATCCTACCTCCTCAGACCTCAGTAGAAGCAACCTTATAGATACAACCCAAGGTGTACCTCATTAATACCCTTCATGCTTCATAATACACTCAAGATGACAATTAAATCTAACCATCACACACTCTATTACAGTGCTTATCATCTCCGAAAATGATTTCATCACATCTACTTGGCATCTTGACCCTTTTCTTTCACTCACCTCTATACATATTTTATAAGCCTGCCCTACACTTGTTCATTTTTACTCCTGGACTACCTTGGTGATCCTTATGTAGATTCCCTTCTGCTCTCACTTCCTTATAACTCATACTCCATATAATCCCCCAGAGTGGTGTTTTAAAAGCTGAAGATCCACCCATCCTAACCTTGAAGCCCTCTAGAGACTCACATCTGCATTTAGAATGTACCTCTTCTCCTGCTGTAAATATCCTACTTGATATGATCCTGCTCTGACCTCTTCATTTCCTGCAGAGTCATTGCCAATCTCACTCAACTCTCAGGGTCCCTTATATTTAATGAAATGACCAAGTTCAGCACTTGCTGTGGGCTTTTCATATGAATCCTATGATGTTTCTATATAGGTATAGCCATCCAACAACCTGACTCTTAGTTAGAATATATTCTCCATCACAGAAGAGAGTCTATAATTCTGAAAACATTCTGCTCATCACACTGAATTCATTCACGACATACACTGGTCACATAAAAGTAAGTCCTGAACCAGGCACTGAAGGTGCATGCCTTTAATCCCAGCACTCAAGAGGCAGAGGCGGGCAGATCTCTGTTCAAGGCCAGCCTGGTCTACAGAGTGAGTGCCAGGATAGCTCCAAAGCTACACAGAGAAACCCTGCCTTGAACAACCAAAAAAAGTAAGTCCTGAATAAATTGATATCCTTAGGATGCTGCTATGGGCTGTTAGGCCTTCTGGCTCAGCATCTCCATTTTACCAATCAGGAAACTAAGATCTAAAGTAGAGTAGTCATTTACAAAGTCCACTTGTTAAAAGAAATAACATTCCCATTGGCCCCAATCTCCTCAGATGTAATTCTCCTTGATTGATCTAACAATAGAGACCAAGATTTTTAAAAATAATCAGTATCAAATTCATAAAAATCATATTTTTAATGAGAGTGAACTAGATCAGCCCTGTATGTGTCCAAGACTTGGATATGAACTGTGATAGTACATGTATCTCCCTTAATCTCAAAAGCTCTTAGAATAAAACATCTCATTTCTAGAAGCTGGAAGAAATGGTGGGCCTCAAATAGATAGTTTCCATGCTCATTTGGAGAGAGGACAAACAGTGAATTCTGTTGGAGTGATAGGAAACATATGTGTGTTCTTGACTCACAACCCAGGAAAGTCAGCTTTTACCTCCTGTTTCTTCCACCTTAAAAAAAAACCCAAGACTGTGCCAGCATGGTTTCATCCCCCAAATCCAAAGAGCATGAGGCTAGGGAATTAGACAGATGGGGTTAAAAGAAAAAGGGCCTGAATGCCATTAGTTGGTGTTTGACTTTTCAAATTTTCTTTTTTCACATGTAAGTTTTTAAACAGAAGGCCTGTGATGAGATCTACGGTTCAGAAGGATGCCTATTGTGGAAGTTGGATGTGGATTTGAAGGAAGGAAGACAAAAAATAAGGAGGCTGGTTGGCAGACAGCTGCAGGAATCTAAGCATGAGGTGATGAGGGAATGAGGGAAGGCAGTGGAAGTGGGAGGGGCAAGGGTGATGGCAGGTCTGAGGACAGCACACAGTATTGCGTTTGAAAGAATGATTACCGGGATATCACTGTTGCCTCATACCTACTGTCAGGTATGATGGTGAGCTAATGTCAGGCCAGTGAAAACAGAAGTGGATTCTAATTTTCATGAAGTCCTCATCCGGGGTCTATCCCTTTCTTCTGTCTAAAGAGTTAGGACTTCCCCAAAAGCCATTGTATTCTATACCCCAATTTATCCGGGGTCTATCCCTTCCTTCTGTCTAAGGAGTTAGGCCTTCTCCAAAAGCCATTATAGTCTATACCCCAATTTATCCCCTCATTTAATTCAAGCAGGTAATCTAGAAGAGATAAGGTAAGGATTCCAATGAAAACAATGGCCAGCATTTAAGGACTCTATAAAAATCCACTTTCTATGACAATTCCATCAAGGAGAAACTGCTGCCAAAACTAATTGCCAGATACCATAAAGCTAATAATATTGTATCCATCCCTCCTTTTGTGTCATTTAACCTAAACAAGGAACACACAAAGGTGTATGGGAAAGGATACTTAATACATTTTATTTACCAAAAAACTAAATTTATATATCTGTACAGTAAGTGTGGGAGAGTGGGCATGGGGGTGTATGTGTGTGTAGAATGGCTAGATTAAACACTCAACCTTCATGAGAATCATAATCCAGAAGATTCCATGAGGCCTTTAACAATCTCTCCTCAGGGCACATTATTGAATGACATGTGCTTTGATTATTTTAGGAGAAAAGACATGAATCCCAGGATAAACCTGAAAGTGACTAAAATATATTATTTTAGTAATCAACAATTCCCACTGTTTATTAATTCTGAGGTCTTTCAGGTACTCTCACAATGACTGAATTTTTATCTTCAAAATGATGGAAATATTTTTGCTAAATATATTATCCACTGTTTAAAAAGGTTGCAAATGTAGAGGAACACCATGTAGAACAGTAGCCATGACTCACCATCAAACTTAATTTTAAAATTAATTGCCATGGAATAAAGGTAATAATTCAGTTGCTGTCCTGCACCAGTTGTAGTTATTGTGCTAAATGCCTGTGTGTGTGTGTGTGTGTGTGTGTGTGTGTGAGTGTGTGTGTGTGTGTTGGGGTCTCTGGGAGCCCCCTAGGTTGAGGTCAGAGAGGGTAGAATGCACTATTACTATTCTCCCATCCTACAGCCTCCCTAGGAACCCGGAAACAATTAGATGCAACAGGGAGGTGAGTCAAGCAGGGTCTTTTTTGTTTAATAGCAGAGCCCTCTTAAAGTAAAAAACAGCAGGGTGGGGGAAAAGTATTACCCATGATCTGTGCTCCTCCACGTCTCCCCCTGTTTGTTTATTTAGACTGGTCTTAGTCCCTTTTGGGGCACCAGTTAAGGCAACCCTCAAGGAGGGTAATGCCTACCCCTCAGAAGGGAGGGATGACATGCCCCCCTGTGTCAACTTCATTTGCATTTTGAGGTAGGGAGTTTATCAAACTAGCGGTAAGGTAGGGAGGACCACAGCCTGGTGTCCTGCAGGTGGTCGTACTAGACTCTCAGTCATAAGTTGTACCTCATTTACCTGTTTTCTCATAAAGGCAACTATTCTATTAAGGACACAAGGTCCAAGTAGCAGGATCATAATTAAGATGAGGATTGGTCCGAGTAAAGTAGATATCAGGGTGGTCAGCCAGGGGGACACTGAAAACCATGTTTCATACCAACCCTTGTCCTGTGTATAGCATGTATCAGTGTGCTTATGGAGGCCGTCTACATTTTTTTGTGATCATGCCGGATTGGTCCACATAAAAACAACATTCCTCCCCAAAGCCTTGCATAACCCTGTTTCTCCAGCAGCAACAAATCTAGCCTGCACCTATTTTGTAAAGTCACTCTATCTAGGGAGTCTAAAGACTTTTGTAAATACTTGAGGCTAACTTCTACCTATCCAGGCTGACGTCTATTTGTGTCCTTCATTCTTTTAATCCCTTGTCCTGTGCTACCAGAGAGGTAGCTCCCAGAGCAGTGCTCATAAGCCTCAAGCCCAATAAGGGTTGTCAGTTACCACAACAGAAGTTAGGGGCTCTCTTTTTTGATGATGGTTTAGCCTCAATGACTCCTCATCATTTGTCCTATAGAGGCAGTGGGGGAGAAGTGTCACCAGAGCACACCTATCTCCCATGGCTAAGGGCCCATATACACAGAGGACGAGCCACATCTGCTCACACAGCGAGAAGGTTCCTTCCGCCTCTGGCCTTAACTACCAAGTGGAGTTATGCACCTGGAAACAGTTATGCCACATTGATGTTTGGACTTACCAGTTAAGGATGTGAAATTCCCTGCGAGGCATGAGAAAGTAAGCTCAGAAGGCTTGCTCTCAACAGTATCTCCCTATCAACAGTTTGGTAAGGGGGAATCCGTGTAATTCCCTACCATTGGAATCACCTCGAAGGACGGTGATCGGGGCTGTAGACACAGCCAGCAGGAGCCAGTCAACTTGGGTCTCATGCTATTAAGAGCCCTAAAGGATAGATTGTCCATTTGGAGTAGTGAATTTTCCATGAGTAGGGGGAAGATCTGAGTCCATGATAGGTGCAGGGGTGGGAGGCTCGCCAGTGAGGGGGGCGGGGTCGTAACAGGCCCACTATTATTTCCTTTGCTGGTTGGAATGGGCCACCAGGGCAGATGTGAAAGGGGGCTCCACCTTCTGTCTTAGCATGAATATGAGACCTTGATCAGCTCCAGACTGGTAGAGCCTCCAACACATACCCCTCTTCCCAATTACTTAGCTCTTTCCCCTCTGTAGTGATTGTAACCCAGATGGGATTACATTGATATTTTGAACATCTCCCATAATTGGGTTTGAGCTCAGCCTGGGAAAGGGGACCCATTCTGCTCTAATGGGCCCCAAGTGTTGGGTCCAGCTAGCTGTCCCCATCTTTTCATATCCCGAAGAGGAGCAATAGAAGGCCTCTGCATCTGCGCATTGCCTGACTTGCTGTCCTGTTCTATTGCTTCCCAGGCAGATGTAAAAAGTGATGTTTAACAAGTGGATATGCTTCATCAAGTGGGAGCATCAGGACTTGGAGGGGCACCCCACAGTGGGTAGGGCACACCCCAACATTCCCCTGAATTTGGGTTCCCCTCCATACTGTGTCCCCAATTCCCCACATTCCATGATCCTCAGTCAGGTCACAGAGGTCGAATTCTGGGTCTGACCACAGGTCCCAGTCTCTGTCTCCTTAACTGTGGAGTTGAGGATCTCTCCATTCCTGGAATTGAGGACCATCCAGGTGACCCCCTGTGGTTGATAGGGATTGAGCTTCTTTTTCCTGGTGACTGCTGCTAATGTGAGGGTGGCCATTATCCAGAGTAGCAGGAGCCTTTGTCCAGCAACCTCCATCTCCTTCTGAAATTGTAAGGTGAGAGATCCACTCCTCAGGGCATTCCTTTCCCTGGGACACATTAGCCTTTCTCTCTCCTTAGGCCTCCAGTTTCAGGAGACCCTGGTGTTCCACCAAATCCTCTTTCTCTGTTTCTTGGTCAACTTGGGCATGCCAAAGATCTGTGAAAGTGGGAGAATTCTTAATATTTTGGACTGGTAACCATATAGGCTGGCTTAACCCTATAGAGAAGATGCATCCATACCTCTGTCCCATCATTAGGAGGGGGTCTGGTCCTTTCCATTGTGAAATCAGGGGTCCTTCCATCATGCCAACAACTTGGCTCCTGGATCCTGTTGTACCCAATGTTTTTGGAATCTATTTTGTGGTTTATCTTTTTGAAAATTTAAAATATTAATAGTCAGCATTGCTATTTGTAACTGTATATGGGGGCTACCTCCCCCTTTTATTTATTTAGTTGCTCTTTGAGAACTTGATTATGTCTTTCTATTATGGCCTGTCCCTGGCGATTGTAATGTTTACCTGTCATATGTTGGATATTCCAGTCCTTGAAAAAGCTTTGTAAAGCTTGGCTGGTAAAACATGGGCCATTATCTGTCTTAACTTGAGTAGGTATGCCCAGAATGGCAAAGCATTGTAGAAAGTGTGAATGGGCATGTCTGGCTCTCTCCCCCATATGAGCAGTGACCCAACAGGCTCCTGAGAAAGTGTCTGTAGACATGAATATGTGTTTTAGTTTCCCAAAAGGGGGTAACTGGGAAAAGTCAGTCTGCCAATTAGTATTTGGCCTGAGCCCTCTGGGATTTGTTCCCACTGGTTGGCTAGGTGGGGCCCAAAGACAGGAGTGGCAGGACTTGCATGAATGTACTATTTTCTTTAGGTCTGAGATAGGTATAGAGGGAAACCTATGCTGTAGGCCTCTCCAGGTGATATGGGTTAGTTCATGAAGTTTAGAGACCTCCTGAAGGGTAAGTACCCTGGTGCCCGAGGCAAGTTTGTCAGTCCAGGCATTTCCCTTGGCTGTGAAGCTAGGGAAAGAGCTGTGACTTCTTATATGTTGTACAAAGAGAGGCGTATCACAGGCCTCCGGGAGGCTCCCTGTGGACAACATTAGGGCGGTAATGGGGTTGCCATCTAGCCTCATGTATGCCGGAACAAGGGAAGGGATCAACCCAGATGCATATCGACTATCTGTGAGCAAATTGAAGGCCTGTGGGTGGTGCTGTAGTGCCATACATACATTGAAAAGCTCTTTGAACTGTGCTGATCCCTTAACCAGCATAAACCCCATTGAGATTGGCTCTTCCTGATCTTTGCGGAAGCCTACAAAGGCTAATTTCTGTCTACACCCATCAGTAAATACAAGGGTGCTTGGGGGAGAAGGATAGTGGATATCAGGGCAGGTGTTTGTAGTGGCAGGCTAGAACACAGCTTGGGCCATTTGAAGGTCCCTAATGGTAAGGATACCATATCTAGGGATATGGCCATCCAGCTGTTGTTCCAGAGGAGCCAGTCCACATCCTCTAGCCTGAGGGGGTGATGATGGTGATGGGGTCTATGCAGTCCATCTCCCAACGACAATGCAATCCATCAGCTGATCAGCCATGGAATAGACCCTCTGGCTCCCCCATAGAGGGATAGAGCCATTGTAGAGGTTTTCCTTTTTGGTTTAAGACTGTGGTGAAATGGGGAGGCCCCCTTAACACCCAGAGCTCTAGGGGAAGTTCAGCCAAGTACCTGACCAGGGAGGCTGTATCTATCAGGACCTGAATCTGCTTTATGATTAGGATGTACTTTGGCCCTAATTTTAGGGTTTGGGATGGGCTCCTCTGCCAGAGAAGTGAGTACAGGGGGTCAGATCTTCCTTTGGGATGCCCAGACAGGGGAGTAGTCAGTTAATCTCTCCCATTACCTTCTGGAGCTGGTTGATTGTTAACCAAGTGGGAATGTGCAGTTGTGGTTTAAGAGGTTGGCCATTGGCCAGCGTCAGATGGGTCCCCAGGATTTTAGGAGAGGGCACCCCCTGTACTTTGGTTGGTACCACTGTAAATCTTTTAATCTGCAAGGTGTCGATTGCCTGATTTAGTAACCTCTCTAACCCTTTAGGGTCTTCATGTCCTAAATTAATTCATCCATGCACATGTATAGAAGGCTGTGTAGCCCTGCCTGACAGGCGCCAGGATCTCCATTAAATATGTTTGGCAGAAGGCAGGGCTATTAGCCATTCCTTGGTGAAGTACCAGCCATTCCTTCCTCTCATTGGGCTGGGCATAGTTAAGAGAAGGGACAGAGAAGACAAACTCCTTACAATCCTCCAGTTGGAGAGTGATTTAGAAGAAGCAATCCTTAATATCAATAATACATGATGAGAAGCAGGAGGGGATGGCAGGAATCCATGGGAGTCCCCTCAGGAGGTCCCTACCAACTCCATTCTCTCATTAATATTTCGGAGATCTTGAAGCAGTCTCCAGGTACCGGATGCCTTTTTGATAACTAATACCAGGGTGTTCCACAGACTTGTGGAAGGACATATGTGTCCCTGGGGCAATTGATCCGCCACCACCTCCCTAAGGGCCTGGAGCGTGTCTAGAGTTAATGGCCACTGCTCCACCCACACAGGCCCACCTGATTTCCATCAGATGGGGGGCATGTAGAGGGCAGCGGCCTCTAGGATTGGGAGTAAGCCTTAATGGGCTGCTTGGGCTCCTTGAAGTAATTGTTTAAGTTAAATCCTTGGGAGAGATCTCCTCAAGGTTATCCGCAAGCTGATTATGCCTCTCCTCTTTCAATATGTCCTCATAGAAGGCTCGGTGGTCTGTGGTGAGGACCGCATCCATGTGGCCCAGCACATTCTGTACCAGTAGGCTGTGAAGTATCTCTTTGGCCACAAGGGGTCTAAAGCGTCCTTGCTCCCCACCTGGGCTAACCCATGTTTTTAGGGTGACCGCCACCTGTGAGGGGGTTCTGCCGCTACTCGCAAGGACTGTGGATCTCGCACCAGGTTCCCAGTCAGCGGGCACCTCTTCCTTACCGAGGACGGTTCTGGCTGCCCCCAAGCCCAAGAGGCAGTGGAATCTCTACCCTCTCTAAACATGGTCATCTGTGGCTATAGCCCTTCGACTATTGGGAGCGTCCACAATGCAGAGGTTCTTCTAACTTGACCATCTGCCTTCCCCTTTTGTGTTAACAGAGCCGGGAGCATCCCTGTCCTAGTTTAAAGACTTCCCCTCCATATCAAATCTAGAGCAGCAGTCTTGTGGCCAGTGACTGCCCGTATGGCATCTAGGGCAAGGTGTAGGCAGCCCCTTTTGTTTGTCCCCTGGGGGCTTTTTCATTTGTGGACAATCCCTCATGAAGTGTCTCGGTTAGCTACACTGAAAACAGGCCCTGTTGGGAGTAGACTTATTGGTCTGTATTGTCAGAGCCTGGGAGAGGGAATCTGTACACACCTTGGTCTGGGCCTGTGTGGCATTAGCCAGGGCCTGTGTAATATGTGAGTTTGCTCTGGCTAGACATAGGGACTGGTCCTGCCCCCAAGCCTGCAGATAAAAGACTTTTGGCCAGAGTCCCCTGGCTCTAGGAATTGGTGTCATGGTATAATTAACACATGGGTTAAATTAATCATTCTTTACTAAGATTGTCAGAGAAAGGCTTACACTCTGGAAGATGGATTTAATGTCTTTATCCACTGAGCAAATGTGCATTAAAGGCCTGCTGCGTGTCAAGCATGCTATAAGTGACAGAGATAGAACAGTGATCGGAATGGGTGAAGACTCTGAGTTCGTGAGGATCACATGCTTAGGCATGGGCAATAGAGCATAAAAGCATCAACTGGTATACCAGATGGTGCTAAGTGGGATGGAGAAAACTTGAATGTAGTAGAACAAGGAAGTAAACAAAAGTGCTAGACTGTGAGGTAGGAATCGGAGGATCCAGGGGAAGGGGCATATGCTTCCACTCATGGAAGTCCTGAGTGATAACAGTGATGTGATATAAGGATCTGAGTGGAAGGAGTTCTTACTTGATCTCCAGTACACTGGTGTCCTTTAGAAGTTCATGTGTCACAGGAGACAAGGTATAACACCAATACACAATTTCCATTCATTTTCTGGAGATAGTATGCTGGCCCTTGTTCCTCTCTGATCCCCAATGTCCCCTGATCACAAGAAGCATTTTGACAATATGGTATCCAAAGACACTTCCGGTTCCTTTAAGTTTCAGTTTAAGGGCAGCAATAGTGAAATAGGGGTACCAACGTTAGTTCACCCTTCCATTCACTGATGAGTGTCCATCCAATGCATGGAGTGGGTATGGAGAACACTAACAACAGGAAAATGAGGAAGCTGACCCCACTGTCACGGAGCTCCTGAGAAGTGAGACAGCAGATTCCTTTGCATCTTGGAGGCTCTGTATTTTCCTCTTGTCTGCTGGCTGAGAAGAGCAGGCTCACTGCCCTCCAGGCCTCCTAGTCATACTACACTGTCATGGTGGGGGCCTAGGGCCCAAAGCTATCAATCACCCTGAGGCGGAGGGCCAGGCTTTCTGTCCTCCCCAGAGTCTAGCCTCTCCCCTTAAAGCACTGTCTCCTCGAAGGGGGAACTGTCTCCGTAGATGATGATGGTGATGGATGGTCAGAGGAAAGCATTTTTCATCTCCAGGCGGTCCATGTGTGCATTCTCATGCTGGGGCCAGGTTCTGGCTGGGATGCCTGCTGTTCTGCATTTTCCTAGCTGTTGTCACCTTTCCCCTCTTTCTGACAAATGGACCCATTTCACAGCCTGAGTGACTCATGACTGCTTTAGGAAGTCTAGCTTAACCCAATGTGGTGTAGGAGGAAAATAAAGACAAATTTTGTAGCTTAACATCTTAACCCCCTATCTTCATCTTAGCCCGCCACTCTGAAGGAAAAATGGCAGAGGCTCCATCCCGACCCTGGCATGTTAGCCAAAGTCTATTTCCATCTGGCTCCAGCCTTCCCTCCCACTGTGGAACTATGCAGGCAGGATGATCTTAAACACATCCTTGATTTTCCTACCTTCACATCAAATTTGCATTGTTTCTTCTTACCAATCATGTGAATTTCTCCAGGAAACTATCACTGATCATGCCAGGTCACTCTAATAGCTTGCCCTTTGATTGGTCATTCGGCATGAGCTGCACAAAATGTGGAGCTTTTGTTCTCAGAAGAAATTCTGAACCGCCTGTGATTTCTAGAGCTGAGGGACTGTGTCCACCCATCCCTTCTCCAACAGCAGCAGGCCCAGTTCCCAGCATGCGGAAGTTGTAAAAGGCAACTTAGCTGATTAATTCTTTCAAGGGCCCTCTCTAATGTGCTCTAATTCCATCAGCAAGTGGGCAGGGGACCAGATTTCCCTGTTTCAGCCTTGATCTGCCTAAGAGGAGGCTGGGTTTTCAGGCTCAACAACACAGCACAGGACACGGAGATGCCTCAATTTCTGGGTCAAGGTTTACTAATGCCTCCACAACTAAGTGTTTGAGTCACATAGTGCAGCTCTCTGAGTCAATGGCATTCACACCACCATCTTATCCATTGGTTCTACTTTACCTGGGCAAGTCTATCTTAAGTAACAGGTAAATCTCTCTCATCTCTATTACTTGAATGTTTGCAATAGATAGATGATAGATGATAGATAGATGAACTTATATGTGTACCACTTTAAGATTTTAAGCGGAAGAACTTTCATTTTTGCACATATGGAATTCTCAGTCTCTAGAGCAGTGGTTCTCAACCTGTGGGTCTCAACCTCTTTGGCAAACCTCTATCTCCAAAAATTCTTATGTTACAATTTATAACAGTAGCAGAATTATAGTTATGAAGTAGCAGTGAAAATAATGCTATGGTTGGGGTCACCACAACAGGAGGAACTGTCTTAATAGGTTGCAGTATTAGAAAGTTTGACAGTTACTTGTCTAGAGAATCCCCTTTCCTGGACACATTGTTGAAGCACAGGAGATTAACTCCACCTACAGAATTTCTGACACAAGTTGGTCTGAGGTACAGAAGCTAATTTGTTCTTCCAATCAGTCTCCAATCAAAAGGAAGCTGCTGGTTGGGAGTGGAAGCCACTGACCAATCGAAACATTCTCCTTTTTCACATAATACTTTATAGGCTTTGACCATATACTGTCATCGTTATATAGATATAACTTATCTATCTGAATGTACATGAAATGGGTGCATTTTTTCTCTTTCTGAATAACAAAGAGGCAGCCTCTCTTCTGTTCAGGGTATATTGTTATGGATTAGCATAGTCCAAGATGAAACTTAAACCAATTTCAAGAAACTGCTAGATGTTGGGTGTGAGAAGGTGTCCCAAGAACACCTGGTAAGACACTCATGGTCCTTCATAAAAGAAGACGTGCCTACAGCATTTCAAACAGGAAAATAGATTGACTCGGCATAGACTCATCTGTTTTGTTGGTTGGTATAGCTCTAACTCCAAGAATAGTGGATGACCCTGGAAGTCATTCATTAAATCCTTGATGAATGAATGGATGGGGTAGTAGGCAAGTATCTCCGTATACTTTGGAATATTTTAGAAGGCTTCTAGAATAGCTACAATGTCAGACAGCTCAGGAAGGCTTCTGTAGTGTCTATTGAATGCTTTGCTTCAACATGAGTCACTAATCAAGGAGGGTGTTCACCCATCTGTACGTGGTTCTCAGACACTTTGAGGGATGTGTGCCACTTACATCTGTGTGCAGACACCAGGGTACCTGCCCTGGTTTCCTCTCCACTGCTGTGATGAAACTCTCAGAGCAGAAGCAGTCTAGGAGAGAAAAAGGATTTCTTTGGCTTACACTCCCAGGTCCCAGTGGATCACAGATGGAGGCCACAGCAGGGATGCAAATAGGAATCTAAGAAATCATGGAGGAATGCTACTGGCTGGCTTGTTCACAGATAGCTTTCATTCGCTTCCCAGAACAACCTGGTTAGGTGGGCTGCACAAGACAATGCCCAACCCCCACAGGCACTCCCTCAGGCCAACCTGATTTAGGCAATTCCTTAATCTAGACTTTCCTCTCAGATAACTCTAGACTATGTTAACTCTAACTGGGACAGTACCCAGGAGAAAAATGTTCAACTCTCTCCTTGGCATTGCTATCCCAACAACATTACATCTACTGGGGTGCCTGCCACGTGTGACATACATATCTGTTTGTGTCTTGATTGACACATCAGGATTATTATATAAAATTAGAAAAACTTTTGGGCATAAAGCAGTTTAAAGCCAGACGTCACATGCAACGTGGAAAGCTTTGCTTTCCTTCCACTTACTACATATTACATAGAAATATCAAAGCCCTTTCTTTAAAGTGCAATTAGAAAAAATTACTAAGAGATATTGTTGGCGTCCACAGTGTCTTTTACCAAAAGAAAACAGCATTCTCTATTAACATGGCATTCAGCATCTAATCAGGAAGCCAGATGAGTGGTGGCTGTTGAAAACACAGGGCAGCCAACCTAAGAAACTGTATAAAATGAGGGGAAACTCCCTGGTAGAAGTGACATTAGCATTCCAGAGCACCAAAACCTCCTTAGGGCTGCCTGAGGGAACTCCAGGGAGCATAGCAAAGGCTAAAAAGGCTTTTGTGATGCGCACTGTCAAAGCCTTCAGGAATAGTGGCTTCCTAACTCCCAGGCACTGGGGCAGCTCGCAGGAACAGGAAGCTTGAGTTTCACCCCATCTTCCCTTGGCAAGGAAGAACTGAATGCTAGCAGTGCTTGCTCAGACTTTCTCCTCAGTGACCCACTGGTGGAGCTACTTTCCGCCTGCTTAGCTGGAGCAGTCGTTACAGTATTTCATTCTCCTTGCTTACTCTCAGGGTTCACTTCCTCCGTACATAAATACACCAAGCTCTGTAGGACAAGAAAAATCAGGGTTTCCCCCTTTGATTTAGAGATTTGGTTTATGCGGGTTTGCCTCAAGGGCTTCTGTTTTAGACTTGTGACTCTGTGCACACATTTGCCTGGTTTTGCTGACATGAATGTAATTCTTGACTTACAATCTGGAGGCTTCAGATGAGAAGCGAAATTTTGATTTAGGGCAATACAGTATATACAGCTTTAATTTTTCCTGCTCAACATTAACTACTAGTTGATTTTTAGGGGCATAATGAAGTATGGTTTTTGGCAAAGAACCACGTTCTGATGCAATTAATATGGATTGGAAAGTGAACCATTCCCAAATAACCCCATGAAATGAGCCTACCTCTCCATAAGTATGACTAGTGTGGAGAGGCCCCCCCCCACACACAGACACACATAGGGGAGAAGCAAAGTTGGATTTTAGAATCTTTCCCTCTGGCCACAGATTGGTTTCCTCCATCATCCATTCTCAAAATACCTGCAAAAGCTGTCAACACTATCCTCTGTGATAGGAAAGGTACCTTCTCTTCCAAGGGTCCTGTGCCTTCTGATGCTATAATAAACACCTAGCATTTTGAAATTTTGAAGCACCCCAAATAAGCCAGTAAATTAAGCACTTGGGGCAGTCTTACTATACAAATAATTTACTGCAACCTGGGTGGGGTGGGGGAGGCACTTCTGTGATCAACCCTACACACATATCATCTGTGGGCCAAGTCATGCCCAGATGCTCTGCTATAGGAGACACTCCAGGTCAAAGAGAACAAGGCTCCCTGGGATCCACAGTTGTATAGTGAAGCTCACTGAGAGCAGAGTAGGTAAGAAGGCAGACTTGACTACTGTCTTCTGGGAAGGAGGCTGGGGCATGTGAGGATGAATATGGCGCTACCAATTGGTCGTGGGTTACTCTTGCTACCAGGGTCCCACGAAAGAGACATAGTTTTACAGTAGGATGGAATATTATATTCAAAATATATCTAATTTAAAAGCATTGGTTTGAAGATCAACCTCTCATAGTTCTCATAGTAAGAACGGACTAGCATAATTTACAAGTCTTGGTTGTCATTAATATTCTGGGATGTTACTGTTTTAACCTATAGCCAAAAACTTCAGTTATTTCCAGATTCTTTGTATTTAATTTTACCAGCACCTCACATGTGCGTTTCATTTAAGCCACTCAAAGACAAGAAGTTCCTGGTAGGTATATTTTATATGCATCAATTTTCGCGCATGTGCTTGCCGTTTCTCGAGCTGCTCTTTCATTGTAAAAGGTAAGTTACAGACGTCACAGCAAAATGCCAAGTACAAGGAAGATGCTATTTCTGATTCTAACACTACAGTGTAGTGCCAAGCTCTTGCCTCCTTTTGTTCACGGAGAGCTGAGCAGGAGTGACTTAGGGTTGGCTTAGGAAGCCTGGCTGGCCCAGAAGAAAGGGTGAGGAGCTACCCTCTCCAGTGAATAAACCACTGGACAGCAAAGCAGAAGTGGTGAGAGCCAGTGGGGCAGCCTAGGAACTATGACAAGCATCTGGCATTAGGGCTTCAGGGGAAGAGCCTGGACCTTACTCTAGCAGAGTAAATGCCTTGGTCTGCAGATTTGTCAGGGTTCCCCCAGAAGACCCAAACAGATAGCACGGATGCACATTAAAGGGGATTGTTTTAGATCAGCTTGCACAATGGCTGTCTCATGCCTGACAGTCTGAGCTCTCCATAGCTGCTCAGTCCATGAAGCAGGGTACCCCAGCAACCCCAATCTGGCACTGACAGTCTGGAGGATCCCTAGAGAGATGCTGGTCTCCCGTTCACATTGAGAGCTAGAAATGAGGTTATAAGATCAGCGGAAGGAAAGCAGCAATGACAGCATCAAGGTGAATGAACCTGCCCGTGAGAGTAAAGGCCAGTAGGCAAAAGCGAAGCTTCCCCTCCCCCTCCACATTTTTTGCTGGGCTGTCACTGGATGGTGCTGTCCACACTTAGGGCGTGTGTCTCCCCACTTCAGATAGTCTGAGGTCCTTCACCGCACACCGCTCACTGGCTTGTTCTTTGGCTGATTCCAGATCCAGTCAAGTTGAAAACAGGATTTAAAAATACAATTAGGAAGAGCAGAGGAACACTATCCTACCCCATGGGTCTCTTGTTCACACGTGTGGGGACACGTGTCAGATGGAGATCACATGAGCTGGGACCCTCTGCCCAGATGCAGCTGACAGGTTGGAAAGAAAGCAAAGAAAGTGAACAGAAACCCAAAAGCCGATGGCTTGTCTGCACCACTTAGCAGAGATGGAGTTGTCTAAAGAGCCTCTTTTTAGGAATAACCTGAACTTATCAGAGAGCCATAAAAAAAAAGCCGACTCAGTTGTCAAATAATTAACTGTGGTTTCTATACATGTTTATTTATGAGTCTAAGTATATTTATGACTTGTTACTATTATTAAAACCACTGACCTCCTTGTATGTGCTTTCTAGAATGACTTACATTATCTAGTACTCTAAGGCTTCCTATACATTTTAGGGATGCTTTAACATATCATCTATATATTGCTATTTAGAGGTCACAACACTTAAGGGCATGATGTCTTTCAGTGTTTATGTTTACACATAGTTGGAACACTACTTTTCCAGATGCATAAGTGACACAAACGTTTCCTTTTACATCCTGTTTATAAAAACAAATGGCTTCAAAAGCGAAGAAAGGACGGTGCAATCGAATAGCAAACGTCACTGAAGCCATGGCGATAGTGGCAGAATGCCTGAAGTTTGAGGGGCGACGGTTCAATGCAATTCCCCCACAGCTGCACACTTCTATGCCAGACTACGTCTTTTGGAATTCTCAAAAGGGATAGCTGGCCACAGAAGTGCTTGTCTCAACCAGCAAGTAATTATTAACTGAAACACACAGAAGCTTGAAGGAAATATCTGGTGTACTCCCACTGTGTGGCAGCCCCACTGTGTGTCTGTGCTTAAGGAAGCCCATTCTGGTTTAATCTTGACAACAGCTCTGTGTGTGAAATGAATAGACCCAACATGGGGGAGTCCGACCCACTGTTCCAAAAGTCACTTTATGCAAAGTGGGAAATCAAACAGCTAACCTAGGATTAGGTGAGAGTTTAAACTTGTCAGAGACTCATTGTTTCTAAACGTCCCCAGGAGGACATTGGGGCATAGGTGTGTCTCCTTTTAGATTTGTGAAGCAACAGTGGGGTGTGGTGGCCTGCAGTGTGGGAAGAATAGTCTCTCGGCCGCCGTGTGAGGGAGGCAGTCACACCTCTGAGACCCTGCAGTGGATCCACGAGTAAACAGTATGTAAATATTGGCTACAGTCAGCTATTGTGGTTACCTTGTGGCTGATCTGACTCATTGGGAATTTTCGAGTCTCACTTCATCTGGCCCTCCATGGATTCCAATAGGATTCCCGATATGAATCCCAGTCTCCAAAGGATGCCTCAGAGCACTAAATTTCACTAGCAAATGCTGCCATCTAGTGGCCACGTTCAGTCACTGCATGTACATTCTACTAACGTCTCAGCCCCGCCATCCCAATGTTCATCAGCAATCTCTCTCTGCTTTCTGGGTAGGCTTTGGGCTTTGCAGCTGTCCTGTCCCATCCCTTATGCTTCATACTTCATTCTGGGTTCAAACCTGTGGCCCTTCCTTCCTGGACATCTGCAGATGTGGAAGCCGAGCTCAAGACACCTCTCTTGCTTTATGCTGTTTCATGAAAGCTATTTATGTATAAAATCATACATACCCACACCCAATAAAAACCCACTCATGAATGAGGCAAAATAAATATTTGGTGATTAATTGTCTTTCCTTTTTATTCTTTTGGTTTTTCAAGACAGGGTCTCTCCTTGTAGCCCTAGCTGTTCTGAAACTCACTCTGTAGACCAGGCTGGCCTCAAACTCAGAAATCTGCCTGCCTCTGCCTACAGAGTGTTGGGATTACAGGTGTGCACCACGAGACTCTATTAGGCACTTGTAACAGCTGCAGCTGCCTGCACAGCATCATACAAGTAGAGATCCCAGCAAGGATGGAGAGGGGTGCAGGATCTCCAACCCCTAGCTGGGGAGCTACCAACAGTTGATGCTGCCAAGAGAGGGTGAGTTAGTTCTCTTTAGGGGTGTGGCCCTGGTAGATCTGAACTTGCTCCAGTGTAGGTCCCACACCCATGTCCACACAGAAGGCAACACTAATTAAGGTAGTACTAATTAGATTCAGTGTGTGATTGAAAAACAAAAAGTTGAGAGTGTGATTTGGGAAGGTTCTAGATGAGTCAGAGGGGGATAGTAGAGAGTGCATATGGCCAAAATAATTGTATACATGTATGAGACTCTCAAATAATACATTTTCAAACAGTATACTTTTAAAAAAATCTTCTCATGTTCCTTTTGGAGCTCGTCACCTCCAGCGAAAGCCCCGAGTGCTTCCACAGCCAACTGGAGCCTCTGAGACCCAGCTGCTATTTCCCAGATAAGTTCTACTTTGCTTATGGCGCGCTCGATCCCCCTTTCTCTCTGATCAATGTTCATTTCCCAAGCTCTCCCTGTCCCCCAGCAGTCAGCAAAGCAGGCTTCGAAATGTAGGAAACAGCCAGTCTTCCCTGCAGCCCTGACTAGAGTAGCTATTCCCTCTTCTCATCCATTCTCTAGGATGAGAATACAAACACACCTGCAGGTGTCGTTGCTGTGGCCAGTGCACTCTTGTCACGCTCCAGCGACTCTTGGATGGTTGGTCGAGCGGGATAGAGGAACCAACGAGGAAGGACTGAAGAGCTGGTACCGGTAAGGACACTGAAATGATGCTTGCACAAGGCCCGTAGTGAGGATTAACTTCCTGCAGAGCTAGTGAAACCAGCAGACACGATGTGCCTAGGATCAGTAAGGAAACTGCTATCACTTAACAGACATGCTCAGGGGAGGACAAAGTAGAGAACAGTGAACACATCGGCGTCTTTACCTTCCTCCAAACCCAGGGAGGCACATTTGAAGGGCCCATCTATAGAAAAGAGAACCTAGGAGCTAATTATGGCCACAGGAACGACGGGGCAGAACACAACAGTGGCATTCCCCTGTCCATGTGCATTTACTTAGCCAGACATCAAAGGGCCCGACGGAGCTGCACTGATATCTGTTGGGCTTCCATGTTGGTTCACTGGGGCTTCTCTAACAAAACAGCACTGTTTGGATGTCTTAACAGACCTCTGTTAATTTCCACATTATAGAAGGCAGAAATCTGAGATCAAGGTATCGCCAGCTGGTTCTTCTTCTGAGGTCACACCCAGATTCCATTGTTTCTGTGCCCTCCAATGTCTTTTCCTTTGTCTCTTCCTGGGTGTAAAATTCCTCCTAGCACACAAGTCACGTCAGCTTGAGACCTCTGCTGGCCTCTTTAAATGCCCTATCATCAAATATAGCCCCACTCCAGAGTACTGAGTTAGAGCACCCACATGTGATTAGAACATTCAATGTATGATTAGAGCACTCACATATGATTAGAGCATCCATGTATGATTAGAGCTTCCATGTATGGTTAGAGCACCCACATATGATTTGTAGGAAAGAACACACATTAGTTCTTCCCACTTGTAGCTTACATGTTTCAAGATGGACAAATTCTCTGCTGGTTTTTAGGTTAGCTGGAGGCTTTCCATGTATGTATTACTCATTTGTGCCACACAGAGGACTGTTGTGTAGAAAACCAGTGAAACATGGCAGATACACTCAACAGTTAGATGATGACTCTCTGGACTCCCTATCCTGTTAATCCCACAAGACAAGAATAAGACCCCTACCACAGTGTTGTACCAATTTGAAAGAAAGCTTTATTACAGGTCAGGGTGGTGGACACTGGCCAGGTCCTTACCTGAGATTCCCAGAAAATTACCATGAAGTATGTGACACAAATGCTTATGAAGGCAAACCCAGCCCTACAAGGCGATGTACTTCTTGCCTTTGTCCAATCAGGGTAAGCATACGTCCTGATACACTTCCTGCTGACATACCTCTCACCTACGTGTGATCAAGCACATCCTGTGCAGTTGGGGCAACCAGGCATGTTCACAGAAGAGAAAACACGTGGTTTGTTATCATACATGAACAACAGCCGCCAGCATTCTAGGGAGTTATTTGTCCTTAGGTCGGTGAGGCTTACAGATTAGAGGCATTTTTGTTTTATAGATCTAAGTGCAGTAATTGAAACTTAAAATGTAACTTTAGCCCTCACAATCCCTATCAGCTACTGGCAGACACAGCTTTGAGTTCTTATCCCTCATATTCAAAGAATAATTTCACCACAGAAAGTGAATTTAGTGAGAAGTTTATTATAGACTCATAGGTGGAATCCTAGGGGGGAGGAGCTAGAGAGAAAGGGAGAGGGGACCTTTTGTTTGCTAAAATGGGTCCCAGGAAACGGGCTACACTGAGCTGCTAGTCTGGCGCCTCTATAAAGAACCTGGGTATGCCAACAGATTGAAGGGCATGGGCAGGTGCTGAGCTAGTCCATCCATTGAAGGGCATGGGCAGGGGCCTGAGCTAGTCCATCCATTGAAGGGCGTGGGCAGGGGGCTGAGCTAGTCCATCCATTGAGCCACCTAGTCCTTGCCTCCCGCTTTCAGTCAGGTGCTCCCGTAGGAGACAAATAAGGAACTGGAATCAGAGCTCCCTCCTGTATTCCTGGCCTCCAGCAAGAATGTTCCCCAAACTGCTCACTTTGGGGAACCTCGCCCCACTTGACCAGTTTCTTATTCTAATCATGAACACACTGATAAAGCAGGAGACTAACTCAGATAAGGTGGAAACACTTGCAATGTTAGCAAATGATTCAGTTCTAATCAAAGAGCGTTAGAACATAGCAAAGACTCACTCAGCTGAGAAGGAGGGAGAGATGTAACCAGTTCTAAGAACTAGAGAAGGCAAATGCATGGGCCGGAGAGGTGGACTATTGGTTAGGAACGCTCGCTGCTGTTCGGAAGCTCAGGAGTACAGTCCCGGTACTGGGTCAGGTGGCTCATACAGCTTAACTGTAACCTCCACTCCGGGATGAACAGAGACCTGTGCGCACACACACTACATATACATATAAGTAAGAATAAAATCACATCCTTCTTTGAAGAAAGAAAACTGTATGAGGAGTAAAGTGGGAAAATGCTACACCTCCAATTGTCAAGGCAAGAAGTGTGATTAAACAGGAGATACAATTTGCTATCATCTTGGAAAAATAAAAAAAAATATTAAAATGGCTGTTCCCAGCAACTGTTGAAGGATTGTAAATTAGTATAACTTCCCAGAGAAGCATTTGACAATATATGTCAAAACATGTCATAGGAATCTCCTTGACATTTCTAGGATGTCATATAACCTGACAAAACGCACAAAGACATGTGCACAAAGTAGTCACTGAATATGGATTTACTTTTTTAATCAATCCATGTATAGAACTAATGGAAATTGAAAATATTTATCTATTAACAGAAAACTGATAAGTTTTTAAATATATCTCATCAAATCATATATTCTCTTATGAATTTTAAAACTGTGCTCTTTGAAGAATCTGGCCATGTGTGTAGATTGGCAGAGAATCATTTATAGTATTATAATCTGGATACACCCTTGGGGTTTTTAGTGATGGTTCTTCTAAGCTTTCCAGGTCACTTAATCCAATAATTCCATTAATATTTTTAATACTCCTTTTGCTTTCAGTGCCCCCCTAAACTTCTCTACTGTTTTGGTTTTCTCCTTCATTCTTACCTTTCTTCCTGCCTAGATCTTTGGGACTGGTTTTCTCATCAGTTGTGAGGTTTTATTGTGTCTGTCCTTGATGATAGCTCTTTCTCTTTGACCACAAGTGTGCATTCTTTTACAATGTCATCATTGGGGATCCTTCAAGGCTTGGGTTGCAGTTCAGGGGAGATTTGTGTGTGCTTGACGCTGTTGATCTAGAGCATCAACCGCCAGGGATCACAGATTCTGCGCTCCACAGAGCTGGTTTCTGACTACAAAGCATTAAGTTAAACAAAAATTCCCTTTAATGATAGGAATAGTATTGTGACAGTGAGTTTTTCACTAACCCCTCCGGTGTTATGAGTAGATGTATTACTTTGCCATAAAAACCTAGTCATTGAGGTGTCCATGTGGTGGGTGTGATGGTCATTGTCAACTTGACTGGATTTAAAGTCATTATGGAAACACCATAATGTGTCTGAAGGAGTGTTTCCAGAAATGCTGAAGAGTCACTCTGAAGGTGGCAGTGCCATCCTCACAGACTGGACCGCCTACCTGAATGAAAGTACAAGGTGCAATGTGACCAGCTCCCTCACTCTCTCTGCCATCACTTTAAATTTGAGCCCCAACAAACCCTTCTTTCAGGCATTTTATCATAGCGATAGAAAAAGTAATACAGCACATGCTTCCTAGTGGTGTGCCGGACTGGAATGGCTTTGGATTTTCCCCCTTTTTCTGAACCACATCTACCCATCACATAGAAAATCTAAAGCAACAGAGTTTGACAGATTCCCCTGAAACAAAATCTACAGCAAGCACTCACTTAGCTCACCTGATTTGGGGTTTCCTTGCCATCTTACAAAATTAACGGTTGCCCTAAAGTAAAGGTTCTGTTGACATGTTTGATAGGATTCAATGGTCCTCTTGGGAGGAGGGATGTTGTGTGTATCTGGGGCATCACATTTCAAAGAAGTGGGACCTCTCTTTTCCCCTGGGGTTTCTTTTTTCTTTCTGTATCGATTCTACCATGTGGATTTTTAAAAATTCTATTGATTCTTTGTAAAGGATTTGATATCATGCATCCCGATCCCACCCATGTCCCAGTGCCCCTGCCTCCACCCTCTGCCCTTGCAATCCCCTCAAAGAAAACAAAACTAAATTTAAAAGAAAAACCAAAACCAACCAAACAAAACAAAGGGGCAAAAAGGAGAAGACTCTCACAGTGGAAGTTGTGGTGTGACTGGTGAGTCACACAGCTCACTCTTTAGTCCTTTCTTCTTTACTTGTCTATTGCTGAGTCATTGTTCTGGTTCAAGGCCTCTGGCTTCTGCTACACCATTAATAATGGGCTCTCTCTGGGGCTCCTCTCGGATATCCTGTTGTTGCCCCTTTGTGTCCTGGAACTCCTGCAGCTTTGGATCTGTGGGTCTAACAGTTCATATGAGGTGGATGTTGGCCACCTTACACCACCAGTCTTGGGCCTGGGTAGCTGGGCCCACCAGCTCTCCCCCGTTGTCACCACCCCAATGAACTCTCCAGGACTGCCTGTCTGGGCTATCTGGGCTAGCTTACCCAAGGCAGCCTGCAGCAAGGAGCCAGGGGAGGGGCAGTTCTCTTGTTTCCATGCCCCTGGTGGGGCTCACTCACACTTACACCACCAGGGCCAGCCCCACTGTCTTGCCCAGGCGAGGTACAGGGCTCTCTCTCCCAATTGCCTTGGGGGGGGCATATAGAGGGTGGTCAGTTCTCCAGCTCTCATGCCCTCAGGGATGGCTCACCTATGCCCCTGACAACAGGGTTAGCTCTAGTATGGTGCCCTAGCAGGCTGCCCACTCTCCTGTGTGCTGTTGCTGGTGAGGGGCAGGACTAGTTAGTTCTCCAACGCCCCTGATCCCAGGCCGGCTCTCTTGCCCCCTTCAGTAGGAGGAAGGGGAAGTGGGGATGGATTCATGCATCTTTCCCTCACCCATACCACCATATTCCATGTGGATTTTTAGCTGAACATCTTCAAGGCAATTACTTATGTCTAGCAGTTGTGTCAGAATTGTAGAGGAGACAAGGGAGCCAGAGGGAAAAAAGCCTGTTTTATTTTGATGTTTTCTTTTGTCTCAGCAAAAATAGTAGCTCTGCTGGAAGATTTACACTGACAATTCATTAAGTACAATCCTGCAATATGAGCACCCTTATTGAAAGAAAAATAAGACATGTACATAATGCCTTGTAAAAAAATGGCCTCTGTCTGTTACCAAAGAAAAGTGAGAAATGGTTACTGTGATGAAAACAGGACATGTTTCCTACAGCCAAGAATCACCAGAATAATAATTATGGATGTATAGTTCCCTTCTTTATGCCAGGCACAGTGATAAATCAGATATGTAAACTATAGACAGATGATGAACAGTAATCAGAATTCCCCAACCTGAGTACTATTGACAATTTGGAAACTGACTGAATTGTGAGTGCAGGATGCTGAGGGAATCCCTGGTCTCTGTTGACAATCATATGGCACTGGTAACTTTCAACCCAGAGACAAATAAAGACAAAGCAGGAAAAGCTAAGCAGCCCACAATCCTTATCCTACACTCGAGTACCGTGCCGTAACACTAAATATTATGGGTTCAGGTTGGGAATATACTCTTGTATTGGCAAAACTCCATTTTAAAAAACCTTTAAATTCCCTAGAAGTTTGCAGAAATTCCTCTTCGAGCAGTGGTAGGAACGTGTATAGCTGCATCACCCAGGAAAGCCGCCTATGAAACAGCCTCTCATCCTTCCCAGATGAGGCATTGCCTCGACCTAACAGCAGAGGGCAGCAAAGCCCACATTGTGATTCCGGAGCACCTTGGGCAGGGATTTCTCAGTTCGGAGAACTTTTTACTGTGGGTTGAAATTAATTCAACTCTCATTCTGGAATGGAGATCATAAATTCTCAGATAAATAATGAGTCCTGGAAGACTATCCGAGAGTCCAGAGGGAGACTGACCCCAAGCCACAGAGCTTTGCGTCTTCAGTGGCTTCTTTTCTGGCATCTGTCACCGAAAATGGACCACAGTGATCATTCATGCCTCCCAGGCCGCTCCTGATATGCTGACTTTTGAACCTGTGCACATCTCAACTGTATGAGACCACCGCCTCTCCAGATCCCGAGGGGTTGGGCTGCAATCTTGGTTCTCTGAGGAGTTCAAGAAATGCTAAGGTTTTACACTTTGTTCAGTTTCACGGCCCATCTGTGAGGTTGGAAATGTCGTGTGTCAAGCATTTTACATATTGAAGCTGAACCCAGAGGTCTTGGGTTCGGTTTGGTTTTGTTTTATGTTTTTGAGCACTCAAGAGCAGTGATAAAACTTAATCACACACAAACATAAACCTTAAAATGCCATCCTTAGTTACACAGCAAATGAGTCATTAATCTTTAATTTAAAAGTAGCTGGAAAGCAGTCATTTCTGTTTGTAGGACGACAACAATACACTTAGCTTTTGATTTCTCAATAGGAAGCCATCTTTCATTGTTTGCCATCTTTCATTGCTTAGGTTTTTTTTTTTTTCCAGATTGGTAGAGTACAGATCTTTCTTCTTCTTTTTTTTTTTTTTTCTTTTCTCATATATTACATCTGGACTGCAGTTTCCAACTGATGGAAACAGATACAGAGAACCACAACCAAACATTAGATGGAGCTCAAGGAATCCTTCGGAAGAGTGGGAAGGAGAACTGTAAGAGTCAGGCCAGGGACACCAGGAAAACCCACAGAGTCAAATATGCTTGGCTCATGGAAGCTGAGAGACTGACTGACTGTCATGGAGCCTGCATAAGACTGACCTAGGCCCTCTGCACGCATGCTGAGGTTGTGTAGTTTTGTCTTCTTGTGGGACTTCCTTAAGCAGTCTGAAAACCCATTCCTTTTCCACTGGACAGTAAGAATGCTGTGTTACAATGGTGTCTTTCTAACCATAATTTCTTGAGATCTCAGGATTAACACCTAAAATGCCAGCACGCTGAGCCCTTTCATTCACATTTACAACAATATCTACTCATAAAAGTAGCATTCAGAAGCAGGTGTGCTTGCTTGGAGTAGATATGGGGAGAGGGACTGGGAGGGGGTAAGGAAGGGGAAAATTCAGTTCAGAAGTATTAGTTTTTTTTGTTAATTTTTTATTTTAGTTTTAAATAGCTTGTTTTACATGTCAATCCCAGTTCTCTCTCCCTCCCCTCCTCCCACACTCCCCCATTTCCCCCAGCCTCCCACCCTATTGCCAATTCCTTCCACATAGAGGATATCTAGAGTCCGTCATTTCACTCAGGGCAGGGTCCAGGCACCTCTCTAAGAGTCCAGGTTGAGAGAGCATCCCTCTTTGTGCTATGGACACACGATGACTGTTTGTATTCCAGGGATAGACACTGATCCACTGCTCAGGGCCCCATAGGTTGCCCAGGCCTTCTCACTGACACTCACATTCAGGGGGTTCCAGATCAGTCGTGGCGAGGGGTGGGGGGAGTGGGAGCTGGGAAGAAGAGAGGGGGAGAAGAGGAAGAGAGAGTAGGTCATGGGGGAACAAGAAGGTTGAGTGGGAAGGGAGTGGAATAGGGGGAAGAGGGAATCATAGGATAGAAGACAGATCAGGCACCAGAGTGAACTCTAGTGATCTAAAGGGATGACACCAATTGGCAAGCTAAGCAATAGTGGAGAGACCACCTCGAATGCCCATTCCTGATAATGAACTTGATGTCTATAACCATCCGGGAGCCTTCATCCAGTGACTGATGGAAGCAGAGGCAAACACCCACAGTTAAGCACTGAACTGAACCCAAGGAACCCAGTGACAGAGAGAGAGGAGTGATGAGCAAATTGGCAAAGAATGGGCTGGCAAAACCAGCACAGACAACTGATCTGAACAGGGGAGAGCTCTTGGACCCCAGACTGACAGCGGGGAGGCCAGAAGTATTAGTTTTATTATGTATTCTGCAAATCTAAAATTAGAGTATTCCCATATTTATACTTAATGTGTAATTATATGCATATATAAGTATAGTCATATTTTATAGATACATGCATGGATGCATGATGCATACATACATACATACATACATACATACATACATACATACATATATACATAGGTGTTGTGGGATTTCAATCCTTTAGCCTTTGAGTAAGCAAGCTCCAAGCCATGGTCTTGACAGCTTAAGAGCTGAGTAAAAGGGGCTACCCTCTCTCTTGCTCTTCTGCTCGCTCTTGGCATGGAGGGAGCCAGAGCAAGCTGCAGAGAGTTGGTTTGTGGTTGGGGCTCTCCACACATAGGCAGAGCAGCTGGACAAAGGCAGCTGGGTTAGTGGTGGTGTCTGCTTTGTTCTGTACTTGTTTTGTTTTGTTTTGGTTTGATTTGATTTTGGTTTTCCGAGACAGGATTTCTCTGTATTGTTTTGGAAGGTGTCCAGGAACTCGCTCTGTAGACCGAGCTGGCCTTGAACTCAGAGATCTGCCTGCCTCTGCCTCCTGAGTGCTGGGATTAAAGGCGTGCGCCACCAATGCTTGGCTTTGTTCGTCTTTTCATTGCACCCCTTAATAAATTGGTTGTTAGACTTTTGTGAGTTCTTGCTTTACATAGGTATCATATCAGTATAGTCAGGTTTAAATCTATATATCACATTACTGTTGTTTTATATCTAAACCCATCTAGTTTTCTTCCTTTTGAGTAATAAATAGAGAAGCTGGCTGTGGTGGCGCACGCTGGGTTCTTGGTGGCAGCATTTTTTTTTCAAGTGGGCTCTGTTTTGCTAGCGACAAGCAGAGACTCACAAGGCTCGCTTAAGGGAATCTTCCTGACTCAGCATAAGCAAAAAAAAAAAATCAAAAAACAAAAAACAAAAAAAAAAAAAAACCCCAGCAAGATTCTTTTAAGTGGCTCTGCTATCAATTGAAAGGTGTATACGTAACAGCTGGAAGTGGCAGTGACCACATCTCTAGGCCGGCAGCTTTTGCTGGATGCCACCAAGAACCCATGCTTTTCTCCGTTCTTTTGTTTCTAAAACTCCTTTAAAGCTTTTGTCATTCTATGTGGAAATTCAATCCCACTTCTGACACCATTTGTAAAGAGAAGCCTTTTTCTTGTCAGCAGCTTTGGTTTCTTCCCCACCAGTCGCCTGGGCTCTGCTATGTTGTAGTCCCCAAGTAACACACAAGATAATGTATTAATTATGAAGCTGTTGGCCTTGCTTGTTTCTTGTTTTTTACTGGCTAGATCTGACTTAAGTATTTATCCCATAATTGCTAATCTAAGTATTTTCTCTTAACAGAGAAATTTCTGGGCTTCTTATCCCTATGGCGGTTACATCTTGACTTCCTGTGTTTCTCCTACCGAGAGTCCTCCTGGACTCCTAGTCCCACCTATCTTGCTTCCCTATTGGCCAACAGTGCTTTATTGACATATACACAGGACTTCCCCCATCAATTTGCCAACTAGTTTATCTTCTGTAAGGTTTTGTTTTGTTTAATTATTTATTTTTGCCTGCATATATGTTTGTTTCATTAGTCAATGGTTGCTTAGAGGATTTGTTTACTGATGTCATACAAAAGGCAAATCTTTCCAAAATTAGAAAGAAAAACTAGAGCCAATGTCCATGTTCTTCCCTTCTTCCCATCTGTGCAGCAAAGTCTGATGTCAGGCATCTCATGCCCCTCCTCAGCTATGTGTTGGGTTGCTCTAAGGAACTTGTCGTTTTCTGTAATTAAGTCACTGTGATTATCCACTCATAGCCCCTTCAAGGTTATCACAACTGTAACATTGGTATTTCCAAAGAGGTTGTAATGTAGGGAGGAAACGGCCTTTAAACAGACTCTGGAGATCTTTAATTGAGATCCATAATGCACATTAAAATGCAAATGTTTGTTCTGCTCATTGCAAGGAAGCACACCACCATGCACTGCAATATTTAAGAGCCCACAGTTCTATCCCCTGGTACAGTTCACTTACAAGCATATTCCAGAGGCATATGTGCCACCTCCTTGCTCCCACAGAAAATGTTTCTATTAGGTATGGAGTGTAAATTGAAATCACAACACTCTGGTTTAATGTGGTCAATTACAAATACCTCTCTTTAAAAGCATTATGTAGAAGTAGCATCAAGACACTAAAGGCTATGCACCATTAACACAGTCAACCTGATGAGTCCAACGGTGAGCATAAACCCTTACACCCATCTCTATAACCTGAGCTATAAACACATCCATGTCCTCTAAAGTTTTTTCCACTCTCTTTTTTAGCGTGTACATTCTTCAAACTTATTCGTTGTGAAGAGTTCAATGTAAACAAGAAACGTCCTTAAGCATTCATTTTACACTGGACAGCAAGAATGCCGTGTTACAATGGTGTCTCTCTACCCATAATTCCTTGAGCTCTCGGGACTAACACCTAAAATGCCAGCACGCTGAGCTCTTTCATTCACATTTACAATAGAATCTAGTCATAAAAGTAGCGTTCAGAAGCAGCTGTGCTTGCCTGGACTTGGCTCAAAGTTAACAAATCTTGACCAGACTCCTTGAAATTCCTCAATGTCTGGAATATGACTGTGCAGCCCCTCCAGAGTTGTCCACATCTTTCATGTCAGTAAACTTGCACTCTATAAACAGTGGGGGTGATGGCCTTCATGTCTTATGTCACAACTGAGAAACACAGTCATAGGACATATAAGGTATGCATGAGAGCTCTTCTTGGCTTTGGTAATTGCAGAAAAACAACACACAACACTAAGGTACCCGAGAGAAGCGAGCATCTGTTTTACTGTGACTTTTGAAATATTTATTTATTATTTAATGTATATGAGTATTTCATCTACATGAAGGTCAGCGCACCAGAAGAAAACATCACATTGAATTATAGACAGTTGTGAGCCACCATGTGGGTGCTGAGAATTGAACTCAGGTCCTCTGGGAAGAGTAGCCAGTGCTCCTAGCTGTTGAGCCATCTCTTCAGCCTCTACTTGTGACTTCTGAATCCTGTTCAAATTATTTATGCTTGATTTTTCAGGGACTTTAAATTGTGCTAATAACTATATATGTAGTCACTGATGTGAATATCACTAAGGACTCCTTTGGGAAACATGCAGACATGTATAAAATATTAGATATTGAATTTATAAAGCCTATAGTTTTGTATTTCTAGGATCAAGAATAAGTTTCGTTGTCTATGTAATTGATCAGTTAATGTCTGGATAGCTCAGCCTTTCTGAAACTCATAGTACAGAGAACGAGTTAGCCATTAAAGAATGCAGGCTCACTATTTGTGAGAAAATTAAGATTGGGGAAATGCACTGCTTCAAGAGATTTTTTTCTAAGTTAGTGTATGCTGAGCATTAATGAAGACAGGGCTAAGGGGCAGGGCTAAGGAGAAAGGCAATAACTACCTGACAATACAGTTCTAAGACAGAACCCATAGATCTCATACCCTTATAGCTGATCTGTGTTTAAGAGATAGTCTGTGCTTCGTATCATTGAAGAATCAGAGACACAATGGTGAATTCCAGGTCCTCCCTGACACTAATGAATGAGGCAGTACTATGAACATAGCAATGAATGCATTTAATCAACTTACTTAGACTATAGCCATGTTGTCAGCCAATGATATGATCAGAGAATGAGACCTCATCTCTGTGAAAAGAAAACTGTGAATCCCTGGATTTGTCTCACAAGTCCTTTAGGAAGTACTTACTCATTTGAAAAAGAAAAGTAAAAGAATTACAGAGCGTCTTACGTGAAATGTACATATATGGATTTAGTCCCTTCTTTCTGGTATCTTACCATTTTTTAAAAAGATCAAAAATAATAAACCATCAGTGGGGAACAGGGAAAAGAAATGCAACTGATGTCTGTCTGTAAACATTAGGAAAGGCAACTACAGTTAAATCAGATGGACAGGTGAAATGAGTAGGCAATATAGCAGGGTAGACGTAGCTGCCAACCATCCCAAAGAACCCCAGGGTGGCTCTGCATTCATAGTCAGAAGACAGTCTATCCAGCTGTAAGATGAATGAAAGAAAGGAACAAACCCATCTATCAGAAGCTAGGATTTTGTCCTATTGATTTTTAGAAAATACAAACATCCATTCCATAGCTTGTATCCAAAATGTTTTTTTTCCTGCTTTCAAACCCTAGCACCCAGAAGACACAGGAATGGAGATCAGTTGAAAAACTAAAGATCATCCTTGGCTACAAAGCTAGTTTCAGGATAGTATCTCCCCAGAATCATGGACTGTGTCTCCCTGGGATTCTGGGTCATGGCTGCGTTAGGTGGATGCCAGGCATGAGACCCTCCATCAAACAAATAGATGATTGATAGGTAGACAGATAGACAGATAGACAGATAGATAGATAGATAGATAGATAGATAGATAGATAGACATATTGCTCCTGCTCCCAGAACTATGCACAGAATAGCTTTTCCAGTACCTGATAGTAGCTTGCCCAGAAGGCGGCGGCTGCATTCATATTCACAAGGTGACAAACGGTCACAAGTGGCTTTTGTCTGATCAGTTGCAATACTTAGATTGTGGAGAAACAGTCTTTCATTCCACCATTTCTGGAGAGAGTTGTGTGTGCTGAGATTGGCTATCTTGGAACTCGCCCAAAGATCCAGCACTCAATATGTACCTGCCACGCATCCATTATCTGCCTATACCGTATCCTCAGCCTGCCCTCCTCTGCCACTCCAGAGACCACAGAGGCACTTCTTTCTTCCTAATCATACATGTAGGTCCTGAGAAAGAAAGCTGCAACAGATATCAGACTCGACTGGGATTTCAGTCATCCAGGGTAAGCCTCCTATTTTATAAACTGAGTTGGGGACAGTCATACATATATTCTGTTTTTGAAAACCTCTAAATGGTACGACGAGGCAGGAATCACTAACCCCTGACCTCATAACTAAGTACATACTCCCTGGCATCTAAAAGTCCATGTTTCCTTGAACTCAGGCCTATAAGCCTTCAGTTTACATCTACTTGAAAAGCTTCTTAGGATCACTGGGGACTGCCATCCGTTAGACTCTGCATGCCCTCAAATATTAACTGCAGTAGACACAGTTCTCTCCAGGACTGAAGCAATCAGACATTTCCTATTATTGGTCTCTGTAACCTTTCAAAAATCCAGACAGATAAATGTCCCTGACTGTGGGAGGTGACTGACAGGAAGGAGTCTGGCAGAACCTTGTCACAGGCTGAATGACAGCTGAAGGCCTGTAACCTTTCCCTGTCAAAATAGGAAGAAGGGAAAATAAAACATATGACATGCAGCAGGTCAGACTGTCTACATGAAGGTCAGCGTAGGAGCCGATGGACTTCTCTTAGAGCAATCAGTACGTTCGTGGGGCACTGGTTTTCAGAACTGCCTGGGCTGGGTGTCACAGAATGGTGACAGGAGGGCATCTGGACACAGTGGCAATCACTGGTCTAAGGCATGACCCTTTGTTCTTCCTGAGCTTGTCAAACGGTTTCCCTTTGGATAAGGGCAGTCTTTCACACGGGAATGTCCATTCCATTCCTCTATAAGGAATGTCAGTCATGGAATCCCTCATATTATAAGACATGTAGACATGCAGGCGCCAGGCTTTGTGCTGAGTATTAAGAAACCACAAAGAATGAGAATGATTCAATTACAGCCTTCATCACAATGGGTTTCTTTGGGTAAACATGTGTACACACGTGGAGTGAATTTATACTACACATGTGTTGGACACATATACTATACATATGTGTTACATACAAAAACGTGATCTTAGTAAGCCGTCGCATTTTATCTAGTCACGTGTCAGGTGGCTCATCTATAGTGAGGACATAAAGCAGTATCATAGCATTTAATGGAATGTAAAAGGCTTGGGAACTGGAAATGGGGGTCCTCTCATCAAGCGTTACCCCCTTGTGAAATCATTTACTTTTCACCAGGTGTTGGTGGCACACGCCTTTAAAGAGGGGAAAGTAGAAAATGATTACAGAGCTATAGAATTTACCTTTGAAGTCACTAACTAACTAAATTGTGTTGGAAGGCACATGCCTCCTTGACCAATGGGAGCTGTAGGTCAAGTGATGGGCTGCAGATACTGGATAACAGCAATCACCTACATTTTCTGATGATGTTTGTATTATTGGAGAAGTTCAGAGCACCAAGCAGGCAAGTGCTGTTTCTAAGCAGACATAGGAGACTATGGAACAAGCCAGAGCTTAACTGATATTTCAGAAATCAAACAACTATCAAGAAACAGGTGGCTCTCTATGAGTTCAAGGCCAGCCTGGTCTACAGCGTGAGTTCCAGACAGCCAGAACTGTTACACAGAGAAACGCTGTCTTGAAAATGAACAAAAAACAAAATAAAAGAACCAGAGCAAGGATCCAGACCCAGGCAGTTTGGCTTCAGGTCTTAGACTGTCTCCCTGTGTTCTCTCTGCTATCCTGTTAAAATGGGGCTATTGCCATTATGCAATTGATGTATTGGGACCACACAGAAAATGGACATGGCAAGTGCATGATGAAAGATGGCTGCATTTTCCAGCCAGTTCTGGGATGTTAGGCACATTCCTTTCTTTCTGTGGACTTCAGATTCCTGGTAGGAAGGAAAAAGCTCAAGGAGTCAACCCAGAGTCTCAGGTGCTAGCTTAGTATTTCAAAGAGCAGAACATTTCTCGCTCATTGAAGTGTTTTCCTAATGCCTTTGTCCTCAGAGGCACTCAAGAGAGCGACCAAATCTACCTCACAGTCACTGGCATCTCTCACAGCTTGCATCAGCTGAAACAGAGGCAGTCATGCTTATCATACAGACTGAACCTCTGCTTAAAAAATTCTCTTTATGGAAGGAAAATTCAGAGTACTGAAACAGGAATGAGGCAAACACTTTTCCCAGATGTATCGGTTAGTGATTCTCACTGCAAACTTGGAATCTGACATCCCACTGAATGAGCAAGAGACCCGCCTTCAGACATACCTTTGATAAGATATGTCTAACTCAGGACCTTCAGTAACAACCAATTTACATAGATTTATAGTCTGTCCTTCAGCCTTTCTATCACGTCAAAGATACCCTGGCTATCTACATTACAAGCATCACCCAAGCTCTTCTATGACTTCTTCAGTGGACAGCTTTGGACCTTGGAAAATAAAGACACCAGAGTAGTCTTTTGTCCTATTAGCTGGTAACCAGGGTTAGTCCTACATGAAAGAGGAGGAATTTGGACCAGGTTGTTTGTTACCTGATGTATTCCCACTACACACACACACACACACACACACACACACACACACACACACACACACCAGTTACTCCCTTGAATGGTTTCAAAGACAACTAACTGTGCCTTCCAGAGAGACACACTCTCACTTTGTGGTCATGAATCACTCTTCAAAAGCGAATGATCCCTTTAAGTTTTTTTTTGTGTGTGTATGTGTGAGTTTTACGACGTCTTGTGCTTCAGGGTTCAGATCATCTCACTGTGACTGTAAATAAAACTTAATTCTGGAAGTTTCTTCAGTAACTGGCAAATATAATAAGCTGTGGTGCCAGTATCTCTTCCTTTTGTATACGGTATTAACCAGCTTTGTGTGCTTTGTCAAAGTACTCAGGATAAATAAGCAAAAAGGAGAAAAGATTTCTTTCTGACTCATAGTTTCAAAGACGTCAGTGCACAGTCATGTGGTCCGGTTGCTTTTACATCCCCATCCCTGGGAAGGCAATGGCATGCGATGAAGAAAAGCTGTTGAGAATCCATGAACACCAGGAAGAGAGTGAGAAGGGGATGGAGTCCCAGCAGGCCTCACAAGGACAAAACAACCTGCATCCTCCACGTAGGCCCCTAACTTCTTGTACCTCCCAATGGCACTACCAGCTCAGGTAAAACCTTCAACACATAAGCTTACAGGGGCCATTCCAGGTGTAAGATGTAACAGATGATTTGGACAAGACTCGAAAGCAGAACCTAGGTTTGTAGGAGGAGTTCCTGAAGTTTTCACAAAACCTGTCTCCATGCTTTCATATTTTCAATCTGCTAAAGCAATACTGATTATAGAGTGTAATGTGTGTATCTTAAAGTAATCAGAATAATTAACACCAATGACAGATCTATCGTGATCTGATACAAAAATGAAAGGGTTTTTTTGAGACAGGATGTTTCTGTAGCTTTGGAGCCTGTCTAGCACTCGCTCTGTAGAGCAGGCTGACCTCAAACTCACAGAGATCCACCTGCCTCTGTTTCCCGAGTGCTGGGACTAAAAGCGTGCTCCACCACTGCCCAGCTGAATGAAAGGTTTTTGGATGAGTTTTCTTTCTATCACTGTGACAAATACTACTACCGAAAACAACATGAGACACAAAGGGTTTATGACAACTTACAGCTTATAGTCGTTGAGAGAAGCTAGGGAAGGAACTCACGGAGGAATCTTATAGTCGTTGAGAGAAGCAAGGCAAGGAACTCACAGCGGAATCTAGAGGCAGGAGCTGGGACAAACACCACAAAGAAACACTGCTTACTGGTTGGCTCTCATGGCTTGCCCAGCCTGCTTTCTTATACAACTCATGACCACTATCCTAGTGAGCTGTGCTCTCCCACTCCAGTTAATCAAGAAAGTGCCCTACAGACTTGCCTACAAGTCAACCTGATGAGACAATTCCTCAGTTGAGGTTCTCTCTTCCCAGGAAGCTTTAGTTTGTGTCAGGTTGACAAAAAATGACAAGCACAGACTCATGAAAGTCTTATAATAATTGTATGGGAGAAAAAAGAATACTGTTACTGTCTTCTTGTAGATGGCAAAACTAGGCTCTGAGAAGATGACATATCCAAAATCACATGCTTAAGCTGGAAGAGCCATATGTGATATCAACAAATGCAGTTATGTCTACTCTGGGGATAGAGGGATGAAATGCTCATTCTTTGACCTGTGCAGATATATGGAACTATATACCTCACTGGGAAATAAGACTTGGGTATCTGTGCTGTCAGTGGTGCAAATGGAGCCCAAAAAAAGAGTGATACAAGGCAGATTACCACAGGTCACATAATGATAAACAACTGGCATGTCACACAGACATTTGACAGTTGTAATCATGGCCTCCAGGGTCTGATTTCCTGAGTTTTCTTTTCACAGCAGCAGGGTTGTCAGTATTAGAGTGAGTAACACCCCCTTACCACACATTCCTCTGCAATTCTTCAAACCAGGCTTTGCTTAGTAGATTTGGGAAGGAATTCACTTAGGAAGGGCATTGAGAGGGCATTCGAGTCTGGGACAAGGTGAATTTTGCCTGGTGTGGTAGGCTCTTGTCATGCCACTGTTTTCTGGACTTGCTAAATTGGTAACAAGGACTTACCCTCTCTGCAGAGGCAGAAATAATTTATGATACCCATTTCATTATCTGGAAGGCTCCACATCGCTTTCCATAATGGCTCATGTTGTCTTTATGGATTTTTTTTCCTAGGGAACATTTTAATCTAGCTGGAGTAAATAATATCAATCACTTTGCTCGTATAATCATTATTGGCTCAGGTCTTTGATTGATTTTTAAATATTGCTTTCTTTGCTGGAGGCAGGCTAGTGGAGTAGAAACAACACTGTCCTAAAAACCAAATTGAAGTTCAGTATTCTCAGCTCAACTTCATTATAATAGGCTCAGTGTCTTCCCAAACATTCTGTTTACTACTCTGTAGGATGGGATGGGAGGCTCTTCTAAAGAAAAGAAATGAGAAAACCAGGAAAATGTTTAGGGGAATGGTGTTCTGGGATAAATAAATAGCAGATGCAGATGACTTAAAGCAGGTACGAGGGTGTGGATATACAGCCTGGGGATATAGGGTAGTTAAGTGTCAGAATATGGATTGGGACTTAGAGATCAAGCAGAGGTTACATGCTTAATCACCATATATATTCACAGGTCATATATCCACACCCTTATACTTGCTTTAAGAGTCTCCCAGGAGGCCATTATGGTACTTTGGGATACAGGAAGATGACTCAGTGACAAAGCTACCAGAGCAGTAAGGGCTTCTTTGACCATTGGCTTAGATTTCGTTCCTAAGTGCACGGGGAAGCCTTTGGAGCAAAAGGAGAGCAGAGCATGATTTACCATATGACGATGCATACATGGTCAAAGGCAAAATGCACCATAATGGGGCAGACCTGACAGAACACACCTAAAAGAGTTTTGTCAGAGTCAAAGAAGACGAGATTGTGGGATGGACTGGGATTCTGTGAGGGAGCCGGAGGAAGTGGAAGAATCTATGTTAAAGACAGAACTGAGAGAATAGATGGAAAGCATTAATGTGAAGTAGCAAAGACAGAGAGAGGGCTGCATATTTACTTCAGGGTTGAACATGGGCAACTGTATTTAAAAAAGCAGTGTTGAATTAAGCAAGAATAGGATGGAGTTTAATATCCTTGAACTTGCAATTGCTTTTGGTTACTCACACTCCCTCCAGCAGTAATGCAATTGACAGCCTAGTTCCTTCACCTGCATGCAACACACACACACACACACACACACACGCACACACACACACACACCCCTCCAAACAATGTATATAGCAACCTGAGAACTCCCTCAGTCCTCACACTTGCAGTGAGTTGTACATACTCTTATCTATGAACAACAGCGTAAGTTTACATGTCCCCCATCTACCCGAGTTTAATTTCCAACATTTCCAGGTATGAAGAATAGATAGGCTGATCCTGCGTGAACCAGTTTGGGGTGCAGCCACAGTAATCCAAAACTGTGTCCAGTACTATAACTTCATTCTGAATGAAGTTAGTGTGGTGGTTTGAATGGTAGTAACTGCCACAGGCTCATATATTTAAATACTTGGTCCCCACTTGGTGGAACTAGTTTGGAAGGATTAGGAGACATATTCTTGCTGTAGGAGATGTGTCACTGGGAGATGGCTTGGAGATTTCATAAACACACACCATTCCCAGTTGTCTTCATCTCTCTATCTCTCTGTGTGTCTCTCTATGCCTCTGTGTTCCTACCTCCGTCTCTTTCTTTCTCAACCTCTGTGTCTCTGTATCTATCCCCCCCCCAGTCTCTTCCTTGTGCTTACTTCTCAAGGTGTAAGATCTCAGCTACTGCTACAGTCCAGTCCTTCCTGCCTGCTTCCTTGCTTCTTCCCACCATGAGGGTCATGATTTCTAACCCTGCTAACCCTCTGTAACTATTAGAAGACCATAAAGAACTCTTCATTCTAGAAGTTGCCTTGGTCATGGTGTCTTTTCACAGCCACAGAAGAATAACTAAACCAGTTAGCTTGATTCATTTGCAAATATGTGTGAGTCCTTATTTTCAGTTTTTTATAGATAAAAGGCCATGAACCTGAAAATATCAGACCCATGCCCCAATGACCTGTAACAACATTGTTATCAGTGTGGTGATTGGGGAGGGATGTCAGTTTAGACATGATTACCTTGAGAGGTCCAGTCTATGCCTAAGTGACTGTATTGGTTGCTTTTCTGTTGCTGTGATATAATACCATGAGCCAAGGGAATTTAAGGAAGAAATAGTTATTTGGGCTTACAGTTCCAGAGGGAGACTCCACAATAATAAAGGAAGCATAAAGGAGGCATCTCATCAGGTGGCCAGAATGGAAAGCTGAGAGATCCTATCTTCAACTACACACAGAAAGCAGAAGAGAACAGTGGGTGAAGGATACAAATTCTCAAAGACCACACCTACTGACGTACTTCCTCCAACAAGGGTACACACCCTGGAGTTTCCATACCATTGTCTTTCCAGAGGGCAGTCAGTGCTGGTAACCACTGAGCCATCTCTCCAGCCCCTCCATACCATTATCAACCAGCACTACCCTATAGGGAACAAGTATCCAATTATGTGAATCTATAGAGGATATTTCTCATTCAAACCACCACAGGCATAGAGAGCAGATGACAAGGATTGATCCTAGACAGCCTAGAAATACAGAAGCAAAGTTGAGTCATCAAGTATCTCTCCCTGGGACTTCATGTACACATTATAGACAAGAGAAGTTCTTAGAATGGGATGGACACCTAGACCATTCCAGCAGACAAAGATTACAAAGTCTACAAGAGATGCAGCAGTCAACAATAGATGTGGACAAAAAACAGCACAAATCACTTCTAGAAGGGTAGAGGTTTTGAAAATGCTTGTGTGAAATACGCCTTCCCTCCTACTTCTCATAAATCAGACAAACCCACAAGAGAATGAAAAGAAAGCTGTAAGCCACATATTTAATGGGACTCTCAGACATGTTTAACCACAAACTGAGCAGCAGCATCCAAAAACAGCAGAGTACTGAAGAGGGCTGTGCCAGGAGCAGAAAGGTGAAACCCAGGATTCCAGCTCTCAGAACAGTAGGCAACGTGAAGACTTTTGGTAGGAGAGAGGCTAAGGTGCACAGCTAGGTCTACAGGGACACTACCATTGCTCACAGGCTTAAAAGTCAAGAACTACAAGGTAGGACTGAAAACCAAATCACACCAAGGGGCACAAGAAAAAAGAACTTTAGATTTTAAAGTACTACAGATGCCAGTGTCTGTTACATCAAAAGAAATTCAGGCTAAATTAAGTTGTATGTACAACACTGGTGAAGGAAACTATTACTAATCTTGCATACCTTGCTATCCCTACACTCGAGGAAGTCTTCTAAGAGACACTAGATCAGGAAAGGACTACTGCTGAAGATAATCAAAAGAGTCAAGAAACAAAACAATAATGAAAGAGTAAAAGAAGGGGAGAAAACACACAGGGCCAAAGAATTTATCAGAAAAAAACATGTCCACAGAAAAAATGAAGCTCGAGTGTTGTGTTGTAAAGAACTATATGCTGGATAATTTAAAATAAGATCCAATCATTTCTATTTTTTTTCTAAATTGTGAAGTATCATTTACAGACATTCATCTAGGGGTTTGCCCATCACAAGGATATACTAGGCAAAACCATCACCTGCCATTTGAGGCAAACAACTCTTGGCAAAGGCAGGAATGTAGGCTATCAATGCTGCTCTCCATAGTGGCTCCCACTGAGTGTCCTCAGCATGCCAGGTGCTGAGCAAGGATGGTAATAGCCATGGATTCCTGTGGAAGCACAGATGTGGGTATTCTAGCTATTCTGCTCCTAGCTGTATATCTAAGCTGAGTTCCCACACATTCCAGCAGGGTTTGTGAGCTTCCAAATACCCTTTAATGAATACTTTTGTTTGAACCATCTGGCCTGAATTCTGTTTCTGGCAACTAGAGTGACTGATCACTGTTCACAGATGTAAAAAGAGAAAATCAAACAAAGCAATTGCTGGTGTTTAACAAATGAAACTGGGCAAAACACACAAAGTTAGGGAATAGATAATGATACAGTAGGAAGAGATGAGTCAGAGCTACAAAAATCAAGGTGATGGAGGAAGGAGAGGGTAGGCAAATGAAGGTAAACAGAAAAAGAGTCGAAAAGATTCCCCTATCATGACTGCTCATTGCAAAGTTAAAACATTAGGATCAATTTGAGAAAAATAAATACTAGCTCAACCAGTCATTAAAGTACAAGCACCAGGACCTGAGTTCAATTCCTAGAGCTAATAGAAAAGGAAAGAGAATGGTCTGCATGAAGCAACATTCCACGCTTCCAGATGTCCCATCATCCTTTACTGCAGCCCCACTCTTTCCCATGCCACAAGCTCAATAAAAACCCAACTACGCTGAGCAATGTAAGGTGTGTAGTAACCTCTCTCACCTCCTCTCTGCCTCTGCAAAATGCCAGTTTTCCTTTGGATCTTGGACCACATTCTTTGTCGTATTGGAAGCTATCCCTAGCCAGCCATGATTGTGCTAAGTACCCTGAGGAACAAGACATGGAAATGAAAGAGGAATATGAAAACAATTTGACTTGATGAAGTAAGGCTAGGATTGTCATATCTTTCTTTATTAACTTTCCGCACAGTATGGATGCACTTGCTCAAAAGAAACAGATAAAAGGCAGGAGAAACTACCAGTATATATTCTTTCACAAAACTATTATTCTATAACTGTCTTATTCTCAGAGATACTGGAAATATGTATGTTGTAGATAATTTTATAGGTCACAGGAAGCAAAGGGAACCTCAGGTACAACCAATAATAGCCTTAAGGAAGTATAGCAATTCTAAGTTCTCAACAGACTAAATCAGAAGGGAACTTGAGAATGAGGTTACTTGTTATCACATGAAGTTCCTATAGGTAACAGCAAGCCTTGAATGTCCAGGAAGCGTTAGACCTCAATCGGTTTGAAAAGCCCACCTCAGGGCTGGAGGGATGGGTCGGGGTTAAGAACACTGGATTCTCTTCCAGAGTGTCTGGGTTAAATTCCTAGGACCCACATGGCAACTTATAGCTGTCTGTAATTCTAATTTCAGGGGATCTCAAACCTTCTTCTGGCTTCCCTGGGCACTAGGCCCACATGTAGTGCACACACACACATACAGGTAAAACATCTATACATGTAAGAGTACATGTAAGAGGAATGCGTCAAGATCTCCTGAACTAATTGGGAACATGAGGGGAGGGGACAGGGAGTTAGGAGAAAGGGAAGGGGAGAAGAAGGGGGGGAGGAGGACATGAGGGAGCAGGAAGATTGAGTCAGGGGAAGAATAGAGGAGAGCAAGAAATTAGATATCATAATAGAGAGAGCCATTATAGGTTTAAAGAGAAATCTGGCACTAGGGAAATGTCCAGAGATCTACAAGGATGATACCAACTAACAATCTAAGCAATAGTGGAGAAGCTACCTTAAATGCCCTTCCCTGATAATAAGATTGATGACTACCTTATATGCCATCCTAGAGACTTCATCCAGTAGCTGATGGAAGCAGAAGCTCTGAGCTGAGCTCCTGGAATCAAGTTGCAGAGAGGGAGGAGTGATGAGCAAAGGGTCATGTCCAGGCTGGAGAAACCCATAGAAACAGCTGACCTGAGCAAGGGGGAGCTCATGGAACCCAGACTAATAGCTGGCAAACCAGCATAGGACCGATTCAGACCCCCTGAATGTGGGTGTCAGTTAGGAGGCTTGGGAAATCTATGGGTCCTCTGGTAGTGGATCAGTATTTATCCCTAGTATATGAATGGACTTTGGGAGCCCATTCCACATAAAGGGATACTTTCTCAGCCTAGACACATGAGGGAGGGCCTAGGCCCTGCTCCAGACTTTGAAGAGTCCCCATGGAAGGCCTCACCCTTCCTGGGGAGCAGAGAGGAGACAGGATAGGGGGTCAATGGGGGGCAGGGGAAGCGAGGGAGAGGGAACTGGGATTGACATATAAAACAAGCTTGTTTCTAGTTTAAATAAAAAACAGTAAAGAAAAAGGAGAAAAAATATGTAAATAAAAAGAAAAAAGTCCACCTCTATGATGGGCTATTCTTTTTCCTTGTCTGAAAGGATAAAAAATAATGCAATTATTCCCTCTAATTATTCTTGGTATGGTTCTATTGTCATTGAGCTATCTGGAGGCTTAGAACATTCTCATCCATTAATTTCTTGCTAGGAATGGAGTCCCCTAAAGTAAGCTATGTATAGGAGTCTTTCATAAAGAAATAAAGACACATTCAGGTTCTGAAAGACAGCTGGGGTAAACGTAGTGGTTGTCCATTTCCCTGACTTAGTTTTTATTGGACATGAACATCTGCTGCCCTCGCCCAGAGATGGTTTTCCAAGAAAAGATGTTTACAGAAGTGACTGGCATTGTCAGCTTTGCATCTACTCCATAAGATGACTTGTCTCCAATTGGATGTAATGAAAGCACCACTCCTCCAGACAAAATTGCACTATGTGCTGCAGAAAGTAGATAAAGGTCAGTGGGCACATAGTATAATGATGTAGTATATAAAATATCACAGAGGCCATGAAGGAGTGCTGCTTGCTGGCTTGCTCTTCATAGCTTTCTCAGTCTTCTTTTTTATGAAACTCAGAACCACCAGCCCATGGATGACACTACCCACAATGAGCTGGGCACTCCTCCATCCATCACTAATTAAGAAAATGTCTTACAGACCTGCCTACAGCCTGATCTTGTGGAGGCATTTTCTTTATTGAGATTCCCTCTTCTCAGATGACTTTAGCTTGTGTCAAGTTGACCTAAAATCTATCCCACGCCATCGATTTGCCCAAGAATAGTCCTCATTGCACTGTCTATGAATGTTCTGCTGCAAGCAGATAGGTGGAACAATGGACATTCCTATTCTCTTAGGACGCCAAGATGTACCTGGACTTCCCTTCTGACTGTATTGCTAAAACATAAGCCTTATGAGGAAAGGAACCATTCTTCTCATTCACTATGGCTTCTTCATTATCTGAAACAGTTTCTGGCCAGAAGTAGACTACAGTACTCTTGAACGAATAGAAGAATACATGAGTGGATGCTTATGAGTCATCCACACACTCTTCCTTTTACTTTTTCCCTGTCTAACAGTTTTTTATCAATGTCACTCATTACTATTCATCACTTTCTATAATACAAATTGAGGAAGCTGGCAGTATTTTCCAGGGCTCCTGTGATGGTTGGTGTTGTCAACCTGACAGGATATAGAATCGCGTGGTTGATGGGCCTCTTGGGGATTAACTTGACTGTGGTGAGGTGAGAAGGTGTCCCCATTGTAGGGAGGGGAAGGTTAGCAACAGTGTGTATTCATTGTTCTCTGACTCCTGGTTGTGGACCTGTGGCCAGATAACATCTTTCTGGGTGTGGCACCCAGGCTCTGTCTAAAGATTTGGGTAAGTGCAAGAGGCTTAGGACTAAGAGGAAAGAATGACCAGGTTGGGCCTCAAAGAAAATAAAACATATAGGAAGTGAAAGATTTGTAAAATAAAAACTTAAAATTTCTGAAGAAATGGAAGAAGATAATAGAAAATGAGGAGACTTCCAAGACTTGTGGATCAGTATAATTAATATTGGGAAAATGATCATTCTACCAAAAAGCAATTTACATATTCAGCAGAGTCACAGTGAAAATACCCACAACATTACTCACAGAAATAGGAAAGAATGTCCTAAAATTCACATAGAACCAATACAGACTCCAGATAGCCAAAGCAACCTTGAGCAAAAGAATGATTCTATAAGAGTCACCAAGGTATGTTATAGTGCTGTGGTAATTAAAACATTATGGTCCTGGCACAAAAACAGACATGTGAACCACTGTAACAAAATAGAATACCCAAACATAAGTACATGTAAATACAGCCATCTGGGGCTTAACAAAGATGCCAAAAAACAGACAGTGAAGAAAAGACAGCATTTCCTACAAATGCTTCTGAGGAAACTGGATATCCACTGTAAGAAAAAAAACCATGAAATTATACCTGTATTTATCATGCTGCATATAAAGCAACAACTATTGGATCAGGAGCCTCAATTTGAAACCTGAAACACTGAAACTTCCAGAAGAAAACATAGGCAATACCCAACAAAATATAGATGGAGGAAAGGATTTTCTGTGTTGGAATCCATTTGCCCAGGAATTAAAGTCAACAATTGACAAGTGGGACCTCATAAAACTAAAAACAAACTTCTATACAGCTAAAGAAACAATCAATAATTTATTCATGTAATCAGTCAGGCGGCCAATTCTAGAAATTTATTTGAGGCTAATAGGACCTAGGGACGTAAATACATTCCCTACACATTGTTGGGTTAGGACTTGACTCTCACACAAATCTTATGTTGGGAAGGAAAGTTAAGGTCTAGTGCTCATGGAAAATTTTGTATAGTGAGAAATATTATAGCTTTGTAAAGTGCTGTTTATTCTTCCTGACTTCTTACTTAGTGAATTGGTAATTTAAGATCCAATCTTTGATTTATAGACCAAATAATACCATCTTGATTTAAGCACTACAATCGCTGCAGCTGTGAAAACAAACACCACTACTTAGACTGCCAGCGCTGTGTGCATTATAAAACAAGTCCCGGTTTTGTTTATATTGAATTTGGATTGATGGTGGATATGTCATCACCTACCAGGGATCATTCCAGGCTTCTACTGCAGGAGGCTGTAAAAGTTCTCAAGGAAAGTCTATAGCTATTAGGGGTAACTGATTGCATTGCCCTTCAGGAAATGAATGCTAGTGCATCGGGAGTGTTTTATATAGGATATCAGGATTTTTCAGGTATAGTGATGGTAAGGAAAGACACATGCCAAATCACTTGTTTGGTAGCAGCTTTAATACTCCTGGTTATCCTTGTGGTCCTTGGACAAGTAATGGGAGTATCAACTGCTTCCTCTGCATAATTAGTACAACAGTTATCTACCTCACAAGATAGTTGTAAGACTTAAGAAAGACAAAATCATTTTAGAGAAATTAAATTAGTAGTGGCTGCTATTCAGACTCAGTCATGCAATATTTGCATAGTCTTGGTTAAAATATCTTTATTAGATACTGTGCATTTTAATGTGTTCAGTGCTTGTACATGGAATTCATATGAATGACCCTGAAACTAATCTGTCATTACCCCCAGGAGATTTTTAATCTGTAAGTAGTTCACGGGGATCACAATGGTTTTAGTGTTTGTGTGTGTAACTGGATTTATTACCAGATTGATATCCTTTTGGATACAATCAATACCCATCGGCCATGGTGTATCCTTCTCTCCCCCACACCCCAAATCAACTGGTCACAGACACTCTGCCTACCCCATTCTACTTGGCTTACCTTGCAGCTCATACATACCCAATCTGGTATCAATACTAATGGCTGGTAGTTTTCAGCCATCAGCCCTTTGTAAGACGTCTCTATCCCAGACGTGCCTATCCAAGTGGACAATTGGAGTCCAATAACTAAACCATGGAGGACCACTTTTAATGTACATCCTCATCCTGGCTTTAGAGTCCACTAGTGAAGGCTTTACTATGTCTTTATTGCCCTCACATTTCCTCCCTCCCTCAACCCTTCTTTACATTCCCACAGACACTGACCTCAAGAAAACACACCTGAACAATCCGTCCACTGACTAGACTTCACTTCAAGGTCTGTAGCGCCAGTGAGCCTCCAACCATGACAGAGTTCATTTCCAGTCAATAGGATTTTCTCACCTCCCTCTTCGCCACTGTTTTCTCCTGACTTCACCTCAGTCTAATCTCACCTGCATAGAAATTGCCTCCCACCTTAAATTCAGTTTTAAACCAGACAAATGATGGCCCATTGTGATAAAGACCAACATGTTTTAAATCAACTGTAATTTAATATAGTGTAATCCACTAAGATCTTAAATGATATTAGCAGGTTGTTAAGTTAGTATAACACTCCTAGGGTATGTGCATTATTGAATCCTAGTTAACATATTTCTCAGGCTATTGTGCTATCACTCCTAAACGACATCATGCATTATTTCTTCCTTATACATTTTTTGGTCAGTATTTAAATCAATACTACAGCAGCCATTCAGAAAGACAGACACATACTTCCTTGTCTCCGTTATCTGTAAGTGTACAAGGCAAGCAAAGTATTTTGTAGTCACTAAAACTCTAGTTTGATGCCTTTTTGTGGGCATAAAGAATTTTGTGTGGGTATTATTTGTAATAATGGACTCAATATACACAGGTTTGCTTAATTTTTAAATTTGCCTTTGGTTCATTTTCTAGCAAACTTCTGTTTACTCTAGGATTTGAAACTCAATGATGTGAACTTGTTAATATCAATTCCTAATCATGTCAGAAATAAATCTGATTATCTGGAGTTATTGAACCACCCACACAAGTTTATGTTGGACATGCTTCTTCCCCTGTGGATCACACTGTTTGGGGTAAACATGGCGGTGGTTTTTAGCTGGTAGATAAATGATTTGTTGAGTCTTTCAAGTTACACTGGGCCCTTGGTGCCTGCCTCCCTCTTTTCTTCCTCATCTACTGTGATAGGATGGTCTTCCCAAGATGTCTGCTATTATGGCCAAAGCTCTTCCAAGGCTTCACTGGCATGTCTCTCCAATCCACCATGAAGGACTGAGGCCACTAGGCTGTGAGTTTTTAACTGGTAATTAGTATCTTTTAGTTGACAAGTAATTCTATTAGAGTGTATATCTTGTTTGTCTCTCAAGCTTCTTCTGCCACTTTTAGTAAGATGCGCCTTTTAAAAGTTACCTACTAAATAAAAGGTACCAATATTGTGGTTTACTCTTGGTAGTACTTTTGCTAATTCTTTACCTGCTTTCTTCAGCAAGAGTACTGGAAATTCCATGATTAATTCACCAAGTTTTTAAGAGAGTGGAGGGTACTTTTTAGGTTTAGAACTTACCTTTATTTTGAATTATTCCTTTTGGCATTTCTTCAGAATTACCTGTATCCCTGATTAAAACTGCAACCTGCCACACAACTGTTTTATGTAATTAATAAACTGTGCTAGATTTGGTTAGCATTTTTCTAGCACATGCTTTCTCACTGGCTTATTTACTACAAGTTCTTTTTCTTTTTTATTTAAATTTGAAACAAACTTCTTTTACATGTCAATCCCAGTTCTCTCTCCATACCCCCTATTACATCCCCTTTCTGCTCTCCAAGGAGGGTGAGGTCTTCCATCGGGCATCTTCAAAGTCTGTCATATCATTTGGAGTAGGGTCTAGGTCTACTACAAATTCTTACAATACATATCCATATGTTTTATAGAATGGCTCTTAAACAACATATTCATTTTAGCTCTTAATTGGTAGTTAGTATCTTTTAGCTGACAAGTAATTATATCAATCAGTATATATCTCATCTGGTGTGCTGTATCCTGCTTTTCTGTGTTTCTCCATTTCCTGAGTTTTCTTGAATTAAAATGCCTTTATTCGCTCACTCTCCCTCTGTTCATTAGGATATTATATTTCATTTTTATGCCTTTAGATTTTCTCCTAATATTTCACTGTGCACTCTTCTATTGAAATACATTTAGTAATGACTAGTTCTTTATCACTCTTTCTATGTAAGAAAATTTAAAAAATTTTCAACTTTCTGTAATTCCTTTATGTCTTATATTTGTTTAATAATTTAGTATCTCTTAATTAAAAAAATCCCATAAACAATGCTTAATTTGGAAAATAAATAATGACTCAAAATTCTCTACTGCCTCCAGATCCATCCATTTGCCTACAAATTTCGTAACTTAATTTTTAACAGCTGAATAATTTTCCATTGTATAATTGTACACAATGGATTTCATTATGCATTCATCAGTTGATGGATATCTGGGTTGTTTCTATTTCTTGGCTATTGTAAATAGAGCACAAATGAACATGGATGAACAAGTTCCGTGACTAACTGGGCAACACAAACTGGACTTGATGAGGAAAGAAGCAATCTCAAAATTGAGTGGGAGGTTCGAGTGGGTAGTAAGTCGAAGAGTTGGTGGATGAGAATATGTTCAAAGTATATTGTATGAAATTCTTAAGGAAATATATATATATATATACACATACATACACACATAAACACACACACATGTGGTGATGGTAACCTGTGTTATGTCTTCACCTTTTGTAACACTGCTGACCCATAGAAGACTCACAATAGCATGTACAAATAATGACTGACAGAACAAATAGACAACAGAAAATGGATAACTCAGAATGAACCAACCCTCGGAACATAGAGTTCTAATCTCAGTGTCTAACCCTACCACCTTGCAGATTTGTTGTGGTCAATTCATTTATATTTTGTGTTCTCCCTTTTCTAGCAGAAAAGAAGACGTAAGACTTTTACTCTCAAATATACAGGAAACAGTCCCTCATTGCTTCATGCATACATCCAACCACTAGCCTTAAATTCCACCTATGAGCTACACTTAAAGGTAAGAAACATCTCGTACGTTAGAGGAATTTAGCAAGAAAACAAAGATAAATCACTCAACATTAATCTTACTTTTCCAAAGATTTATTTTTATTTTTATTTGTGCATCTGTGTGGATGTATGTATGTGCATGGAGCCCTAAAGTTATTGTATCCCCTGGAGCTGGAGTTGTGACTCATTGTGATACCTTCAGTTTATGCTCAGAACTGAAACCTGGACCTTTACAAGAGTATCAATAGCACTTAACCTATGGCTTATCCTTTCCAGTCTCCTAAATCTTATTCTTGAGGTTCCAGGTGAGTGCTCATGCCTCTAATCCCAACACCAGGATGTTGAGGCAGCAGGAGTATCTCAACCTCAAGGACAGTCTGGTTACACAGTGGGTTCTAGTCCAGCTTAGATGACAGGGTGAAACCCTACTACCCCTAACTAGACTAAATAACATCCACTGTTCTCTGTGCTTCCAAAGTTTCCTGCCATTTGGCAATAGGAGGAGGTGATGGCTAAGCTGTAGAGTCAATTTCTGTTTTCTCTGCATCTGCAAGATAGGAGAATCTCAAGAGAGAAAATGAGGAGTTGAGCAGCATGGCACAGTGATTTGCATATTCATAGTATTAATATTAATTTATGTGCTATCAAATGGACTCCACCACCACATTCTAAAGTCATCCTTAACCATGAAACCTATTTGTACCTTGAAAGGTACCTTCGGTTGTTTTATAAGAAATCTGAGAAACCTCAATTCTTCCAGCATTATCATAAATTAGGAATTGGAGGAGAGCCTGTCTTAGACATTTAGCAGCACTGAATAGAAATTTCCTCCAAACAATAGCTTTCAGTGTGAAGTTAATTAGCCATGCTCAAATTTTTGTAAAACTCTTTTTAATTGAAGAAAGTAAATATTCACGAATTCCGCTTCAGTAACTGCAAACACAATGGATTATCACAGCTGCATAAGGAAAGTTTGCCTCTCATTTTGAGCAAGTTTTGGATCTTCATCAATATGTCAATGAACTCCGGGTGAGGTTTAAACTAAAAAAAAAAAACAAGTCCTGAATTTCTTGAAGAACTTTACAGCTGATTTAAAGGTACTGAATTAAACTGCTGCTGTAACAATGTCCTCAGATTTCCCATGGTAATGTCACCGTTCTAAGATTGCAATAAAGATACATTCCTATGGCTTTTTTGTATCTCTCTGAGGATTGTATAGAAGACCTGCATTGTGATTTTGATAATGCAAAATGAGTCATAGAGCAAATAGTCTTTTCCTCCATAACTTAAGACTTTTATTTCCAAGTATTTATATTGTTTCTGTCTCAAATAGCATTTGCAAACACTTGAGCAGAATCTTGAAAACATCTCTCAGTTTCCTTTAATTCTTTATCTCAAAATTGTGGAAAAAGCCAAAGAAACTGGTGCTGCTTTTCTCTTGGTGGAAAATTAAGTTTTGAAATTTTTTTACAAATACATTCTCATTATTTAAAATATCAACTGATACCAAACAATATAAAAAATAAACAGAGCTGTTTAGTCTCTCTAGCCAATCCCCAGTTCCAGTAGAGCCAAGCACTTTCAATATATTGTATAGCAAAAAAATCATTTTATATAAAATATCCCATGCAAATAAGTTAGCATATATTGTATAATTTTTTCACTTAATTGCATATCATTAACTTTTAAGTCAGTCTTTTCAGGTGTGCAACAATATTTTAATATGGTTTATTTTAATTAGCCTTAATACTTTATTGGCTCAACCCCTATGAATGAACATTTAATCATTTTCCAGATATTTGTTTGTTTGTCCAATGTGATCTCCCTTTGTTGTTGAGCTATTTTCTGGATTTCAATACAGCATGTAGTCCAGACTGACCTGGAACTCACTAGACTTCTATTTCAGCCTCCCAAGTGTTAAGATCATGTGGGCATGCGACTCTCCTTAGATGACATTTATTCACCTCATTCCTATAAATAAGCTTGATGCTGTCTTTCATTTTCACAAATTATGGCTGTATTTTTATGACAGTAATTAAGGGAATGGGACCTCTAAGCCTAATCCTGATATCTTAAGCCAGCTCCAAAGTAGTCACTTGCTTGTGTACCGATTTTGTGTATTTATAATAAAATGGTCTTCATTTTGTGAGTACTTGTCACACATTTCATGGAAGTTTCCTTCTATAGTATTTTCTAAATTGAAAGACAAAGTGAAGACAGCTCAAGTGAATGGTTACTGTGAATGATCCAATCTATTTAGATGATGCGAACACCCATGAAATGCATTCCACATCGTTTTTTTAAAACCGCCTTTCTTTTCAAATTGTTATGATGAGGGTAATTATTTTTTTAAGTGTTAGACACTACACTGAAGCTGCTGCTTTGCCATTAACTGGCTATGTGACTGAAGAAAATCAATTAATATTTTGAAATCTCAGTCTTGTTTTTAAAATATGACTCACTATAAAAGCCCGTTTTGTATGGATATAGGGATAGCAATGAATTTCAGAAGATCTGCAAGCTAGCACAAAGTTTAGTACATCGTAAGTGCTTAGTAGCTGCCAGCCACCATCACAACCAATGTTCATTAATGTAAACACTTTATTCTGATCACCTTGTGGTTGACTCTCTAGCATCTACACAATGAAGTGTTCTCAATGCCTCTATCTGAACATACCTCTGACATATGCATTCTCTATTTCTTTGGTGATGTCACCATCTTAACCATAAGGCAAATTCATTCTTGGTGTTCCAGTCTCCTCTCGAGCATTTATTCATTCTGCTGCAATTTTGGGAGACAAGAATGTATGTTTAGTAGCAGACATTTGTGCTAATTAAGTAAGTACAGTGGAAGATACAGGTCCATAACAGAAATCTACGCACAGAGCAATGAGTTCACTGGCACTAAGTGTTGGCCATTGGGCTGTGGTGGGGGTGAGAAAGTCAGAAGACAGTCTTTATAGAGAAAGGCTTCATAGAGAGTGATACTATCCTTTACTGGTTAAATGTTAACAGTTCTTACAAAATTACTTAGAAAAGACTGTATGGAGCAACGATAAGGAACACAATATGTTGTAGACAGAGAAACCTAAGTCAATGAAATTACCAAGGCTCAAACATCAACTGTGTGATATAATCTGACTTACAGGTTAAAGGGAATGCTCAGTGGATGAGCTATAAACTACTCAGACTTTAAGTGCCAAGCTTAAATCATGGCTCCATACCGGGGAAGAGTAGAAAATAATTGACATTTTTTGATATAGAATCTGTCAGATGCTTAATATTCAAATATTCATCCTTTTCTAATGCTTCTCTAATTTGATAGCAGTCAACTGAATGAGAACCTAAATATAAGATTTATCCAGGGAGATGTCATCCCCCTTACTCCTAATTTCACATGTGGAATTTGCAGAGCTCATTGTTTAATGTATTCCTGGCAAGTCTGATTCTTGACTCCATTTGTTTTCAAACAAAAGCTACAAGAGACTGGTAAACTGCTTCTTTCTCCCTTGACTTCAAGCTCCAAGCCCTAGCCCCTGGATGCTCATCACATGAAAGCCAGAGACAGGAAGCCAAACAGAACACAGAGCTCTCTGCTTTATACATGAAAGCTCCCATTCCACATATGTAGAGGGAAGACAGTTCCACCTCCATGCAAACATGGTGAAATGAATGTCAATCATTCACTCTATCACCAGGAAGGATAACTGGCCTCTTGCAAAGGAAGGAGTCTGCAACTGGGAAGAGGAAATGAGGAGGCAGCCTCCCCGATGAGATCATGCTCTCCACAGTTCTCAGTGGAATTGAAGAAAGGGCAGGGAAAGAGGTGACTGCTTCTTCTATGGAGTGGGTCCTCCTTCCTTGATGACCTCTTCCCTGACCCTCTGGCAGATTCCAGGTCCCCTCACTCTCCACACTAAGGACACATTGCTTTTGAAGAACTTAACACGCATGCTCTAGATCTTTTTTCTCACAACTTACTTGTCCTAGATTGACAGTTATCAGCTTAGTCCATGATGGAAGAATGAACTGAAGAATTCTTTTCAATGTAACGATAATAGTTGTTTCTCTTGCTCTGTCTGTACCAAAGAACTCTTCCCTTAAAAACATCCCAGGACTGTGTGTGTGTGTGTGTGTGTGTGTGTGTGTGTGTGTGCGTGTGTGCGTGTGTGTGTGTGTGCGTGTGTGTGTGTGTGTGCGTGTGTGTGTGTGTGTGCGTGTGTGTGTGTGTGTGTGTGTTCTTTGCATTTGTGGTGATTGGGGTTGAAATCCAGCCCCCCACACCCATTCTGTATATCACTTTAGAAATGCCATCAAAATGTAAAAATATATTATTACAATGTAAGTAATCACATAAAAATTATACTATGAGCATTAAAAGAAATTACCTCTCAAATTCCAGTTACCATGTTTAACTCATGAATAGCTGAAGTATTACTTTTTTAAAATGGAGATTAAGGCACAAGAATAAGAACATGATGAGTAATTTAATTTCCCCTGTAATCCAATGCAATTCAGTCTCATTGTGATTTTTATGAACTTCTGCTACTAACATTGTTCAAAGATCACTCATGCCTCTGTCCATTTTCCTCAGAATAATTTGTAAAATTAATAAATAAATAAAGTTCATTCCTGGAGCTGTACAAATGGCTCAGTCATTAAGAACCCTGTTGTTCTTTCAGAGGACCTGAGTTCTAGTCCCAGCACTATCATCAACCCAGGGATAACTGACTGTAACTATAGGCACAGGGAATCTGAGGCCCTCTTTTCCTCTCCAGAAGCAATTGCATGCATGTTCTGCATAACACACACGCACACGCGCGCGTGCGCGCGCACACACACACACACACGTGAAATTAAAATAATTCATCCAGAACTAAAGTCTTCTCTTTTAACTAATTTTAAGAATCAAAAAGTAGGGTTGAACACACTGTGCAAAGTGCCAGTATGAGCCATACAACAAACAAATTAGGAGGTGTCAATGATCTGCAAGAAGTAACTGAGAAGTTTCAAACCACCCTCAATTCCTGAAATTTAAAACAGCAGAAATCTTATCCTCAGACCACTGTGACACACTTGTGTAGAAAGTTCCCACTTGAGAACTGCACAGTCAAGTTACCAAATAAAATTGCAAAATAAAAATCTTGCAATGTTTTAAGTCAATTCAATATTTTATGTTGGGCTATGTTAATAGTGACCCACATGTAGTGCAGAAAATAATGGGCATGCCTGCAAGTGTGAGTCAACATTGCTCTCACAATGCTACCATGGCAACTAAAGTAAATTTCAAAATGTACACTCCATTTATATTGTTGTACACAAAATCATTTTCTTCCCTAAAGGGATAAATAAATGCTGTACATTCACACAAAGGTATGTGAGGAATCTAAACTACAAGCCCAGGGTTTTCAATCTAAAGAGCCCGGACCCTGGAAGTTGGTCTTAGGATATAGCCTATGACAGGAAGTCCCAGCAGAGAGCAGGGACTGTGAGAATGGTTCATCAGCTGGGAGAGAGTCAGACTGTGACCCAAACGACCTTTTTTTTTTTTTTTTGCTAAATGTCCAGCTATCCAGTGACGCAAATTTCCAAGCCATAAAAGCAGCAAAGAAGAAAGAGGGTCTGGAATGAAGGGACAAAGGGACACCTCACAAGGAGGATGCACTGAGCAGTCTAGTTGGAATTGCTACTACACATGCACCTCATCCTTGGCATCCACAGCTGGTCTGGAAAATGAACCCCCTCCCCATAAAACCTTGTACAGAAGCTGCAGAAAACAACCACCAGGACTGCTGTATAAGACTAACATGTGGGAGGGGTGGGATGATATCATAAACCTTTTACCATTCTTACTTACCAATGACCTTTTATAGTTCTGCTGCTACAACGCTCAAAATCTAAACAGGAACTCTTTCGAGTTTTAAATTCAACAAATAGTTTCTAGCCAACCAGATGGTCAGATTAGTTAATATTCTGTTATTTTTATGAAGAAAAAAGAAACAACTTCACTTGGACTCTGAAGTCTAGTTGCCTTAGAAGCCACGATATGAGATAGATGTTAAGGAGGAATGTTCATCCGTCTATGAGAGTAGAATAGGAAGTGGTTGGAGTTAATGGACAAGATGAACAGGGTATGAGATTTGATTACTTTTAAGGCTGTTCCTAAAGGACAAGGACTTTTCAGAGTTCTAAAAGTGGTTACTGTCTTTACCACAACTAAGTGAGGGGAAAATGTATTGAAAGCTTAGTGTCACCACTGTGACCCAAGTCTGTGTAACCCACGACAGTGACAGTGATCATGCTGGCAACAGCATTACTGCCATCTTTGTGTGCCCTTGACATGCTGGATGCTATTCTTCTGGGTTGAAAATTGAAATGCATCCCATTTTTAAACAAACTGACTTGAAATGAATGTGTACTTTAAGTATTAACATTACATGTCATATTATCCTTTCCAAAAATTTACAAAAGGAAATAGCAATGTTAGATTCTCTATGCTTAGACTTGATGATAATGATGATGATGATGTCTAGAACAGTGGTTCTCCCTCTGTGGGTCAAGACCTTTTTATAGGGGATGCCTAAGACCATCAGTAAACCTAGATATTTACATTCAATACATAATAGTAGACAAATTACAGTTAAAAGTAACAATGAAATAATTTTATGGCTACAGGTCACCACAACATGAGAACTGTATTAAAGGGTCACAGTATTAGGAAGGTTGAGAACCAGTGGTCTGAAATAAGCTGTGAAGGATCTCAAATATATTTCATGAAAATCAAACTAACTAAACTAAGCAGACAGAATTTGAGTGCATGAATTTTTAAAAGCATATATATATGTATAATCATAGCTGTCATACTAAAAAATAAAAATAATAGAATAACTGCTGACAGAATACTAGACTTATACAAGACATTTTTATCACTAGTTACATAACTTTGCATGCAAGTTGGTTGTTCATTTATTATATGAAATATATAATCATATTTATTCATTCAATACTGAGCAAAATCCCAGATGCCCTGTAGCTATAAACATCTTCCCTGTGGTTAAGTTACAGTCTCAGTTTGCTAAACTCCACTTACACGGGACTTTGAAGAAGACTAAATTTCACTTCATAGTACCCATTTTTTTGTTTGTTTATTTTGGCTTTTTGAGACAGGGTTTCTCTGTGTAGTCTTGTTGGCTGTCCTGGAACTCACTCTGCAGTCAAGGCTGGCCTCAAACTCAAACAAAACTCAAACAAAAAATCCACCTGCCTCTGCCTCCCAAGTGCTGAGACCCAATTCATACACTTTTCTTAAAATAATGAGGCTATAATGACACAAACTGAGACTGAGTTATCTTAGTTTTCAATTTTTAAGAAAATCTAACCCATCAAGAGAACATTTCTTTTGCTTGGTTCACTCACCATGGTCAGGGGTATTTTGCCCACGAAATGGAGGACATCAATACCAAAAGAAAGACCTGTTCTCTACTGCAGGAAATTTGTATGTGAGAACTTCCACGTCTTACCACACTAGAGAACATGAGCAGGATTCACTTTCATGCCTAACACAACCCAAAGAGCAAAAGAGCATGTCCTAATGGATTGTTTGGACACGGGCAATGGGCAATGAGAGAACTATGGAGGTGGGAAACACAGAGGTCATATCCTAAGGGTGCCTCAGCACACTCTCTTGAGGGGACATTCAGTGACTCCCTATAGGGAGAGGGAAGTCAGCTAGAATCTCAGAGTAAAGGAGACTCAGCTGGAGCTCCAGGACAGAGAGACAGTAACTAGCTTCACAAAGGGTGAGCCCCGGAATGCTCAGTTAAGCTGTACTTCATTAAAATCAAACATTTGTGCTTGTGGAAAGTTACTAAGAAGGTCAACAGACAAGGCACAGACAGGCAAGTCACAAACTAGAAGAAACAGCTACAACTCATGTATCTGATAAGAGACTTTTAGAATAAGTAACTTTCAAAGCTCACTAATAAAATGCGGGGACAGTACATGCCTTTAATTCTGGCACTTAGGGAAGTAGAGGCAGGGAGGAATTCAAGGCTATCTTCAACTACACAGCTAGTTCGATGACAGCTGGAGCTCCATGAGACCCTGTCTCAAAACAAAAGCAAACTATTTTAATAAGATTTTTTGCTGGAGACAACTTATGGATGGCAAGGAAGCACTTTTAAAATATAGCCTTCTTCAATAGTCAGTGTAGAAATGCAAATTAAAACCACAATGACGTTCTACCGTGCATCAGTTAAAGTGGCTGAGACTTAAGACCAGCCATGAGATTCTGATGGAATAGAATTTTTCCACTTCAATGGCGAGTATGTAAAATCATAGCAATCACTTTGGAAAGTAGCTTTTGAGGTTCTTAAAAATTAAACAAACACTGCCTGTATGATCTAGGCATTGCAGACCCAGGAATATACTCAAGAGAAAAGAGAAATCAAAGTCCAAGTCCTCAAAAAATACTTGAGCATTAACATTCATAGCAGTTTGTTTATCACAGCCTCAACCTATGAACGGCTCAAAGGCCTATTATAGGTAGACGTATAATCGAGCAGTGTGCTATCCATCAAGTAGTTTTGATATAAGACAGAAGGCTGGTCACAATCGTTATACAAGAGTGGAAGACAGGGGTGGGTGTTAACTGCAAGTCTAAGAGGTACCTTACTCAGCAGTGTGTCACCTCATCTGAGTCCCAGAGCAACTGGGAGGCATGGGAAGCAATCAATTGCTCTCTCCTGTTACTTGTCTGCTGCTAGTTGAGGGGTCCTCAACCAGTGGGTCACAGTCCCCGCCATGTGAGTCACAAATGAGATATTGTATATATCAGGTATTTACATTATGATTCATAACATCAGTAAAATCATAGTTATTAAATAGCAACAAAATAATTTTATGGTTGCTTGGGATGTCACCCACAACACGAGGAACTGTATTCAATGCTGCAGGATTAGAATTGAGAGCCACTGTGCTAGTGAGATTCTCACCTACTTCTCTTTCAACTACATTGATTGGGGTAGAACCAATTTCCCATAACCCACTTTTAGCTGTGGGAACAAACAGGATCAGATCAGAGTATGTGACTGGCCCCATCCCAATTTTCTTGACTTCAGTGACATATATGTGGGAGGTTACAGTACATATCCAGGAAAATGTTCTTCCACAGGTATCTGGGTGTCCTGGTGGATAAAAGGCATGCTTGGTTCTCTAGGATTTTTCTCTAAAATGAAAAAGTCAAACTGGAAGTTCCAATGGCCGCTGGAAGGGTCTGACAGAGAAATCTAGTCAGCCCTTAAGGAAGCTCAGTCAAAAGATGAGAGAGTTCTACTAAATAGACCCACCCACTGACTTGTTTATCCTCTGGATGTAACCATGCAAAAGCCTCACTGTGTTTGACTCTATAGTCATTAAACAAATAGACTATTTGTCTCCCCTTATCTCCTTTTGATTTTGCTTGAGATATATTTCTGTCTCTTGAAAATCTGGTTCTGACCAAGTCTTGCATCAAAAGTAAGCAAACAATAAAAAACACAAAGTCAGACACTTCCTCTTCCTGCCCACAACTGAATGTTTTCAGCTATTCTGATTCTTACTCTTCGCAAGACAAATACTGTAACTGTATCTGTTAATAGCATCATTGGAGCTGGAGATGCAGTCCGGTGGTAGAGCATTGGCTTAGTGTGCTCAAGATGCTTCATTTTGATCCCAGAACATCAAAATGCACAACTATCATTGTAACTATTACTATAGAATCCCATAAACACGTAGTCATTGTCAATGATAATATTGTTAATGCAATTTTGCAAAGCATCCTTAAAGAACACTCACCTTTGCAGTCTTTATCAGAGTCCTAACAAATACTTACTAATTTCCTTATAGATGAGGAAAACAATACTCAACCAGTCCAACTCACAACAGTAAGTATTCTAATCTTTTCTGAATGATTCTGTGCTTTCCACTGCTAAACACATGTGGGCCTTTCTGGACTAACGACCACTCGATCTCTTCCTGCTAAAGGATAGAAAGGGGTTGGTTCACACCACTGCTCATCTCACCACCTCTGTTCCATCTGTTAAAAATATGAATCCTTGGCATCTGGAAATGAATGTAAACCACTTGCCTACTGAGTCCAGATCCCCTAGCACCCATGTAAGTGCAGGGTGAGCATGGGGTCCTGCTGGTTACCCAGCATTCAGGAGGCAAAACTCACAAAGTCTCCAAAAGCTAGCTATCTCGGCTAGCACATCAGTAAACTCTGGATTCAGTTGAGAGAACCTGCTTCATAACCTAAAGAGGACATTGGTCAAGAAAGACTCCTGACATTAACCTCTGGCTTCCACACACATGTGTATACATGAGAACATATATACATGTATACAGTCAGAGACCATATACATACATACTCACCAAAAGGAAAATAAAGCTAGACTAAGAGGAGGAGGAAAAAAGAGAGATGAGGAGGAGGCAGAAGAGTGACCAGAGGCAATTCCAAAGCAAGTCAGCTCAATAGATTCATAAATAGATGCAGAAATATTAAACAGAGAAAGAGCAGGAGATGATGACTGGCCCTCGAAGCTGATATGGTTTCTCATGATTGATGACTTCCTACAGTTCGCTGTTATTTTTACAGCTTGGGCTATTTGAAGATCTTTGTTCTTTACAATCTAACATCTAACAAACCTGATTAGAACTCCAAGCTATATGGTGGATACTAGATTCAGGAAAAGTAAATATAGTGGACATTAATAAAGGGTTTGTGTTATGCTAGCTGAAAGCTAACTGCAGATGACAATACTGGTTTTGGAGCCTTTTGGAGCCTTCTGTGAGCTCAGGAGGCAGATGTGACCTAAGGATATTAGTTCTGGAAGACAGGAAAGGTATTCAAGCATGTAATACATGAATTGTTTTGTCCTTCCAAAATCTGCCTGCCACTGTCTTGTGTGATGAGAATTGATGTTTACAAAAAGATTGGTCTAGGAGTTAACCTGAGAATTGTATGCCAGACTTTCTATAAAGCATAAATGAACCTTTAAAAGATTTTAATAAGCCAGTTATAGAGGACTATGCCATCAGTAAATCAGAAACACCAGACATCTCTGCACGTTCAAAGACCCCAATGTTGCCTTTCCATGGAGATTTCCTGGATGCACATCAAACTTGAGGGTGTGCCAAAAAGAGCAAATTGAAGTCACTCAGGGTAACTAACATTTTGGAAGGACAAAACAGACCTTTTCCAAGGGAATTCCACTTCCAGAATGGGTCAGTTCCTGGATCCATTAACTTCAGCTGAATCATTTATATGCTATGGGCCCTGTTCAGAGCCCTGTAAGAGGAAGCCTTTCCATTAACGTCCAGTATCTTCCATTGCTTTTTCCATTCTCCTTAAACTTGCCTGCCCCCAGAAGAACTGGCTGGAAATGCCCTTGCTCCATTGGAGGAAACATTCTACAGCTGACACAGCACAAAGATGATTGGGTTGAAATTCAGATTGCTTTTCTTGAGCCTGGATCAATCCTTAAACAGGATTTCACTAAGCTAAATGAGCAATGAATTCTCCTGTGAAAGTCTAGACCAGGCATGGTTATCTGTTGCCATGGTATCAAATATACTAGAAAAAAGGGAAGGAATAGATGCCCTGTGATAGGCACAACACTTACCTGCCAAAGAAAATATTGCTAAATCCTTTGTGAAACATGAACATCACATTATATTGACGAAGTGCTCTATACATATATTTTTTCCTCTGGTTTTATTCATACACATTTTCAGCAAAATGTTTCTGTATGATCCATTTATGTCTTTCCTTTTATACATGCATCTCTTCTTAGTAGTTTTAAATGGTTAAATGTGTGCACTCTTAAATAAAACCAGAGCCACAAAATCACACCTGTACTACCTTCTCTGACACACTCAGACTAAAGCTGAATAAAATTGAGTTACAAACACGCAAGTCCTAAATATGCATCTTTTAGTGGCAGGGTTGTTTTGTTATTACACACCTAAGTTCCAGAACTCAGAGGAAAAACAGTCCCATAAAAAATTCCTGAAGTATCTGGTAGGAAAGAATTGGTCCCATGGTGTCGGTACCACTAGGGCTGGGCTAAGTTGGGGGAGTGGCACTGAACCACTGTTAAGTATTTCATTGTTCCCACTGGTAAATATTACCCTCTTCAAAAGTAATACAAGAAAGATTTGAATACATAAAAGATTGAAATCAGGAGAAAACTCTCTTTCTGAAGAGGTGAACTAAATAACTTTAGTCACCAAATTGATACCACTAATGTTTGAAGCATAAACAAGTAAGAGAAATATGAGAAAACTTTTAGTGGAGGTGTTTTCTTCTTAGTTTTCCCCAGCTTACACCTCTTAGGTTGCTACTTTAAGCCAATAAAGATGGTGAACTGAAGAGACTAAACCATAAGTAGTCAGCTTATTGATAATTATGTCACAATAATAATATTTCATTTACTGACCTGTCAAGATCAATCAAACCTCAAAAATATAATTCAATGTAGCAGTTGTAATACACATTTTAGGTAAATTCTATCTCATTTTGACTATATCAAATTATAAAGAATGCAACTGTCCACCTAGTTCCTGGTATCAAAGCACAAATGCAATACAAATGTGATAACAGTACATAAAAGAAAATTAAAAAGCAAAATCAAGAACAAGTTTCTGGAGAACACAACACAAATAGAAGTCAATGAATATGACTATTCTGCTGTTCTTCATTCATTTCTGAGTCAGCAAAATACAACCCAGACCTGTCAGGGAAGATGTGTCTGCTCAATAGTGCTGAGCAACCAATTCATCCTCTCCACATCTCATTAGAGATGGTTAATGAATCGGAATATCCCTTCTCAGCATCTTGGATCATTTCTTCCAGAAGCATATAAAATCTGCATCTCAATATACATCTATCAGATAGCCAGGGCTTTTTTTTCTTCCTGTTAATAGTTGGTGACCTCAGATTCACTCCAAAAAAAGTTATGCTTTCTCTCCTCATTAAAAGGATAACCAAGAGAAAGATAATTGGTTCTTCCTGATATTCTGTCTCTTGCTTACCTTTAATGACATTCAAATGATACTCAAAGATACCACGAGTTTCCGCTCAAGTGTTTTCAAATGTGTTTATCTTAAGGTATTAAGAGCCTTATGAATTATCTTGACCCTTTTTTTAATTTTATGCTTTTGAAAATATGAACAACCTGGTAAAGACCTAGACCTTGCACACAAAATTACTGTTTTATCTACAGCTTAACCAATATTTCTCACGTAGTGATTGTTTGCTGAATCCTATGCTAGGGACTAAGAATACAGTGGTGATAAATCCAGTATTATCTATTCATCTAGGTTCTCATGGTCTATGGGGAAACATGGACAATTTGACTAGAATTAGAAAACTATAAACATACATTATACATACTGATCTTTGTAATATGGCAGTGATGTCTCCAATAATAAGATCTACTACCCAATAGATGTCTTAATATTTCAGATTGGGTGGCATTGTGTTCTCTATCCAGACTAATTCTTATAATGGCTATGTAAAATATTTCTCTCATCCTCATTTTATAAATAAAGAACATGAAGCTGGAAAGATACACAATTTGTTTATAGTTAATCAGATAATGTATGGAATTGATGCATTTTTCTATTGCACTGAAAAGTGTAATATTTCTATTATACTGAGCTTCTGGAATCTTTTCTTGATGCCTTATTTTCAATTATCCCATGGATATTACCAATGATGAACTGTAAGATAGATTTACAGTTAAAACTGAAGACTCCAATGGTTTAGGAATTTTAAGGTCACATAGCAAAACTTTCTGAGATGTTGTGTCACTGGATAATTTTCAAAAGAGTGAGCATCTCTTTATGAGTTGGAGTTGATTGGTGAACAAACGCGAGACTCAATGCTTCCCAAAAGTGAATTATCATTTCATGGGGGAAAATGAGTTTGTAGCCACATTAGTATAGTTTTAAATCCCGTTTTGTTCTTCTCTCAATCATCTTAGCATGGGTCTTAAAGACTTCTATGTTCAGCTTTCTTGGATATAAAAATGTAGCTTATACTTTATATATAAGAGGAGGATACATTCGTGATTGAATTAGGTCAACAATGTGTCGTGCCTAAAGCAACACCTGCTGTAGCGGCCATTTTTAAAAGGTCCATTCCCTAAACCTCTCAGTTAAAGTAAGGAGACTAATGAAGACAATTAACATCAGAAGTAACACACCAAGGCAGTAAAAGAGACACTATGAGTTATGATCTATCTCCCTAAAAGATTGGACATCCCAAGAACACGCTGGATCAGGCCAGCATTCCTCATTGGATGGAATTAGATGGGTTATTACAGCACTCTCTCTTGCTGGGGAAATAAAAACCTGTTCTTCCTTTCAAAAGTTATGGTGGTATTAAAGGCAATGGACAGAGAGTCTAAGGTAGTATTAAAGGCATCGGAGGGCCTCTCCTAGATCCACGAAAATCACCATACTCCTGAACTTCTCTATCTTGAAGCTGAACTTGTTCAAGCCATGGAAGTAGCCCACAGTGTGCTTTATCTGTCCAAGGATGGAAAGAAGCCATGTTGATATCTGCAGCCTGAGACATCTGTTTGCATACATCCTCTCTTGAAAGCAAGGATAGGTCCCTAGTAGGTGACAGAGCTAATAGGTGGTAGAGCTAAATTTGGAACCCGAGTCTGTTGTGTCTATAACAAGCAACCAAGGAGTCTTTACCAGTACAGAAGTAAAGGCACCCAATCAATCCCATTCATTCATAAAAAGAGTTCAGAAGATTGTTTATCAATCAGTGAGAGTGGGAAATTCCATTCCATGGAGGAGAAAGATTAAGCAGAAGCAAAATGCTGGGGAGGAGCGCTACCAATTCTATCACCAACTGTTAAATACTAGAGTATTTGCCTCTTGACTTTTCTATCCCAGTAGTAGCTGGGGCTTTTATAAGCACAACACCACAGAATTTATTTATACCTTTGACAGATTTCAAAAGCAAAACTAAAAGGTGAAAAGTCTGTTTTCTGGTTGAAAAGTGAATTATTACAGCAGTTTATTAATAAAGATGTCCACTGTCTCAAAAGTTCCTGTGCAGACATGCCTACTATGACTGAAAGAAGTTGAAAGAACAAAAGCACTATCTTTATATATTTAAATAATAAAAATGAAAATTAAAAATATATTTCCTTTCAACAAAAGTGTTTTAATTGAATCCATAAACCATGTTTGATTTCTAAAGTGAACAGGAACGCATGTTAAGTATGAAAGATGTTTAATGTGAAAACATGCATTCAACAACAACAAAAAATTGGTGACTCACTTTTATATGTGGTTTTTTACTTGTTTTATTTAACTCAAGCTGCTAGTGGGAATATGAACAAACTCTTTCTTGTTTGTAAAATCAATAAGTAATAGCAAGTTCTATCAATTTTAGAATGTAAAGGAGCATTTTCCCATATATTATATGTCTAGGTACAATCATGTTTTAGAACTAGTCAATAAATAATTTCTAGCTGTTGTTCTGTATTTAGTTCCATGACAGATATCCTAATTCCCACAGAAGGGAATGCATGAGCCTGCCTGAGCCCTTCATGAGGCAACGCTTAGGATAAGCAGTGAAGATTCTCATTAGGATTTACCCTTGACATACAGTATACATGACTAAGAGACCAAAGAAAATATAGTCTTGTCTAAAATGTTGGGTACAAGACACACAGAATCCAAGCTAGAAGCTGGAAGCTCCCTCCCTTTCTGGTTAATGTTTACAGTGTTGTGAGGTGCTACCCAAGCTAATGGGGGAAGTTATAATCACCAACAAGCACATCCAACTGTGAACCCTGTAAATTCCAATACTGAACTGCCTTGCAAGAGGGACCCACTAGGACAACAGTGACATGGATGTTTCACATGTAACCAACCACTTCCTGATTGTATCTGAAACTGGCTTTAAGGGAGAGAATGCTGTCACTGTAGAAGTGATTGAAAGTATCTGACTAGGGAGTCCCTTTGGGGAAACCTATTACTAACTTTGTAGCAAATGGACAACCAGTTAGACAACCTTACAAAATGTCACTGGTCCTATCCATAGACTATTGCCACTCTGTCTTAATCAGAGAAACTTCTCTTGGAAATGGGGAAAAGCCAAAGAAGTGATTAATAACAGACAAAAGTGCTGAGAATAAGTGACTTGAGTCATCATCACTAAAAAGGACACCAATGTCACCCCCTCTGAAGTCCAGGGAGCATCACAGAATAAGCAGCAATTAGGGGTGAGTATGATCATAGTGTACAAGTATGACACTACCAAAAAAAAATCACAAGAGAAGCTAAATGGGTAAAGAGACAACTTTACAAGAGGCATTTGAGCTAGCCAGTCCTGAGAGATATGAAAAGTTTAAACTAGATTTTTTCACAAATCACAGAAAGCAGAGTGACATTATCTCCATATTAAAGTGGGTGTTGTGCAGGGAAGCCCAGATGAGTCCTCCAAAGTCTGCAGCCATGTGACATGCTCACTTTATTTTAGACAGACAATTGTAAAGAGAAGCCTTCCCGCCAGCCTGGTTCCAGAGCCGCATCAGTCCCAAATGACACACAGGAGGCTATATTAATTATGAAGCTGTTGGCCTTGCTTGTTTCTTACTGGCTAGCTCTGACTTAAGTAATTACTCCATAATTGTTAATCTAAGTATGTCTCTTACTGAAGAAGTTTCCGGGCTTCCTACCCCATGGTGTTACATCTTGACTTCTGTGTTTCTCCTTCCCAGAGTCCTCCTGGACTCCTAGTCCCACCTATCTTGGTTCCCTATTGGCCAATAGTGCTTTATTGACATATAAACAGGACTTCCCCCATCAGACAATGCTATTGCTCAACCAGAAAAAGTGTTCACTGTGTAAAAATACAAGTGAGGCTCTGAGCTTGTCTATTGATTCTATGATACAACATTGTCATCTACAAAGTTCATGCTTAAGAATTGTACAATAATTGACACACACACACACACACACACACCTTGCATGCATAAAGATATCCTAATGCTTTAAATAACTGCACATTTTTGTGTTGAGCAGCCATCTTTGGTCCAATGCACACAGGCCACGATTTGGTCACACCTGGAACCTTGAATATCTAATACTATTTTCCTTTAAAGGATGCTTCATAACTGTGTCTATTGATGCTAAAGCAATGAAAGTAGGTTTCTTGTGGACCAGGACTTTGAAATCCACAAATCATAGTTCTGCCATTACTTCTAGTTCAAGCCTGAGGAACAGTAACCTTCTAGCTTGCAGTGCCCAGCGTCCTGTACTGCATGAGTGAAAGGGGGCCTGTGAGAGACCTTGCTGAGCAAGCTGTTATAGCAGATAACTATTTAGCTAGCCTATGTACCTGTGAGTCCATTCATGTCATGAGTAGGTAGGTTCATTTATGAAGCAGTCTAAGCTCTTAACTGGTAGTGGAAAGTATATTGCTATGAGTTTTAGAAACCACAATAGCCTAGCCCTGGCTCCTTGAAAGTCATGTCCTTCTCACAGACAAAATGTAGTCAATCCATATAAGTAGCCCCAAAGGTCTAGTGTTAATTCTAAAATACAAAGTCCAAGTTTCATCCCATACCAATTTCATATGCTGTGAGCACATAAGATTAAAAAAAACTTATTCTAACTCAGGGTCCTCAAGACCCAATTCAGCAATTGGGACTTTTGTCACCTCTGAGGATCATGGTGGGGACAACCAAGTAGTCCTCAAGACCTCAAGCAGATCCACAGCTGCAGTTTTCCTGGGTTCAGCATACATTTCAGTTCTCTTGGTTTGGTATCCCTCTGGGATCTTTGTGGAAGTACTACTTCTAGAGCTTTTTATACATTGCTTCTGTCCATGATGAACAATTAACTAGAACTTAAAAGTTGAATTATTTTTAATTCATGACTAACTTACATATACTTGTATATGAACTCTCTTTCACACACACACATACTTCATATTCACATGTATACACTCATAAAAGACTTTTTCATTGGCTTTCTGACATTGTTTCATATACTTCTGTCAAGTACATGAATTCGGTTCAAAATACATAGTTTCATATTCCTGTCCCAATAGTAGAGACAAGTTCTTTGAAAAACTGAATGTTTTATTAAAATTCTTATACACAACAAAATTTAGGACTGGCTGTTCTCTGGCTTCGTTGGTAGATAGTTCTTAGCCTTTGTGTGAGCAAATGTATTAGTGGAGATGTCACTGCCAACACAGAGTTCTGAACCACTGATCTGAACACAACAATGGCTCTTCCAGACATTGAGAGCCTTTGTAATAGCTTCACTCTGGCTTCAAGTGGAGGCCCATGAAGTAAGGTGGTTAGTTATTCTGTAAATATATCCACATAGTTTTTATAGTTATTCAGAAATCTCTACAATCATCTCTCTTAATAAGCTAAACAGCTCGCCAGATGTTGGTGGCACACGCCTTTAAGCCCAGCACTCGGGAGGCAGAGGCAGGTGGATCTCTGTGAGTTCGAGGCCAGCTCTGGTCTACAGAGTGAGTTCCAGGACAGCCTCCAAAACAATACAGAGAAACCCTGTCTTGAAAAACCAAAACAAGCAAAAAACTCCAACCAACCAACCAACCAAACAAACAAACAAAAGAGCTAAACAGCTCAAGTCAGTTTATAAAATTTCTTACTTGACTGTGAGTAGCTACACTTTTTCAGACTTATTCACTTCATTCTGTTTCCCAAGATAATTGTATGCACACTCACGTGGGTTACTTCTCATTTGTGCATTGATGATGAGGAAACATTTACTTCTAGTCCAGGCCTCTTATACGTGCTTACTAGGCATCATCTCAAATGTTTCCAATACATGTATAAACCTTAACTCACTGCTTGCTTGCACGGTTCCTCCCTTTGCTCCTCCCCCTGGTTCCTTCTCCTCCCTTTCCTTCTTCCTGGTTGCCACCCTTCAGTTATCCTTTCCTTACCCCCACCCCCGCTTCTGTTTTTCACGTTGACTTTTTGTAAACTAGAAATATCATCCACCTTGCTGCAGAAAGCCTACAAACCCATGGAGATTGAACAGCTCTCAACAGAATCACCTATGGGTCCAGGCAGAGATAAAGAAATTAGAGACCCCCTGGAATTCAGTGAAAATGAATCCTCAAACTTGTGGGACACCATGAAAGCAGTGATAAGAGGGATGTTCATAGCACTAAGTGCCTGTAAAACAAATTTGGAAGAAAATCTCACACACATTTTTAGGAAGCTTGCTTTAATCAATGGCTTGCTTTAATTCACTTGGCCATGATTTGGCTAGGCGGTCTTTGTCCTCAAATCTGTGAGTGTGGCGGCACAATGGCATGGCTGAGATGCTGGACTACGTAAAACAGAGACCGGGAGGTGAGCACCAGCATGTGCCTCTCTCTGCTTTCTGACTGGATAAAATGCGGCCTTCCGTTCACATTCCTGCAGCCACAGTGGGAACCACTTTCTGAGGTGTGAGGGTCTGTACCCTCAACTTGAGCCAAAGTAAACTCTTCCTTTACTAAACGGCCTTTGCTATGTATTTTGTCACAGTGATGAGAAGAAGAAAGAAAAAAACGAATGTGAATAGTGAGAGCTGCTACTTGCTGAGTTCTGGTTGTAGGGAAAGCAGCATCAGAAGCTGGCAGGATGCAGCTTGAGCTACAAAGACTGTAAGAGGGTGGTACATTGTTGGTACGGATATGTGAGTCTGGGCAGGCAGCTCGGCTGTCCACTAAGCCTGGATGGTGCAGGCTGCATCTCCCCCACTCCCTCACACACAGGTGAGGACATGGGCCCCGGCAGAATGTGAGGTTTCTGAGCCGACAGATGGCCTGGCGGAAGGGCCATGAAATCTGCAGGCCTTTCACACTGCGAGATTAATTAAAACACACTTTTGACGAATTCCACAGTGGTAATTTAAGACAATTCATTTAATTTCTACGTCGCTTACGTCGCTTATAGAGAATAACAGATGGCAAATTTAGAAAGTGATAAAATGTTTTTATAACAAAATTCTGCTAAGTCTAAAGCACATGGGCACTAAGTGAATTTGCTCATCCTTTGTTCATTTTTGTTTTGCTTTTTGTTTTGTTTTGGAGACAGGCTTTCTCTGTGGCTTTGGAGGCTGTCCTGGAACTCGCTCTGTAGACCAGGCTGGCCTCGAACTCACAGAGATCCGCTTGACTCTGCCTCCCGAGGGCTGGGATTAAAGGCGTGCACCACCACCGCCCGGCTTTATTCTTCATTTTTTACAAATATCAGGAATACATTACAAAATAAAACCAGTTCTATGAAAGGCATAGGCAGTGTAATAGGGGTGCTCTACATCAATGTACCATCTTTAAGTAAATCACTTCGCTTACCGGTGCCTCAGTTTCCTCGTTTATGATATGGGAAGCATCAGTTGCAGGAAGTCTCTCTCTCTCTCCCTCTCCCTCCCTCCCTCTTTTCCTCCCTCTCTCTCTCTCCCCCTCCCTCCCTCTCTCTTTCTCTCACACACACACACACTGTATGCACAAAACTGATTTAAAGAGATCTTGATTGTGATAGTAACACTCATCGAATATGCCATTCCGAAAGCTTAAATTCATTCCCACTGCTAATCTCCTTAACACGCACCCATTTCACAGAGAAGTAAACTGAGGCAGAAAGAAATTATTTTTCAGCTTCTAGGTAGCTGTGTTAGTCTTTGACAAGAAGCCTTTTAAGCAGAGAAACACCGTGCCTTAGACAAGCCCTCTTCCTGCCCTCTTGCCCTTGCCAACAGTAGACAACAAAGGTAACTGGACACATGGTCATCAATTACTGGTGTGTTTTGCTCTGCATAAAGCACAGCAGAAGCAACATTCTGAGATGCTGGGAAGGACTTCTATCATTACCCGTGAAGCTGACAGAGCAGTTACCACTCCTGCAGGCCTTCAGGCATGTCTTTGCCTGACATGTCTGACAGGTGAATCACAAAGACCACAGGAGAGCTTTGGATCCTCGGAACTGGAGTTAAGGATGGTTTTGAGCCACAGTGTGAGTGCTGGAAACCAAACCCAGGTCCTCTGTAGGAGCAGCAATCAGTCTTAGCCCCTGAGCCATCTCTCTAGGACCTGTTTGTTTTTAACATTTAAACTTGGTTTAGCTTTCTCTTAGCAGGTTCAGGACATCGCTGATTCACAAGCCCTAACCAAACTTGTCTTGATTTAAGAGGGGAAATAACAAGGCCTAAACTGTTGGTATGCTCCTGGGAGAACCCACAGGATATTTAAAGACACGTGGATTTGAATTTGAATCCTCTGCATTTCTGAGAAGCTGGTGCCTTTAAGTCAAGCAGTATAATGTGAGGGAATTGACAAATCCTGATGAGCCAAAGCAAATCTGTTCTCTTCACCTGAAGGAAGGCAGTTTCTGCTTTAAACAAATGAAACAAGAGAGTTGTATCGATGATTGACAGGAGGAGGCACACAAAAACGCCATGTCCCCTCCCGGTGGCACTGACAGTGGAGATAGCCCCAATAACAGAATGCACCAGAGGGACGTGGAGGAATGTAACCCAAGCAGCAGCGGGCTCCTGCACATAGCTGTCCATGCTTTCACGATTCTATGTATGCCATAGGGAGCTGAATCCCTTTGGGACATTTGAAAAAATGTGAAATAGTAACAAGGCAGGTAGTGTCTAACTCTGGGCTAGTTTCTGACTAGGACACCATGAGGAATTGCTGGAGCTCATCTTGCTCATCTGGAATGGGGATGACCACTTCTGGCTCAACTGCCCTGTGAGATGTGGCTATTCTTCATAGAGAGCTACTCAATAGTCACCCTGAGTGTGGCTCTTCCCTCTCTGGTGCTCCCCATGCATGGTGTGTGAGGAAGAATTCCAGCATGCTCTGCTTCCCAAGCCCTTCATGCTGTGATGCCCCTCCTCCCTTTTCTGGATAATTTCCACTCGGCTCTTAACTGGCACAGCCGTTCCTTCCTAAAGTGTCTTCCAGTACCCCAACTCTGATCCAGAAGCTTCCTCTAATCATGCCTCATGTCTCACAGCATGAGATATGCCAAATGGTGTCCTCCTCTCCCACTCCCTACTGCCGGAGAGCAGAGATGGAGTTCCTCTGTGCTTGTCACCAGCATCCCTTACATCCATGGGTATCTTCAGCAGTGGATGATCAAGAGTCTGTAACTGCCTTAGTGCTTTATCTGTTTTGAAGATATTCTGTACACTTACTCTTTAAATAACTATACAGAATTAGTGTGATTATTATCTCCAGGTTGAAAAGGGGTCCCTGGGTTACAGAGACAGAGTAGGAATCCAGGAAGCCTGGATACGGGGATATTCTTTACCTCTTACACTGAGTCAAAGATGCATACAGGTGATCAACAGATGCTGGCAAATGAAGGGATGAAGGCTCGAACTTGTGAATGCATTAAACTCTGCAATCCTGTCATCCAATAATCAGACTGAATATCAAGCTCAGCTCTTGACATTCATTAATGGTGCTTGAGCCCCATGGATCATATGCATCTGACCTCCATTGGCTTTTCAGTGTTATTTTCCCATTGCAGCACTCTAGGACGGTGTGGACGGGGGTGGGGGGTGTGAAGAGCCCTTCTCATGTACCATGAGTCTCACCACTTCCAGGGAAAGTGCGAGGTGGATTGTCACTTCCCTCTGGCATGTTCATTAGCATGCCACACATAATCCTGCCTGCAAACCCACTACGATATTTTACATGTTTTTCAATTTATCTCCCTCTTGCAAAAAGGCAGCAAGCTGCTCAGGGGCAGAGACTGCATCTGACTTTTTCTCTGTCCACATTTCTACCTTAATTAAACCTGACACTAAAGGCACAGCAGAAAATGCTTGCCATATGAATGAACACGTAATGCTCATCATAGACAGGAAAGGAACATTCACTGACTGTCCTTCCAGCCAACCCTTCAGAGGCCAGACTCTTTAGTCATCACATGGTTGGGATGGAGTATCTTTGAAGGGTATTTTTCTTTCTCTTCCCTACATTCCAATTTCCACTGCTTATCAGAGGAGAAACAGGCTGTGTTAGTTACTTTTGGTTGCTGTGACCAACACTGTTACCAAAAGCAACTGAAGGAGGAAAGAGTTCACTTGGAGATTACAGTTCGTCACTGAGTGATGCCACCAGTACTCAAAGCAGAAACCTGGAGCTGGGAACTGGTGCATGGACCATGGAGAGTGCTGCCTACTAGCATGCTTCCATGGCTTGCTTAACTTATGAAACCCTGGACCACCTGCCCAGGGATGCCCACCACCCAACGTGGGTTGGGTACACCTGCATCAACCGTTCATCAAGAAAATGCCCCCAAGAACCAGTCTAATGGAGGTAATTCATCAGCTGAGTTTCCCTGTTCCCAAGTGAACTTTAGTTCATGTCAAGTTGACAAAAAACTCCCCAGCACACAGGCAAAGAGGCATGACATCGCTGCTGCTGATGGGAGGTGGAAAGAACAGAAGAAATGAAGGCCAAATCAAGCCCTCGTCTATGGCTACTCAGTTGTTCAGCACTAGTTCACTGACGGAAAGGTTCTGGGTGGAGGAACAACCCAGTTATTCCTTGAAAATTTGCCTCCCAGGAGACAGAGGAATGATCATCCTGACCCACATGCTCCCAGACCTCCCCGAGGTGCTGAAAATAGCCCTGCCTACAAGGGAAACATTCCTTACAAAGATGAAAAGTAATCCAGGTATATGATGTAAGTAGTAACTCAATCACTTCTAATTCATAATAAATAGCATGACATTCCAAAAGAAACTGTCCTCCAAAGATCAACTATAATATACAAAGAATATGCCAGAAATTTACCAATCTCATCTTACTGAATTGTACCACATTTCTCTAGACTAGTGGTGTTCAATCTTCCCAGTGCCATGACCCTTTAATACAGTTCCTCATGTTGTGGTGACCCCCCCAACCATAAAATTATTCCATTGCTATTTCATAACTGTTATTTTGCAGCTGTAATGAATTGTAATGTAAATATGTGATATGCCATCCCCAAAGGGGTCACAACCCATAGGTTGAGAACCACTTCTGTAGAGCAATCTCATGACCTAGATCTACAGGTAAGGAAGTGAGTTCAGGGTGGGGGAGCACGGGGGGGGGCTCATTGCTGAAGTCATTCTACAAGCCCAAGTCTATCCACCTCTGATGCAGCCTACCACCCCCTCCCTACTGACTGCTGAGACATCTGTGAGAATGAGCATCGAGACAGACAGACAGACAGACAGACAGACAGGACAGAAAGACAGAATGACAGCGGCCCACAGGAAGCAGCTGAGGTTGGGCTGGGCACTATCTGTGGAATGAGAAGCTAACACAAGGGCTGAGACTTTGTATGCCACGGTTTCACCTGAACAGGACTGTTTTTCAGTGCCCTGCTGTAAAATGCATCCCTGAGGAGATGAAACATTTTAGACCAGGGCACAGAGAGAAATGTCTTAATCCATCACCAAGTTCTCTGATGAACAGGGACAGCCAGCCAAAGCAAGGAGGCTGATTTTCAGCTCTTTGGTGACACCTCCAGATTGAACTGGCTTGAGTTCCTGGCTCTGGGAATTTTAAATGATCACAAATCTGGAATGTTAAATGAGTACTACTTACAGTTGGGACCACACAGCAAGATCTGTCATTTCTATTCGTTTTTATGAGAATGGCTGACCAGCATGGACCCACAATGGTACAAGAAAAAGCAAGAACATGACATGGTAGTCCATTAGCAATCTCGGGGCCCAAAACTCACCCCTGCTGTATGGGCTAGGTGTAGCAGGCTTCTCAGACTACTTCTTCAAATGATTCAGTAAAGGAAAAAAACTGGAGGCTGGCATTTGGTTATACGAGGTTGTAATAGTTTGAATGAAAATGGCCCCTATAACTCATAAGGAGTGGAACTATTGGGTGTGGCCTTGTTGGAGTAGGTGGAGGAAGTGTGCCACTGGGGGTGGACTTTGAGGTTTCAGAAGCTCAAGCCAGGCCCAGTGGCTCACTCCCTCTTCTTGATACCTATGGGACCAGATGTAGAACTCTGAGCTACCTTTCTGGCACCTTGTCTGCCAGCCTGCAGCCATGCTTCCCGCCATGACAACAATGAACAAAACCTCTGAACTATCATCCAGCCCCAGTTAAATGTTTTCCTTCATAAGAGGTTGTTGTGGTCATGGTGCCTCTTCACAGCAATAGAAACCCGAACAGTTGGGTGGTGGTGGGGCACGCCTTTAATCCCAGCATTCAGGAGGTAGAGGCAGGTAGATCTCTGTGAGCTTGAGACCAACCTGGTCTACAAGAGCTAGTTCCAGGACAGCTTCCAAAACCACAGAGAAACCCTGTCTTGAAAAAAAGGAAACTCTAACATTTTAAGAGTATTATTTGAAACATTGTAGAAACATACTGCAGATGTACTGAATGTTGCAGTGTTTTGTACTGTCCCTCAGTTCAGGAAAAGCACCCAGGGAAATGGATGTGTACAGTCACCCCTGTAAGGCAGTACTGAGAAAGTGAGTCCATCTGGAGGTCCACCAAATGTAACTGCAATTCACTGCATATGAGCCCTCCTCACCTGGGACACTTGGAATTCTTGAGCATTTTAGCTGGGTATCTCTGAGTCTAACATATCACAGATACTCAGTAAATGGTTGATATACTAAAGCATAGATAAACAGGATGAATAGTGGTGAGACCTGAATGGTAGTAGAGGGAGGTCGTATCTCAGTCCTACTGCATCCTCCAGCATCATCCTCCTACAGTATAAATATGAGTGGTACCAGTGGGTGCCTCACAAAGCAAATATTTCTACAGCAAAGCATATGTTGATTCTCTTCCATTTCATCCTGTGTTTACTTATTCATAGTCTATAAAAAGCTGTTAGCCTCAAACATGCACATCTCTACATTACGTTTCCCAAAGTGGGAGGCTGTTTTCCCTTTCATGTAACACCTTTTTCAGAGCATAAAAAACTCTGGGAAACACCTGTAGAAACTTACCACTAAGGGCCTCCGAGATGCTACCATGAAGAAATACTTGCAGCCAAGCCTGAAAATCCAAACTTCATTCTCCAGACCCACACTGGAGAAGAAGAAAGTCACAGCTTCAATGTGTCTTCTAACCTCCACACACCTATGGTGGCATCTGTCCCCCTCCTTCCACACAAGCATGCAAAAACAGGAAAAAGGGAAAGTGATACACAAGAGATTTACTGCTGGGATCTCCTGGCCTGGGGACTTCAGGCAGGTTGGCTCACCCCCAGCTCACCGAGAAACCACAGCCTGCTGAGATGACTGGTCTACTCCCACCCCCACCCAGGGTAGAGGTGAACTACAGCCCCTGCCTCAGGACCAACTTCTGCCTACCTACTCTGGTATCTCCTGGTCTGAGGACTGCAGGCAGGTCAACTCGCCGCCAGCAGACCAAGCAACCTGGAGCCTGCTGAAGGCACTGTGCTAATCCAGATTCCTAACACTGGGAATGGGAGTGCCTCAGACCCACCTGCACCCACTTTGAGACTCATCAGAGTATTGAGCCTGCTTGCACCCACTGAAAGACAACCTTGGACCTGTACCCACTAGGAGAGGAAGGGACCCTACCTGTACCCACTGGAAGAAGGGATGGGAAGATGACAATACAAGAACACATTCAACAACAGAAAAACCAATATGATGCTACTAGAGTCTAAGGACTCTACACCAGCAAGACCTGAACATCCCAACACAGATGAATCAGAAAAGAACGACCTTAAAAACAACTTCATGAAGATGATAGAGACCTTATGAGAGGAAATGAGATAATCCTTTAAAGAAATGGAAGAAAAGACAAACCAAAAACTGCAAGAAACAATTCAAACAGTGCAAGGTTTGAAAGATGAAATAGAGGCAATAAAAAACACAGTCTGAAGGAATGCTGAAATTAGAAAAGGTGGGTAAATGATCAGGAACTATGGATGCAAGCATAACAAACAGAATACAAGAGATGGAAGAGAGAATCTCAGGCATTGAAAATATACCAGGAGACCCCCTGCAGGAGCCTAAACACACCAGTTCCCTGGTCTTCTTCTCCACCCATGGGACCAGATCAACTGGGCCTGTGTTCCAGTGCCTGGGGACTGCCTGGGGACTGCCATTGAGCCTCCTCTCCTGGTGGGAGCCTACACACCACAGTTTCCTCCTTGTCAACCCATGGTACCAGGACCAGTGCCTGGGGACTGCCACTGAGCCTTCCCTCCCGGCGGGAGCCTATGAATGCCAATATCCTGGTTGTCTTCTCCAACCACAGGACCAGGACTAGGACCAGGAAGAGGAGAACTACCAGGGTATTGGACTTCCTTGCACCCACCAAAAGGAATTTCTTGGCCCCTAACCACCAGGCCAGGAAGAGGCTCTTTCTGCACCCACTAGAAAAAAATGATTGGAAGCAGAAAATACAAAAAAAAAAGCCTCAGCAACAGAAAAACAAATATGACACCACCAGATTCTAGAGATTCTATACCAGCAAGACTCCAAAATTACAATGCAAATGAAGCAGAAGAGAATGACCTTAAAAACAACTTCATGAAAATGATAGAGACCCTCAAATAGAATATGGGAAAATCCCTTTAAAAATGGAAGAAAAAACACAGCAAAAAATTCAAGAAATGGAGGAAAAGACAAAGCAAAAACTGCAAGAAACAATTCAAACAGTGCAAGGGTTGAAAACTGAAATAGAAACAGTAAAAAAAAACAGTCTGAAGTAAGTCTGGAAATACAAAAGCTGGGCAAACATTCAGGTACTACAGATGCAAGCATAACAAACAGAATACAAGAGATGGAAGAGAGAATCTCAGATGTTGAAGACACACTAGGAGAAATAGATTCATCGACCAAAGAAAATCTTAAGTCCAAAAAATCCCTAACACAAAATATCCAGGAAATATGGGACATCATGAAAAGACCAATCTTAAGAATAGGAGAAGGTGAAGAAAACAACCTCAAAGGGGCAGAAAACATATTCAACAAAATCATAGAAGAAAACTTTCCCAACCTAAAGAAAGACATGCCAATGAAAATGCAAGGAGACTACAAAACACCAAATAGAGTGGACCACAAAAAAGTCCCCTCACCACATAAAAATCAAGACCTGAAACATACAGAATATTAAGAGTAGTTAAGGAAAAAGATCAAGTAACATACAAAGGCAAACTTATCAGAATTACACCTGACTTCTCCATGGAAACTCTGAAAGCCAGAAGGTCCTGGATAGATATTCTGCCAACACTAAGAGACCACGGATGCCAGCCCAGACTACTATAACCAGGAAAGTTTTCAACCACTTTTGATGGAGAAAACAAGATATTCCATGGCAAAATCAGATACATATCCACTAACCCAGCCCTACAGAAAGTTCTGGAAGGGAAACTCCAACCCAAGGAAGTTAACTACACTCACAAAAACATAGGCAATCAATAATCCCACCTTACCAATAGCCAAAAAAGGGGGTGGAAATCCACATATAATTCCACCACCACCAATCATTCCAAAACAAACAAGAATGAGTGATCAATGGTCATTAATATCCCTCAATATTAATGGTCTTAACTCACCCATAAAAAGACACAGGCTAACAAAATGTATTCAGAAACAGAACCCATCCTTCTGCTGCATAGAAGAAACACACCTCAGCTTCAAAGACAGACATTACCTCAGAATTAAGGGTTGGGAAAAGATTTTCCAATTCAATGGACCCAAGAAACAAGCAAGGATAGGAATCCTAATATCCAACAAATTAGACTTTAAAATAAAATCAACCAAAAGAGATTAAGTAGGTCATTTCATACTCATCACAGGAGAAATCCAGCAAGATGAAGTTTCAATCCTAAATATCTATGCCCCAGATACAAAGGCATCCACATTTGTAAAAGAAACATTACTAAAACTCAAATCACATATAAAGCCCCACACACTTATAGTGGGAGATTTCAACACACCACTCTCACCACTAGACAGGACTACCAGACAGAAATGTAACAAAGAAGCAAAGGAACTAATAGAAGTTATGACACAATTGGGATTAACAGACATCTATAGAACATTCCATCAAAATAAATAGAATATACCTTCTTCTCAGTGCCACATGGAACCTTCTCAAAAATTGACCACATACTTGGCAACATATCAAACCTCAACAGGTACAAAAAAATTGGAATAACTCCATGAATGTTATCAGACCACCATGAGTTAAAATTAGATTTCAACAACAACACAAATTGCAGAAGCCCTACAAACTCATGGAAATTGAATAATGCAGATTACACCATTCCTGGGTCAAAGAAGAAACAAAACAAGAAATTGAAGTCTTCCTAGAATTCGATGAATGAAGATACAACATACCCAAACTTATGGGACAATTTGAAAGCAGTTCTAAGAGAAAAGTTCATAGCACTAACTGTCCACATGAAAAAAACTGGAGAACAGTCACACTGGAGAATTAACAGAACAGCTGAACATTCTAGAAAACAAAGAAGCAAACTCACCCAGGAGGAGTAGAGACAGGAAATAATAAAGCTGAGGGCTGAAATCAATAAAGTCGAAAATAGGAAAACAATACAAAAAATCAATGTAACAAAGTGTTGGTTCTTTGAAAAAATCAACAAGATAGACAAACCATTATCCAGACTTACAAAATGGCAGAGTGTGAACATGCAAAATCAGAAAAGAAAAGGGGCACATAACAATGGACAGTGAGGAAATCCAGAGAAACAGCAGGTCATACTTTGAAAACATGTACTCCATAAATTTCAAAAATTTAAAGGAAATGGACAATTTTCTGGATATATATCACTTGCCAAATTAAATCAAGAACAGATAAGCAATTTAAGTAGACCTATAACCCCTATGGAAATAGAAGTAGTCATCACAGCTCTCCCAACCAAACAAAGCCTAGATCCAGATGGCCTCAGTGCAGAATTCTACCAGAAATTCAAAGAAGAGCTTATACCAATTCTTCTCAAAGTATTTCATGCAATAGAAGCAGAAGGGTCTTTGTGAATCTCTTTTTATGAGGTTTCAATAACCTTGATACCCAAGCCACACAAAGATGCAACTTGGAAAGAGAACTTCATACTAATATTCCTCATGAACATTGATGCAAAAATACTCAATAAAATACTGGCAAATCAGATCCAAGAACACATCAAGACAATCATTCACCACGATTAAGTAGGTTTCATCCCTGGGATGAAAATCTTAAGACCAACAAATCCCTAACACAAAATATCCAGGAAACATGGGACACCATGAAAATGTCAAACCTAAAAATAATAGGTATAGAACAAGGTGAAGAGCCGGGCGGTGGTGGCACACATCTTTAATCCCAGCACTCAGGAGGCAGAGGCAGGCGTATCTCTGTGAGTTCGAGGCTGGGCTGGACCGACAGCCTCCAAAACAATACAGAGAAACCCTGTCTCGCAAAAACCGAAAAAAAAAAAAGAACAAGGTGAAGAAACCCAACTCAAAGGGGCAGAAAACATATTCAACAAAATCAAAGAAGAAAACTTTCCCAACCTAACTAAAGATATACCAATGAAAGTACAAGAAGACTACAGAACACCAAATAGAGTGGACCACAAAAAAGCCCACTCGGCACATAATAATTAAATCACCAAACATATAGAATAAAGAAAGAATGTTAAGAGTAGTAAAGGAAAAAAGACAAGTAATATATTAAGGCAAACCTATAAGAATCATACCTGACTTCTCCATGGAAACTGTAAAAGTCAGAAGGTCCTGGATAGTTATTCTACAAACACTAAGAGACCACTGATGCCAGCCCAGACTACTATACTCAGCAAAGCTTTCAATCACTATAGATGGAGAAAACAAGATATTCCATGACAAAACCAGATTTAAACAATATATATTCACTAATCCAGTCCTACAGAAAGTACTTCCAACCTAAGGAAGTTAACTACACTCAAAAAACATAGGCAAAAGATAATCCCACTTTACCCAAAACCAAGAGAAAAATCAGGGTAAATCCACAAACAATAACACCACCAACAACAAATCAAAAATAAACAAAAATTAACACTCAATAGTCGTTAATTTCCCTCAATATTATCAATCTTAATTTGCCTATAAAATGGCACAGGATAACAGAATGGATACAAAGACAGAATCCATCATTATGCTGCATACAAGAAACATACCTCAACTTCAAAGAGAGACATTACCTCAGAGTAAAGTGTCGGGATAAGATTTTCCAATCAAATGGATCCAAGAAACAAGCTGGTATAGCTATCCTAGTAGCTAAAAAATTAGACTTCAAACTAAAATCAATCAAAAAAATGAAGAGGGTCATTTCATATTCATCACAGGAGAAATCCACCATAAAGTAGTCTCAATTCTGAACATCTATGCTCCAAATATGAAAGCACCATGTTCATAAAAGAAACATAACTAAAACTCAAATCACACATAAGACCTCACACAGTTATAGTGGGAGACTTCAACACCCCTCTCTCACCATGAGACAGAAACTTAACTAAGAAAAGAACTAACAGAAGTTATGACCCAATTGGGTTTAATAAACATCAATAGAACATCCCATCCACACACGAAAGAATCTACCTTCTTCTCAGCACCTTCTCTAAAATCAACCACGTGCTTGGCAACATAGCAAACCTCAACAGGAACAAAAAAAATTGGAATAACTCCATGTATCTTATCAGGCCAGCATGCTTCAAAGTTACAATTCAATAACAACACAAATCGCAGAAATCCTAAAACTCATGGAAATTGAACAACACATAATTGCACCATTCCTGAGTCAAGGAAGAAATAAAGAAATTAAAGACTTCCTAGAATTCATTGAAAATGAAGACACAACATACCCAAAATTAATGGGACACTTTGAAAGCAATACTAAGAGGAAAGTTCATAGCACTAAGTGCTCACATGAAGAAACTGAAGAATAGCCGCATGAGAAAATTAACAGCGCAACTGAAAGCTCTAGAACAAAAAGAAGCAAACTCACCCCATAGGAGTAAATGCCAAGAAATAATTAAACTGAGGACTAAAATCAATAAAGTCGAAACAAAGAAAACAACACAAAGGATCAATGAAACAAAGAATTAGATCTTCAAGAAAATTAACAAGATAAATGCTTATCTAAACTTGCCTAAAAGCAGAGACAGAAAATGCAAATTAATAAAATCAGGAATGAAAAAGGGGACAGAACAACAGATACTGAGGAAATACAGAGAATCTTCAGGTCATATTTTGAAAACCTGTACTCCATAAAAAATTTGAAAATTTAAAGGAAATGGACAATTTTCTAGATAGATATCACTTACCAAAATTAAATCAAGACCAGACAAGCAATTTAAACAGACCTATAACCCCTAAGGAAATACAAGCAGTCATCAAAAGTCTCCCAACTAAATAATGCTCATGCCCAGATGGCGTTAGCACAGAATTCCACAAGAAATTCAAATAACAGCTAATATCAATCCTCCTCAAAGTGTTCCACACAATAGAAGCAGACGTTTCATTGCCAAACTCTTTTTATGAGGCTTCAATTACCTTGGTACCCAAGCCACAGAGAGACACAACTAAGAAAGAAAACTACAGACCAATATCCCTCATGAACATTGACAAAAAACTACTCAATAAAATACTGGCAAATAGGATCCAGGAACAGAAAAAATCATCCACCATGGTCAAGTGGGCTTCAACCCAGGGTTGTAGGAATGGTTCAATATATGAAAATCTATCAATGTAATCCACCATATAAACAAACTACAAAAGAAAAACCACATGATCATCTCACTAGATGCTGAAAAAGCCTTTGACAAAATCCACCATCCCTTCATGATAAAGGTTCTGGAGAAATCATGGATAACAAGAATATACCTGAACATACCAAAAGCAATATACAGTAGACCAATAGGCAACATCAAACTAAATGGAGAGAAACACAATGTGATTTCTCTAAAATCAGGAAGAAGACAAGGCTGTTCACTCTCTCCATCTCTCCTCAAAATTGTACTTGAAGTTCTAGCTAGAGCAATACGACAACAAAAGGAAATCTAGGGGATACAAGTTGGAAAGGAAGAAGTCAAACTTTAACTATTTGCAGATGACATGATGGTTTACATAAGTGACCTGAAAAACTCCACACAGGAACCCCTACAGCTGATAAACACCTTCAGCATATTAGCAAGATAAAAGATTAACAAAAAAATCAGTAGCCCTACTATTTACAGATGATAAACAGACTGAGAAAGAAATCAGCGAAACATCATCTTTTACAATAGCCACAAACAACATAAAATATCTTGGGGTAATGCTAACCAAACAAGTGAAAGACCTGTATAGCAAGAACTTTGAGTCTTTATTGAAAGAAATTAAAGAAGACATCAGAAAATGGAATGATCTCCCATGCTCTTGGATAGGTAGGATCAGCATAGTAAAAATTGCAATCTTGCCAAAAATCAATCTACATGTTTTAATCATCATCTGGGAATTACAGTTAAAACACAGAAACCTGAGGGGACACACATCAACGGCCGCTATAATTTTGCCACACATTTCTCTTCTAGTCTATTTAAACCAAAAACAAACATCACCTCCTGCTTCATTTCATTTAGCATTTGCCTTATAGCTTTTGAATTAAAAAACCATTATGTGACTATAGAAATATCCAGGTTCTATATTCTTTAATGCTCAACTATTACCTATAAGTGGCAATCTTGACTTTCAAGAATGGACCTGAGTAGTGAAGGTCACACTCTTTTAAAAATGCATTTATTGAAGAAAATCCTGATCGGATTAGCACCGACACACTGGGATCAAGTGATTCTGTTGGGAGGGGATACTTCCTACTCAGTAAAGACTGTGATGATAAATGGAGGAAAGCATGTGAAAACAGGTTCACTCAACACGTTGCTTTTTCAATTCAAACTGGGATAATTCACTTCATTATTATAAAGTGAAAGACATGGGTTCCCTGGAAAGACTAATCAATCAGTCAGATTATATCATGGGCTCCTTATAGGAAGAGTGCTCCTTGCTTTTTAGCTCCAAGGAGAATGAGCCTGTGGGGAGACAGGTGCCACCCAGTTTTTCTGTTCTTTTCATTGATACTTGTGTGTGGTGGAAACTTGGGTAGCACTGTCATTCACCACTGAGCACAGTATGGCCATCCTTGTTTGGCAAATTCCTATGTGACTCTAGTTAAATTCCAACAAGTCACAATATTTAAAAAGTCTTATAAAAGGAGGAAAAGTCCTTCAGTCCTTAAAACCAGAGAGTAGACACCTCTGATGTTTTAACACTATTCACCACTCATGGTACCTTAAAAAATATGGATGTTTGTTCTCTCTATATTTGTATTTACATCAAGCTTTTAAAATTCAGTTTTTATTATTCTAATTCTTATTTGGAACATATGCCATGGCTCGTAAAATATTTATTCTAAGAACACTGTGCCCTCTTGGTGGATAAATAAATATTGAGATAAGAATCCAGTTATTCTAAGTAGTCCTCACCAGAGAGCTTCATTGGTTACTGTTTTTCATTGCTATGCTTCAGCATTTCTGAGGGAAAGAAATTGTATAGGTAAGTAATACTGATGGATGCTTTCAGACACATGGAGTTATGGGGGTGTGAAGTCAGTTGCCGCAGCCAAAAGGATATGGCCAATTGATGACATATGGTAATTACTTTGTATTGATGTCATGTTTCTTGTTGTAGCATTACTATTTGGTGGCATGTCCCTCAGCTGATGGGCAATTTAGAAAATATGACAGAATACCCAAAGAAAGTTTATTTCCTAGGTGCTTTAAATAACTGGCAGAAAAGTTCATCTTGTACTGAATTCTTCAGGTTTCTTCCTCTTATTGACAATATCTTTGAGATATTTATAGGAAAAATAATAATTTTGATCATTTTTATTATTATTAACAACTATATTGATTCTTGCCTTTCATGGTGATGTGCTTACTTTGCTTTCCTGGAAGGTATAGGACATAGTGTCTCATATCTAATGTATGGAGTATAGAAAGGGACAAACTATAGTGTATCAGGACTTTCTGAAGTCCTGGTACCAATTTAACCTGGTGATTAATGTCACTATCCCAGCAATGGCATCCTGCTGGATCGTTCATCCTTCATATGACATTACTGAAGCATGCTAAGCCCTATTCTCTTCATAATTATTCTGTAAATCCGAAGTCATTTCAAATTTAAAAGTTTAAATTAGTCATGGTAGCTAACTAGAATTATTATTCCATCTGCTATTAATTGAAGAAAATAAATGGAAAAAATTAATGATATAGATTGGAAAGAAATATTTTTAACAGATCTGATAGTAAACTGCTATCTAAAACATACAGAGAACTCTTAAACAATGGGAACAAATAGGTAAAACAACCCACACAGACATTTAACCAATGAACATATTAACACATGTATGACAAAGAAACACATGAAAAGATTCTCAGATGCAAATTAAAGCAACAATGAGATTATACCAGGTATCTAATGGTAGGTGTGTATAACAACACAGTCACTTTTGAAAACATTTTAAAGTTTCTTATTCAATTATACATATTTCTACCATATGATCCAATAATCACGCCTATTAATTTCTACATAAAATTGACTAGATATTTAAGTCTACCTAAAAAACACACATAAGCACATTTTGGCTGTTTTATTCATAATTGATAAAATTTGGCAAGTTACAACATATTCCCCACAGGTGAAAGGAAAACTATGCTGTGGTACATCCAGATAATGAAATATTTTACAACATGAAAAAAATGAGTTATCACTCCACAAGAAAACACAGGAAACATGAAATGAATATTACTAAATGAAAGAAGTCAATCTGAAAGTGTTACATGTTATATGATTTCAGCTCTAACATTCTGGAACAAAGGGTGTGGGTTTTTTTAAGGTTGTCAGAGATTTAGAGAGAAGAAGGGATGGATAGTCGGAACACAAGTATTTGGGGATAGTGAAAGTGACCACTATCACTATGACATTCCATTGGTGGATATATATCCTGTGCTTGTCCACAAGTAAAGCCTGCTGTTAACTATAAACTTTAGGTACCAATTTGGCACTGTAGATTCATCAATTATAAAATGTTTTACTCTGGAGTAAGAAGAAAGTGAGAGAGGCTCTGTATATGGAGGACAAGGGATATAAGGTAACTTGAAATTATTTTGTCTGTTTTGTCATAAATCAAGAAGTCCCCTTTAAAATTAAGTATAATTAAGAAAAAATTAAGTGTTCACTAGGTACTTCTGAATCATAGGTTTATATTCCCAAACTCCATAGTGGTTACATCTAACATGCTTTACACCAAAATTCTTCCCAGCACGCCTCTACCACTTTTAAATTTGTGATCTGCACTAACGGCCAAATCATTTACTCAAGGCCAAAAATCTATTCTCTCTCCTTTCCATCTGAGATTTTCCAGCCATAATATCTGATTGGATTTGATTTTGTTTATTTCCTTCAAGTCAGCCTGATCTTTTGAGTTTCCTGGCACTGTGGTACAAGGATTCCCCATTCTACCCCTGTTATCCTTCAGTTTTCCCTCTACCTTCCCACATTCCAGTCCATATAACTCCATAGTGACTCCTGCAAATAATGTATCTGTGTTCATCTAATGATTTTATACCTACTGGGTCTGGTAGGGCTAATGGTTTTCCTTTCTCCTACAGACACAGCCCTCTGTACTCTCCAATACACAGCACACTTCTCTCCTCTTCTGGGGAACATACCTATGGCCCTTTATTACTTGTAGAGATTGAGATGTCTTTGGGGAGGTACACAGAAATTTTTTTCTAGATGTTACAAGGACAGTATGCTAAAATAGTTATGATAAAACACGTGTATAATAAAATACCTTGGGGTAACACTAACCAAACAAGTGAAAGACCTGTATCACAAGAACTTTGAGTCTTTAAAGAAAGAAATTAAAGAAGCCCTCAGAAAATGGAAAGACCCCCCCATGCTCTTGGATAGGTAGGATCAATGTAATAAAAATGGCGATCATGCCAAAAGCAATCTACAGATTCAATGCAATCCCCATTAAAATCCCAGCATAATTCTTCACAGACCTTGAAAGAACAATAATCAATTTTGTATGGAAAAACAAAAGACCCAGGATAGGCAAAACAACCTTACTCAACAAAGCAACATCTGGAGGCATCACCATCCCCGACCTCAAGCTCTATTATAGAGCTGGAGTCCTGAAAACAGTTTGGTATTGGCACGAAAGTAGACAGGTAGACCAATGGAATCGAATTAACACCCTGATATTAACCCATACATGTATGAACATCTGATCTTTGAGAAAGAAGCTAAAATATACAATGGAAAAAAGAAAGTATCTTTAACAAATAGTGCTGGCATAACTGGATACTGGCATGTAGAAGAATGTGGATAGATCCATGTATATCGCCATGCACAAAACTTAAGTCCAAATGGATCAAAGACCTCAACATAAATCCAGCCACACTGAACCCCTTAGAAGAGAAAGTGGGTGGTACCCTTGAATGAATTGGTACAGGAGACAGCTTCCTGAACATAACACCAGTAGTGAGGTCAACAATTAATAAATGGGACCTACTGAAACTGAGAAGCTTCTGTAAGGCAAAGGACACAGTCAGCAAGACAAAAAGGCAGCCCACAGAATGGGAAAAGATATTCACTAACCCCACATCTGACAGAGGGTTGATCTCCAAAATTTAAAAAGAACTCAAGAAGCAAGTCTCCAAAACACCAAAGGATCCAATTAAAAAGTGGGCTGCAGAACTAAATAGAGAATTTTCAATACAGGAGTCTAAAATGGCTGAGAGGCACTTGAGAAAGTGCTCAACGTCCATAGCCATCTGGGAAATGTAAATCAAAACAACTCTGAAATTCCATCTCACTCCTGTGAGAATGGCTAAAATCAAAAACACCAACGACAATTTATGCTGGAGAGGTTATGGTGAAAGGGGAACACTCCTCCACTGCTGGTGAGAGTGCCAACTTGTACAGCCACTTTGAAAATCAGTATGGAGATTCATCAGCAAAATGGGAGTGAACCTACCACAAGATCCAGCAACTCCACTCTTAGGCATATATCCAAAAGGTACCCATTCATACAACAAGGATGTCTGTTCCACTAGATTCATAGCAGCATTATTTGTAATAGCCAGAACATGGAAGCAACCTAAATGCCCCTCAACTGAAGAGTGATAGAGAAAATGTGGTACATTTACACAATGGAGTACTATTCAACAGAAAAAACAATGGAATCCTGAAATTTGCAGGCAAATGGATGGCACTAGAAGAAACCATCCTGAGTGAGGTAACCCAGTCACAAAAAGAGAAACATGGCATGTACTCTCTCATATATGGATTTTAGGCATAGATCTGGGGAGTGCCAGCCTACAATCCCATGGCCAGAGAGTCTGGGAAACAGAACCTTCATTCAATGGCTGATGGAAGCAGAGGCAGACTCTCACGGCTCAACACTGAGGTGAACTCAAGAAATCCAGTGACAGAGAGGGAGGACTGAGGACCAAAGGCATTAAGACTGGGATGGTTTAACTCCCAGAAACTGCTGACCTGACAAGGGTTAGCTCTTGAATCCCAGACTGATGGCTGGGAATCCAGCATGGGACTGATCAAGACCCCCTGAATGTGGGTGTCAGTGAGGAGGCCTAGGTAATCTATTGAGCCTTGGGCAGTAGATCAGTATTTATCCCGGGTATACAAATGGACTTTGGGCACCCATCCAACAATGAGAGATGTTGGGGGATGGTCTAGGCCCTGCCCTGTTTAAAATGACAGACTATGGTTGCAGGGGGAGGAGAGGGAAAAGGAGAGGTACCTGGAATTGACATGTGAAGCAACTTTGTTTCTAATTTAAATTTAAATAAAAATAAAATAAAATAAAAACATGTATAATCTACAATAACATGGGCTTCCTTTTTAAAAAATAATTTTATGTGTATTTGTGTACATATACATCTGAATATTGCATATGGGTATACAGTGTCCATGGAGGCCAGAAGAGGACATTGAATTGCCAGGAATTGGAGTTACAGATGGTTTTCAGTCACCATGTGGGTGCTGGGAATCAAACCAAAGTCCTCAAGATGAATAGCCAGTGCTCTTAATTACTGAGCCACCTCTCCATCCCTATCACGAACTTCTCAACAGTGAGGGCCTGTCATAGTTACCCCTTTGATCCCTATGCCTTGCATTTATGGAAGATTAATGCTCCAAGATTTCCAGTAAAGTTATTTATTGCTGGGGAGTTGAATGCCTCTGATAAGGAGCAGTCTACTGTGTAGAGTTCTGCCTACATGATATGAGTGCAATAACCCTTTCATCACACACATTTTTACACATCATCCAGGGCAGTTCTAGCATACATCATCTTCCCTAGGCATTCTGATTCACTCATGTATTTCTTCATATTTGTGTTAGACAAAGAATAGCAGTCCGTGGACAAGTCAATTTAGTACTTCAGAAATTGCAGGCAAGGTAAACTTGACTCTGCCTTTAGGTCTTACACTGTTTGCAACTCCCAACTGAGTGTTACAATCAACCTCTTCTGTGAAGTCAATGTGGACCACAACTGACCCTTGGTTACTGTTCTAGCTAGTGGTCAACTGCCAACTTGCCCCATCTTGGAATCACTTCACTAGGCATTACAATTGGGTCATTGCCCCCTTATCAGATTGGTCTGGGCATATCTGTGCATGACCATATTTATCACTGATTCAGTGTAGGAGAGCCCAGACCCCCATGCTTGGCACTCTCTCTACACAGGTGGTTTCTAGGCTATCTAAGTAATCTAGCTACATATGAACCTATGAGTGAGAGCACCCGTAAAGGAACATTCCTTCATAGTTTCTGCTCCAAGTTCCTGCTGGAGCTCCTGTCCCAACTTAACTCAATGATGGACTGTTACCTGGAAGCATAACCCAAATATATTACTTCCTCCATAAATTGCTTGTGGTCATGGCAACAGACAGGAAACTGAAGCCATTAATTTGGACATCTTTCTCTTGAAACTCTCTTCCATAAATACTGAACCCAGTGTCTAGGTCTAGTACCCATTCCCGCAGAGAAGACGGTTAATAATTCAAGTATTGTATAATCATGTTATTTGTATCCCCTAACAGCAGAATTTACAATGCCTCGTTTAATGAGAAACTGAATGGAATATGTGCTTGAAAAATTAATCCATTTTAGTAATATATGGCCCTGAGACTGGCCATCCCTGGCAGGGTTTAAACCTATAAACTAAGGGACCATGAATACCAATTACAGTAAAAAGTAATGAGATATGTATTATTTCCCTAAGAAAATTACTTTTAAAAATATGCATTCCGACATCCTTGAGATTAATTGCACAATTATGCAGTTCCAAAGTGTAATGAGTAAAATCTAAGCTGTGGTGAGAAGCAAGGAAGCTCTCCTATTTGCTACAAACCTCAAAAGCCTTCCCCCTGAAGAAACACACTGGCAAGCCTATTGAAGTTTGAAGAGGATAGCTTTCCACTAAAACTATTGATCAATCTTCCATTTAGCAAATCCAGGGATTTGGGGTAATTGAACAGTTAGTAAAAGAATAATGGTTAGTACACTATGAAACACACTGAGCTGAAACATACTGAATATTGAAAAACAACAACACGCACACACACACCCGAGGTTGCTCACCAAAGGGAGGCTGAATAAATGGATCTGAGAAGAAAACAGAACTCTGAAAATGCTTTTCCATTGCCTTATAAAAATGCTGCTCTCAGCAGGCCGATTTAAGGTCAATATATTGGGGAAGAAATTACAGGTGAGAAATTAGCTTTGAGGTTTGGTAGTCTGCCACTCAGAACCTACAAATAGGAAATTCTGAGCCAAAAGTTGTAGAAGGAACAGCTCCTTAATTTAATGCAAGACAAGAGACTTTGTGGCTTTCCATGAATATCCACCTGGCTCCTGTGTGATACCAAAGAGCAACCAGGACTCATCCAAAATAGAAGCTTCTCCTACCACATTGGAGCTGATTTTAATCAGGTAGCTCTAATGACTGGAATGTTCCCTCAGTATTAAGCAGGATAAAAGTGTGTCTGGTCCTTTTAAAGCAACAGCCCTAAAACCATCTGGGCAGGAATGAATATATTCTAATGAGACACTTGTATCCTCCACTTGGCCCTTAGACTATTAGAACAATGGACCCCAAGAAATTGGTATGACCACAGGAAACTTGCTAGGAGAAGGGAAGGATTGAGGTCCTTGGGCCAGAGGGGTGCTTAACGCCTAGCAAAAGATTTCACACCTTTCTGACCACTTGCCAGAGATCATCATAGGACAGAGCCTCAGGAAGGGATGAGTGGTATGGCATCGTGACAGGGACAGCTTTCCTATGCACACTTGTAGTCTTCTGTTCAAAGCCAAACCTCAGGCTGGAGATGACTCAGGGGTCAAGAGCATTTAGGGCTGTTGCAGAGGACCTGGGTTTGGTTCCTAGCACTCATGTGGCAGGGGGAGGGGGAGTGGCTTGCACCCTCCTGTAACTCTAGTTACGTAAGAGACAACACCTTCCTCAAGGGTAGCTGGCTCATGCACACTTCTCACCCACACCACACACACATAATTAAGCATAAAAATAAATCTTTAAAATCCAAGATGCATGTTAGGATCCTGGAGATAGACTTGTGGAAGAGATTCCATTGGATTTCTTTGCCTTTGAATAAAACTTGTCTTTCTGCTTTTTTTGCTATTACATGTTTAATTGGTTTATTGAGGCTGGCTAGACGAACCCGGTTTGTTAAGGGTGGTCAGGGCTTAGACTCTAACCTTGACTCTGGTAAGAGTCCTACATCTACCCCAAAGTATCACTAAGAATAGCACTTGGAAAAGAGCCCTGTGCAATTGTCTGAAGACTTCTATTGTGCCCCTTCTGCTTCCTCTCACATCAGGACTTCTATTCTTTCAGGGAAAACTCAACGCAAGGTTCTGATGGAATTCAAGCTGCTGAAAGGCAGATAGTTTTATTCCTATATGTCTTGAATTTATAGTCATGTTTCTGAGTAGTCCTGCTATAGATAACTATTTTAGTCCCCCAAAATGACTGAGAAAGCCACACCATGACAGCACCTGGATGAGCACTCCCATAACAGCTGGTTACCTAGCCCCTCTGTTCAGTCTGCCTGCCCATGAACACCAGGGTGGGGCCTTGATTCTACTCTGATCCCCATGGCACCTGAAAGCCACTGTTCACCACCCACACTGTGGATGGGAAGGGAGTGAACAGCACACAGATTGCAGCTTGTATACCCACTGTAGCCTTATGAACTTGGCTGCTGCATTCTGTATCGGCTTGTCCTGCTCTCGACAAGTGTTGTCAACCATCCCCTTGAAAGTTAATTGTCAACAAATAGACACAGTCCAAAACAAATCTGAAGCCTGGTCACACAATAAAGTTGTGCAATGTACAAAGGTAATACACATGCACAGGCCATGTGTTTGTGTTCCACTGGTACTAGATGTCATCATGCATCTGAATAATATATGTATATATTTAAATCAATTTCTAAGAACAATGAAACTCTATTTGTGTTTGTTTCATTTCCATATTTTAGAAATAATGGAATCTGGAAAACTAGCTATATATGCCCATCTGAATATGCTGCCATTTGAGTATATATGTAAACATACATATATATTTTATGCTGAAATACCAAGCCTTGTGATGGATGAGCCATAATGAGTCCTTATGCTCTTTCCCTAACTTTGCAGTCACCATCAATACCTTTTTGGACTTGGACTCAGTTTGAGACTTGTCTGTCTCCAATGGTTTCCTTTCTTCACAAAGTTACAGCACATATCTTTCATCTATACCATTGGGATGGCTAATCTTGGTTGTCAACTTGACTACACCATGCATTAACTAAAAACTAAGTCGTTGTGCATACCTGTGAGGAATTTGTGGTGGAGACCCACCCTAAATCCAGGCCTCACCTTCTTGGGGCAACCCACATAAAAGGACACAGAAAGAGGAAGATTTTGTTTTTTGCCTGCTTGCCCTCCCTCTCACTGGCAGGTTCATCTATTCTGTCCCTAAAGCATTCCTTCACTGGGTGAGAACCTATTCTTCAGGAGTCCAACATAGACTGAAAGCTGGCAGCACCAGATTGGAACTATGGGACATTTAGTTTCAGGGATTGAAAAAAAACACCATATCCTTAGCTTTTATTAAGAAAACAGCCATTAATGGATTTCTGGGATCATACATGTAATCCATTCTAATAAATACTAATATTAATGCATATCAATGAATTTTTTCATAAGGTTTGTTCCTTTAGAGAACCCTAATATACTTATCCATATTGGACAGTGTTTTCTATCTTAGTAAAAATTCATTTCTTTCCTTAAGAACATTTATTTTATGCTTGTTTTGTAGAAATGAAATTTGATTTTTCCTGACGTAATAAATTACTATTAGTATTTTTTATTGCATGTCTATTTGTCTTCTATTCAAACTCTCCACATCGGCTCTAAAAATTTCTACTTCACTCATCAGTTAATGTGATCAAATAAACAATTTTACAGGAGTTCATATAAAACTAAAGACTTTTAAAATTGAAATACTCCAGTAATATGTAAGATATTACATTTTAAATCTATATCAGACACTAAGCAATAAATACATCCAATATAACATATGGAAATCAAGTATTTTGCATGTTTAAACAAGCAATAGCAACTGAATTTTAATTACTTTATTCATGCCAAATGCAACTATGGGTTTAGAAGACTGTGTGGGTTGGTAAATGCTACTTTCACATCCATTCCAGGTCAAAGCCCTAAGAATCTGGATAAAGCTAACAATAAGTCAAAGAATGTAAAAGTGTCCAAATATTTGTATCAGTTGCTTTGTGTGGAGGAAAAGGCAAGATGTTTTGCTGCTGATACTGGCCTAATAATTCTAAGGTATGTAGAAAGATAAAGATGAACTGTCACTATAGAGCCTACAATGCTGGAACATTCTCTAGAAGACAGTTTTAGCACAGCTTTTTTTTCCCTAGTACCCTAACTCATGCCATACAGTTTCTATGTGGCCTATGATTTCTAGACAATCAACAATATTGAACAGTTCAGTTTCAGCTTGGCTATGAGAAAAGGATTCTGGGACATCTTTGGGAGGATTACAACATGCCAACGGCCCTGTTGTGAACTGATGTAGCCTCATGCTGAACCACTGTTCTTGGAGATGTAAGACCACACAAACTTCATGACTTCTCATCTCCCTCGTGTGCTTCTCTGGATGTAAATCAAGGCTTCAAACAAAAGCTTGGATGATGAACTTCATGAAACCACTGTAGCCACAGTTCGCTGACCTGATGTCAAATGTGGGCAGCAGTGACGGTCTTGAGGGTTGTGTCACATGAGCCAGATCTACCAGCTGCTTTCCAAATCCAGGTCACTGTGTACATGGTGGGGGCAGGGGGTGGGTATCCAGGACAGACTGGAAAGTGAATTACCTATTTTTGTTTCCTTGGCTCTAAATCTAAAATGTTCTGTGACAGCTACAACTAACTCAGCTCATTTCACTGGACTTGTCTTCTAGAAACCATAGAGAACATTCTTTCCATACTTGCAAAGTATTCCTGAAGGTCCAATTCCTGAATTAAGCCCTTGAGAGACACCATTTTAACAGAGAAAGGTGACATTTTCCCCATTTCAAACACAATGATTTTCCATATTCATGAATCAATCATGATACTTACAGTTGAAGATAAAGAAATAGACAATAACTTCAAGCTTGACATTGATTCAAGGAAATTGTTGCAGCCTGTGAGGTTTCAACATCCAAATTCTCGACTGGGAATTCTATTCATTGTGGCTAGTCCACCTGAGAAGGCTGAATTGCCCTTCAGTTCCTTAGAATCAGAATCATTCCATATAATTTATATCAGCAGTTGAGATAAAGGCTGGTCAAAGTCTTTTTGCATGATTCCTTATGGCACATTTACCCCCAAATCCCTGCAATGCAATGTTTCACTCAAGAATGAGGTGTAAGGTGTGCAGGCCAAGTATTATCAATTCTTGATTCTCTGGAGAAGAGTAAAATCTAATCCATTTTAGCAGACCATATGAAATAGTTTAGTGTCTTTCAGGTAATAAAGACAATGCTGAGAGTAACTGGACATAAAAGAAATAGTAACACCTATTGGTTACCATCTAGCAGGAAGAGCAAGAAGCTAACTGTATAATATAGTAACTCCCTTACTAGCCTATTCGTCTGGCAAGAAGCTAACTGTACACTATAGTAACTTCCTTCCTGGCCCATTGTCTGTGTCAGAACAGTCACATGTCTGACTGAGAGTAGCACAAATGAATTGAGACAAGGATACCTCTGTCCATCCATTAAACTAATTCTCTTTCTACTCCCTCTTAGGAGATGGCTGTGGTGCTTTGCTGTGAAAAAGACATGCTCTTTCATATCCAACAGCGTTATTTCAGCTAATAAAACCAGGTAACTCAAAAGATGAGTCTTCCCCAGTGGCATCCTTGCAGTTGCACAATGAACAAACTACCGAAAAAAATCTGAATTTTTTTACTGAATTAGTAAGAATTACTGATCATCAATCACAAACAAGGCTTGGGACCTGGCATACAGAGCAGTTGTTAGAGTGATTCTCTGGCACACATGATTCCCTGGGTTTGATCCTGCCCCACACATATTGGGCATGGTGCCAAATACCTCTAATCCTAATACTCTGGGGGTTGGAGTAGAAGCAGAAGTTCAAGAGAATCTTTAGCTACAAAGAGTGTTTGAGGTCCAGTTATTTTAGGCTGTGTCACAGGCTTTAAATTATTTGTTACAAGTAAAAAATATTTAGAGAAGGGCACATTGAGAAGTGAAGTTCATATATGCCTCTGTGTGTATATATAGATAATTACACAAGTTATAAACCAAATCATTTTAAACAACTAAGTATAGCTGATAATAAGCTCCTATTCTCAGAAATGCTTTTCATCCATTCCCTGTAAAACACACTTCTTTTTTGAATCTGGTCAAATTGCATGATTATTTTTGGCTATGCAGATGCAACCTTTTCCTTTTTACATACTTCCTCTTGTGTGGATAGGAAGGAGATGAGATTGGAAATGATATCTGAGACTGAATCTGCTGTTAATAATGTCACTTGAAGAAAGTTACATTAAGCTTTCATTACCTCCTTTGTAAGATGATAACAAAGTGACAGTTTGTAAAATTAGTATGTGTGTGCACACATGCGCATGCTTGCACACACACATGCGCGCGCACACACACACACACACACACACACACACACACACACACTATAGATGTCCATGCAAACATTTACTACACACATTTACTGGGAGAATTAAATGATATACAGTGTATTGTCTATAACTATAGGTCTTCCTTCTCAACTCTAAAACTTGCAGTGGCTCATCGATTGGATATAAGATACTACTGCAGGGAACCTTCCAGTAGCAGCCAAGAGTTAGTACCAAATCAACATCCACATTATCATGGATAGAAACTGCAGAGTGCTCAACACTCACTCTCATTGCTGCTATGACTTACACAATTGTATCCAAAGCCCAAACACAATATGAACTGTTGAAATCAATGTGTGTAAGTATAGCCAACCCACAAGTCTGTAATGACATCAACCTGAAATCAATATAATATGAGTTTACAATAATAAAAGAATAGCTTACATGGTTCTGACTGTAGAGACCCACAGTGACCCACTATGTTGTTAACAGTCTCAGAATTGGGAAATATTAGTTTCACTGATCTCTACAGTCCTAGCATAAGTTCTTGTCTTGATATTTTGAGATACATTGTCTTGGTTTACCCTTCATGAGGTCATCTAGAAGGAACATTTTTAGTAAAATTCTCTGTCAAGGGCTGTTGACAAAACATCAATGGGCCAAGCCGAGAGTTGGTGGTGCATGCCTTTAATCCCAGTACTTGGGAGGCAGAGACAGGCAGATCTCTGTGAGTTCAAGGCCAGGCTGGTATACAGAGCTAGCTCCAGGACCGGCTCCAAAACAATACAGAGGAAACCCTGTCTTGGGGAAAAAAGGTGAAAGATGGATTTGTGACTGAAGCATTTTAATAGAATTTTCTAATTTTACTAAGTATTTGACATACAAAATTTTCTAACTTTACTATTTCATATATACACAGAGAGAGACAGAGAGATAATAAGAGAGATACAGAGACACAGACACACACACACACACACACACAGAGAGAGAGAGAGAGAGAGAGAGAGAGAGAGAGAGATCAGAGTACTTAAAAGATTGTCAATGAGTCAAAAATCTATTTAAAATGTCTCCACCAAGCCATAGTTTCTCACATGACTTCAGAGTCCACTGCAACCTCTTTCAGTTTCAATCAGAGTTATGCAGATTTTCCTATCATAACCTCATTACTTGATGTTTTCAAATACTGTGCACACCTTTCTCCCCTCTCCCCAGGCTGTTCTGGTTTCTATGACAAACGGAGTGTATTCTTTCATCCCTGTCCATATATCCCAATATGCAACATGCCTGGCACATGGTAGGGTTTTTGATTGACTTAAATGCCTTGAGTGCATAATGTCAGTATAGGAGAGAGATGCTGGATGTGTTGGAAATGCTTTGGAAGTTCAGACAGCCTGGGGAGATGTTCTTTCTTGCCCCTTTCCTTCTGACACAATAAGGTTTGGAACTCTAACATGTTCGTCATTTTTTTCTAAGTTGTCCTCTCACCTCCACACATGTGCTGTTACACACACACACACACACCACACACACACACACACACACACACACACACACACACACACAGAGAAAGTCACATAAAATGGGCTGTATTATAGTGTTCCCACTATTAAATATCCAATAAGTGTCAAAGATTTATTTAGATTTATTTTATCTGTGTGTCTTCCTGAATTTATGTTCATCATGTGTATGCTTAGTGTCCTAGAAGGCCAAAAGAGTTTTTCAGATCCCACAGGACTGGAGTTATAGTTAGTTGTGAGCCACTATGTGGATGCTAGGCATCAAACTCAGGTCTGCAAAAGCAGCAAGAGCTCTTGACAGCTGATCAAACTCTCCAGTCACATACTACTTCCACTCTTTAAATGGGACGGGTACATCTGAGTCACAAGTCCCACTACAGAAAAATCAGGACCATTATATTAAAATTAATTTTGTTTTATTTTCTCTTGAGGGCACAACACTGTATACATAAGAGTTGGTGACTGCTAGTTGTGGATTTCCCTGGCACATGTCATGTAGACATTCACCTTTACAATCACATGGGGAATGTTATTTACACATAAGGAAATGACTATCCTGCTGAAGTGTACAAGAACAACAAAATGAGAATGCATGCACTCTTAATTTTTGGATTTGCATGAGCAGTTTATTCAATAACACACAAAAAGTGTTGTTCCATGACCTAAGACCTTCCTTAGGCCCTAAGAGTTCCATCACCTCCACATAGAACATCCCCGGGGGACAATGCTTTTCACATCTCCATTTTGGCCCTCCAGAGGGCTGCAGTACCCAAACTTTAGCAACCAGCAATCTCAAAATCAGAAAAAATACACACCTCGAGCAAGCCTTATTTATTGATATTTGACTTTAATTGCTACAATACTTTTTTATTATTCGAGGAGCAATTTGACATAAACATCAATTTTAATATTGTCTTACCTCTAGCCAAAATGATTTTAGTTCAGTTTTCAAAATACCTTCACCTCATATTTGTGCAGTCCTTCTGATTCCAAGAATATGATCTCAAGTGAGAACCCAGGAAGACTCAGCAGACATTACTATTTTTAGGTTATTGTTAGCAAATAATGGCCCAGAAAGGTTGATTTTTCTTGAGGGCACATGGGTAGTAAAAGGCTAGAATGTTAACATGGCTCCTGTTTATTAGCCTGTTTATGATGCCTAATTTTTTGGTCTAATTTATATCTTTTCTATTTTTATCTGTGTATGTAAAACAATGATTAAGTATAACAACTACATCCCCAGCACACACCCACACACACACATACACACACACATACACACACTCACGCATTCACTTCTAATGTCATAAAAGAAACTTAATAGTTCAATGGCTTTATTGAAACTAAATGGTGACTCCTTAAGTGATATTGAGTATTGATGCTATGCAATTGGCATTCACTGGTGAAATTTTTTAAAGCCACTGCCTCATATTTTTCTGAAGATGCTAGATACCAAGCAAAGACAGAAATAGAACACGTCTCTCACAAAAAGACAGGTCACAATTGTATATTCACCAGAGGAATTTAGATTTTTGAATGCGATAGCCCAGCTAAAGTGAGAGTAGAATATTTCAGGTATGAGGGAAAAATGACTGCCTCATCATGGAGAATTCAGGGAGAAAATGAGAAAACACCTCTGAAATAAATTGATGGGACTAGTCATGATACTCACAAAGAAAATAGAAACAATAGTTAAGCTGAAATATGTAATGTTCACAACACAGTGCTCTACATTGTTGATGATAAAGAAACTAAGGACAAGAGATAAATGTGAGCCAAGTCATTTCAGAGAATTCATGATGTATCTATCCTATCTATCCTGTTTTGGATTTCCAAGTTATTAATTGGCACTCAAGGTATTATTATGCACTATGTCTATTCTCTTTTTATTATTTTTATGTAATATTTTAGTCACTGAACAAAACATACATTATTTAAGAAAATATTCCTGGAATATTTCTCATCATTGTTCATTTGTTCTGTTTCTGTAATGCACCATATACTGCAAACTGTGATGCTGTGATTTTTAAAATTATAGACTTGAGATAGATAATAGATAGGTAGATAGATAGATAGACAGACAGACAGACAGACAGACAGACAGACAGACAGACAAACACACAGGCTCTTCTCTCTGGTTTTCTGTCAAATCTCTTTCATTCCTATTATCTAGAAGTATAAAGAAATCTTCAGCACCTTAAGAAGATGAAAGATGACCTGTGACTGAAGGTTGCAGAAATCACTCATGGCCAATGATTTAATAAATTATACCTAAGCAACAAATCTTCCACGAAATCCAAAAAGACTAGGCTGAGAAAGCTTCTAGATAGCTTGACCTGTGGAGATGCTTGAGGGTGTCACCACAGAGTGAATTGAAGTCCCACTCACAGACATTACTTTATTCCATCCATCTCTTCAGCTGGCTCTCTTCATCCCTTTTGATATGTTCTATAAGAAACTAGAAAATGCATTTCCTTGAGTTTATCAGTGGTTAGTTAAGCTAATTAAGTCTAATTTACTGATCACTGGTAAGAACTCTAATGATAGCATGCTACTGTGTTCAACACCAGAATCAGGGTTAGTGTTTGTGGAGAGTGGAGGGTCTCATGAAAATGTGTGTTCTGATGTTATCTCCAAGTACCCAGTGACAAAATTTAAATTATTCAATACCCAGTTGGTATCTGATAGAGAGTTTTCCTCCCCACATGTATTTTGGTGATCTGAGATAAAGTGTTCTGTATCAATTGCTATGTCAACCGTTTAAATGAATAGAAAAATACTTTGTTTTTCACATAATTTCCTAGCAAGCATGTGGTTGTAAGCATCCTGGGAGAATGCCAGCTAAGATGCATGTCTGTTAACAAATCTGTAGGTGTTTCAGTCCTCATGGACTCAGAACAGCCAGTGTACAGAGTTATCCTTTCTTACAAGTCTATTCAGGAATGGCAAGTCTCTGCTACTAAAAAGAAGAAAAAAAGTCTGATAAAGAAATACTATTTTCTCTATATCACAGAGTTGTTGCTTTAAAAAAAGTAGTCTTTTAGTTAAAGATTACTGGGTGTTTTTAGAAGTTCAAAGTCATTATCTTCTAAGGTTGAAGCTTGCAATAGTGATTCACAGGAGACTAGTCTGCCCCCTTATTTAGCAGAAATGCAAAGAATGCAAGACACTGAGAATTTATGAGCACACAAAAATTATACACTCATGAATAGAACCCATGAGACAAGAAGAGTAAAATTTGAGTAACTGATTTATAGCTATATTTTGTCTATGAGCTTATGGAAACAGATGGTGAGAGGAAAAAGAAAATCAGTGTGCACATTCAGATTTTGAAGGAGAGGCAACATTATATGCAGAAAGCCATGATGAGTAACCCATTTGAAATGTATTCATCTGTGTTTCTATGGTTTCTATTGGAGTGTGTTAAATATGGTGGATATTTTTCCTAAGAGAAAAAATGGGTGTGGGCTAAATAATCTTCAGTGGTGAGATCACTTACACATAGCTTATGGCAATAGGAATCCCAGACATCAACCTGAAACACCTCCACGTATCCCTTTAGTCTATTCCTGCCTGCCTCTTGTTTCTCCTATGACCCCGAAGATGTGAATAAGTATTCACACATTGATAGCTCTTCTATAATGTAAGACTTACTCAAGTTTCCACCACTGAAGAGGCTTCACAGTGTTTACTTAGAAGGGGTGACTGCTTCATAGTCAGGAAGTCTGACCTCCTTAACCAGAGCTTGCTCACCAGGAAACACTCTATTATCCGCAGCATTGCACAGCAAACTGCACACACTGAAAAGCCAGCAGACAGTCTCTGCAGGGCTACAAACTAATCGTTTGCTTTCTTTTTATGCTAATAAGCTAATACTCATTCTGACAACCTACCACTTTCAATTAACACAAATAACTACAGAGAAATGGAGATATGTGTTTAAACAAAACTCAGTACAACAGAAATCAACACACTGAGCACAGGGACACGCTAAGTTAATCAGAGGTATGCATACCAATTGGTCCATCCAGGGTGGGCCATGGAAACACACATGGAGTGATAGTAAAGGTAACATTTTCCACAAATTTTGTAAAACTCTTAATCTCTATCTTTCTGTTACCTCTACAGCTCTCACTATGTCCCTGCCAAAGTCATCTCTAATCATTGAAGGTTGAACATTTGAGAGAAGAGAGAAATAACCCCGAAGTTCCAGAAGTTTCTTGTAAGCTAGCGGGCTGTGTAGGGGATTGCAGCCAGTGCAGATGCCCAGGCTGAGCAGTATCCAGTATACACAACAGCCTATCACTGGAGAGCTGATAAAGGAGAGTCCTGAGCTCCTTGACGTGGATAGCAATGGGAACACTTCAGGATGCTGAAGTCCAGAACCTAGGCCATGCACCTTCTCATTTAGGGAGTTGAAGTTAGGATGGGCAAAGATCAAGGTATACCACAAGAGGTAAGAGGCAATGCAGTCACTGAAAACGTATCTCCCTATTGTGTCAACAAGTGTCCACTTTTATGTGACTGGACAAACTCATCACTTCTTACTTACCAGAGATGTAACCCAGCAACTCTAACAGAAGTCGCAAAAGCCTAGCCACAAACAGGCTGTCTAGTCCAGATAGGATAACACAGCCCTTCCCCTTCTTGTCCCAGAGTATGGTAGTCCCAGCAGCACTGCAGGAACACCAATCATTCAGGGACTGCCAATAAGTTATTCTGTTTCATGAGGGAGCCTGGTTTATTGGAGGAGCTAACAGTCAAGGCCTGCATTGGTTCCCAGCTGTAAAACATTCTCCTGTGAGACCCTAGTCAAATCACTTTGTCTAGGAGGCTTGCTCTCCTGCTCTGTAAAAATGAGCTAGTGAACTAAACCTAAATCAGCTCTAACCATGTCCCCAGCTGGCTCCCTCATGCCTAGCCAGTCATTGACACAGCACCACAGCTCTTACATTATTCAATTAATCTCAGAGTGTGTGACAGAAACAGCCATAATAATATCCTTATCCTAAGACTGGGGTGAAAATGCAATTACATAATTAACTAAAGCTCTAGCCTAAAATATAGCAACATTCAGTTGATGATGTTTTTTGGTAATGAGAAACAGAATAAAGATTTTTCTTAAAAAAGAAAAGTTGAGAGTCAAGTCTTTGCAACAATTAGGGAGAAACAATAGTTGGAATGAACAGAAAGCCTAAAGTGAAGACACAAGAATCTAACTAGGAGGAATACAGGTGCAGTGAGACCTCTGCAAGGGATGGACATGGATGGTTATGATGCTCTAGGGCAGTGCTTCTCAACCTTCCTAGTGCTGTGACCCCCAACATACAGTTCCTCATGTCGTGGTGACCCCCAACCACAAACTTATCTTCATTGCTACTTCATAACTGTAATTCTGCTACTGTTATGAGTCATAAGGTAAATGTCTGACATGCAGGACATCTGATATGTGACCCCCATGAAAGGGTCATTCAGTTCCCAATGGGGTTGTGACGCACTTGTCTAGGGTATGACTGGGTTCCTCAAAACACATCTTGGTATAAATGAAGATTATCAGAGATACTGTCAGTGTGTGTGGGTGAAAGAAGATTCCCTCTGCAGGGTCAAGCTTCTAGACTACCCACAGAAAATAGTTTAATTATGCTAATGTATCCATTATATTTACATTTTAGTGCACATATAATTCATATATATTAATATTTGTTATGTCTTACATAGGACATTTTATTATGATTATTTTCATCCCTGTGCCTTGAAAAGACCCGATTTCTCCTTGTTCTTCGTGCTTCTAGTTCCAGCCTGGACAGCTTCGACCTGGCTGATTTCTTGGCTGTAGAGAATGGATCCGGATGAAGTCAAGGAGCACAGAAATGTTAGGAAAGAATCGTTTTCCTGCCTCAGAGCCACATTGTTCCTCCAAAGTCTTTGATTCCCCCATCTCTGGCCCCCAAACAAAAACAAGCAAAGCCCATACAGAACCCAATGCTTCGCTTTGGTAAAAATAGAAATACATTTCACAATGGTACTACATAATTAGGTTTCCTGAGTTTGCAGTTTTCTTATTGTGCTAAAAAAGTGTCATTCCAATAGTCAATGCAAACGGTTTCTGGAACACTCTGATTGTTGTCTTCCCAAACCTATGGGCCATCTCGTTTTATTTGCAATCTTAACAGAAGAAATAAAGGCCAGATGATATGTGCACACACCACAGGAAAGGATTCTTTGACCTTTATACACAAGACTCTGCATAGTCATACTAGAAATAAGATGTCTTATGAGTTTGGGGAATTTCATTCTGTATACTTTCTTAATGCAAAAGAGAAAGGAAGTCAGTACTTCTTTATCATCCACCCTGGCATTTTCTCAACCCTAGCATGTAGTTTTTCTGTTGTACATTTTCAGGTTCCTCAAACAAGAAAAACATCACCTGAGCCAATCTCTCCACAGGAAGTCCTAGTGCTACATCCTCCATCTCTTGAAGCAATCAATTGATGGATTTTTAAATGACCTATTAGGCTTTGGGATACGGGAGATGTGCATTACAGAAGAAAGGATCACATATGCTGTTTCATTTCTGTGTATTAAGAAGGTACATGTGCCCTCATCATGCTGAAGCAGAAACCAAGATACAATTTATTTCCTCCACTTATCCAAAGTGACTTGCCCAATGTACACAACCTATATGGGGACATAAACAATTAGAACCAACTTATGTCTTCCTCCTCTTGTAGTTACACTATATTATAACGGGGGCAGGGAACTGATTCCGTCCAGCAAAACTGCCGGAGAGAATCATGTCTTCTGGAAGACCCTATTATCTATTCTTGCCCATTGCTTCCTTGCTCCATTATCAAAATTAACTGAATGGTTATAAAATGTTTCTAAAGCTATAGCAGCCCTTCGTTGGGGCTAAGTTATAGTTTTAATGGCTGCTCATTTTATCATTTCTTAACCAATGACTGGAAGATATAAAGGATGATTAGCTAAAAAATAATCTTGAAGACTGAACATTGCCCTGATGCTGAGAAATGATGTGGAAGTCCAGACACGACTTCTTGGACCTGTAATTTAGAGCTGTCAGGTAGGAAGGTAGTGTTGACATCATATAGACTTTCAGGCACACTAATTGGTCTATGGTTCTTCTCAAATTCGGTGGCAACTTCCCTACAAGCAGTTTCTTCTTTCAGTCAACTCCTTTTACCTAAGATTGAAGAAACCTATAAACTTCTCAATGCAAGGCTAATTCAGTTTCTATTGGATACACATTAGTAGGCTCCATTAATTAGGTAATCTTAGAAATGCAATGTTAACTATGCACATTCACGTTCTGTGAAATAAAATCACCTAACCCCACGGATCTCGGCTTTTCTTTCCTCACTGTAGAGGGAAGTGGGCTTACTTACAGTCTGTGGACCAGTCTTGTAAGCTATTTCCAGAACAGATTTGAGTTAGGGAGAAAAAATACCTCCTCCTCACTAGCATTAGAATTTCTCTAAAAATTTTAAATAAAAAGCAGTGAATAGACTTATTACCAGTCATTCAATACCTAGTTATTTGAATGCTATAAATGTATCCACTTTATGCTTGCACTGACAAAATGCCACTTGAGTGTTTTAGAAGACTTGTCCAATTTGAGGAGAAAAATATTCCTATAAACCCTCTCATTAATGTTGGTGAGCCCTGGACACATTCTTTGGAGGCATGGGGATGATGGTGAGTAATGATAGCAACTCAAGAACATCACACACAACACCTCTGCTAGAAACAGATCTGTTCATCCCCAGTGGTGTTCAGGGTTCAAGTTTGAAGATGTGGGGAAAGAGGTATTCCCCTGAATTTGTGATACAGATGAGGCTGAAGCATTGAACACTTGGAACAAGTTAGCCCAGAGAAAAAAGGGAGAGAATGGGGTAAGAGCAGTCAACAAAAACTACAGAAGTAGTGTGTGTGCAGCTCAACTATCTGTGTCACATGCTGTCATTTCAGGCAGCAGCAAAGGGTCACCCTCATCCCCAGCCCTTCTCTTCTGGAAACAGCTTGTGTAGCAGCTCACTGCAGGACAGAACTCAGGTCTGGGAGCCAGGCGAACCAAAGTATAGGAAGCAGATTTATCAACACAGCCAGATGTCTGGCCACAGTGAGCACTTCCATTGGGGCCATCCTGGATGTGCATATTCAATATTCATCAGTCAGTGAACATCCCAGAGCTGAGCTAGCACTGAGTGTGCCATTGCAATACTCTGAAACCAGATGCCCACCCATATGGAGTTTAATCAACATTACTGACATCGGATTGTTGGTGACAGTCAATAAGGCTTTAGCTTAGTTGAATAAAAATCATAACAGATCCATATTTACACAGGGTTCAGGGACTTTTTTATGAACATGGTTTAATTCACAGGAAATTAAGATTAATAAAAAGCTAGAAATACAATTAAAGATACTTTCATCCCCTTTATATAGACTTAATTTTAGAACTTAATTGAAATGTATTTCATATACAAATTATACCCTACATTTATGTGTGTATACACACACATATACATATATATCACAAATAATTCTTTTTCCAGTTATAAAAAGGAAAGTGAAATCTTTATTCCATTATATGATAAACACTGAATATGTGTATTAAATGAATTTTATAATTAGTCATCCTGGGATCCAATAAAGAATTGGGAAGAGACAGTGGCTGAAGGGAATAGTTAATAGGGAGTTTAAAATGCAGCTTATGACTCATAAAGTGCAAGGTTGCCAATCAAGATAGATATACACCAGTGGTTCTCAACCTGTGGGTCACAACCCCTTTGGGAATCAAATGACCGTTTATTAGGGGGGTGCCTAAAACCATCAGAAGACTCAGGACAGAGGGTAGAGGTGAGCTCCGAGTCCCTATCTTAGACCCAAATTCCTCCCACTCGCCCTCTCTTGGATCCCTTGGTCTGGGGACTGCAGCCAGGTCGACTCCTCCCAAGTGACCAGGAGCCTGCAGAGAGAGAGCCAGTCTACTCCTGTCTGCACTCAGGGCAGAGAGCAGAGGACAGAGAGCAAAAGACAGAGAGTATTGGATTTGCTTGCACCCCGTAAGGGAACCCTGGTTGCCTACCCATGAGGAGAGGAAGAGGCTCTTTCTACAGCCACTGGAAGAAGCGATGGGAAAGAGGCAATATAAGAACACACTCAACAACAGAAAAATAAATATGACACCCTCAGAGTCTAGAGATTCTACACCAGCAAGACCTGAATGAAGCAGAAGGGAATGACCTTTAAAATAACTTCATGAAAATGATAGAGGCCCTTAAATAGGATGTGAGAAAATCCCTTAAAGAAATGGAAGAATAAACAAACCAAAAAATCCAACAAATGCAAGAAAGGGAGGAAACAACGAAGCAAAAATTACAAGAAACAATGCAAGGGTTGAAAGCTGACATGGAGACAATAAAAAAACAGTCTGAAGGAATGCTGGAAATAGAAACACTGGGGAAATGGTCAGATACTACAGATTAAAGCATAACCAATAGAATATAAGAGATGGAACAGAGAATCTCAGGTGTTGAAGACACACTAGGAGAAATAGATTCATCAATCAGAGAAAATCTTAAATCCAACAAATCCCTAACACAAATTATCTAGGAATTATGGGACACCATGAAAATACCAAAACTGAAAATAATAGGTATAGAAGAAGGAGAAGAAACCCAACTCAAAGGGGCAGAAAACATACTCAACAAAATCATAGAAAAAACTTTCCCAGCCTAAAGAAAGACATGCCAATGAAGGTACAAGAAGCTTACAGAATACCAAATATAGTAGACCACAAAAAGTCCCCTTGCCACATAAAAATCAAGACCCAAAGCATACAGAATAAAGAAAGAATACTTAGAACAGCTAAGGAAAAAGGTCAAATAACATATACAGGGAAACCTATCAGGATTACACCTGATTCTCTATGGAAACTCTGAAAAAGAGAAGGTCCTGGATAGATATTCTATGAACACTAAGAGACCACTGATGCCAGACCAGACTACTATATCCAGCAAAGCTTTCAATCTATATAAATGGAGAAAACAAGACATTCTATGACAAAAGCTAGATTTAAACAATACATATCCACTAACCCAGCCCTACAGAAAGTTTTGGAAAGAAAATTCCAATCCAAGGAAGTTACCTACAACCAGAAAAACATAGGCAATAGATAATCCCACTTAAACAAGAGCCAAAAGAAAAAAGGGGTGGAAATCCACATACAATTCCAACAACAACAACCATTCCAAAACAAACAAGAATGAGCAATCAAAGGTCATTACTATCACTCAATATTAATGGTCTTAACTCGCCCATAAAAAGGCACAGGCTAACAGAGTGGATTCGAAGACAGAATCCATCCTTCTGCTGTATACAAGAAACACACCTCAGCTTCAAAGACAGATGTTACCTCAGAATTAAGGGTTGGGAAAAGATTTTCCAATTAAATGGACCCAACAACCAAGCAGAAGTAGCAATACTAATATCTAACAAACTAGACTGTAAACTGAAATCAATCAAAAGTGATGAAGGAGGTCATTTTATATTCATCACAGGAGAAATCCACCAAGTTGGAGTCTCGATTCTGAACAACTATGCCCCAAACACAAAGGCACCCACATTTATGAAAGCAACATTACTAAAACTCTAACCACACATAAAACCTCACACACTTATAGTGGGAGACTTCAACACCCTACTCTCACCACTAGACAGGACCACCAGACAGAAACTTAAGAAAGGAACTAACAGAAGTTATGAACCAATTGGGTTTAACAGACTTCTATAGAACATTCCATCCAAATCCAAAATATACCTTCTTCTCAGTGCCACATGGAACCTTCTAAAAAATCGACGACATACTTGGCAACATAGCAAACCTCAACATGTACAAAAAACTGGAATAACTCCATGTATCTTATCAGACCACCATACTTTAAAGTTAGAGTTCAACAACAAGGCAAATTGCAGAAACCCTAAAACTCATGGAAATTGAATGATGCACAATTGCACCACTCCTGGGTAAAAGAAGAAATAAAAAGAAATTAAAGACTTCCTAGAATTCAATGAGAATGAAGACACAACATACCCAAACTTATGGGACAGTTTGAATGCAGTGCTAAGAGGAAAGTTCATAGCACTAAGTGCCAACGTGAAGAAAATGGAGAATAGTCACACTAAAGAATTAACAGCACAACTGAAAGCTCTAGAACAAAAAGAAGCAACCTCACCCCCAAGGAGTGGATGGCAGGAAATAATCAAATTGAGAGCTGAACTCAATAAAGGAGAAACCAGAAAAATGATACAAATAATCATTGTAACAAAGAGTTGGTTCTTTGAGAAAATCAACAAGATAGACAAACCTTTATCCAAACTCACCAAACGGCAGAATGTAAGCATGCAAATTAATAAAATCAGAAATGAAAAGGGGGACATGACAACGGACATTGAGGAAATACAGAGAATCATCAGGTCATACTTTGAAAATCTATACTCCACAAAATTCAAAATTTAAAACAAATGGACAACTTTCTGGAGAGATATCACCTGCCAAAATTAAAACAAGAATAGATAAGTAATTTAAGTAGACCTATAACACCTAAGGAAATAGAAGCAGTCATCAAAATCTCCCAATCAAAAGAACCCAGGGCCAGATGGCTTCAGTGCAGAATTTTACCAGAAATTCAAAGAACAGCGTATACCAATTCTCCTCAAAGTATTCCATGCAATAGAAGCAGAAGGGTCTTTGCCAAACTGTTTTTATGAGGCTTTAGTAATATTGATACCCAAGCCACATGAAGACACAACTAAGAAAGAGAACTTCAGACTGTAAAGAAAAGCTTTTTCCTTGTGAGGAGCCTTCCCGCCAGCCTGGTTCTAGAGCCGCATCAGTCCCAAATAAACACACAGGAGGCTATATTAATTATGAAGCTGTTGGCCTTGCTTGTTTCTTACTGCCTAGCTCTGACTTAAGTAATTACCCCATAATTGTTAATCTAAGTATGTTTCTTACCGGAGAATAGTTCCGGGCTTCCTACCCCATGGCGTTACATCTTGAATCTCTGTGTTCCTCCTTCCCAGAGTTCTCCTGGACTCCTAGTCCCACCTATCTAGATTCCCTATTGTCCAGACAGTGCTTTATTGACAAATGCACAGGACTTCCCCAACATCAGACCAATTTCCCTCATGAACATTGATGCAAAAATACTCAATAAAATACTGGCAAATGGGATCCAAGAACACACCAGAAAACTCATCCACCATGATCAATTAGGCTTCATTCCAGGGATGCAGATATGGTTCATCATACAAAAATCCATCAATGTAATCCACCATATAAACAAGCCGAGAAACAAAAATCACATGATCATCTCATTAGATGCTGAAAACCCCTTTGACAAAATCCAACACTCATTCATGATAAAGTTCTTGGAGAGATCTGGGATACCAGGAACACACCTAAACATAATAAAAGCTATATACAGCAAACCAACAGGCAACATAAAATTGAATGGAAAGAAACTCAAGGCAATTCCTCTAAAATCAGGAACAAGACAAGGCTGTTGCCTCTCCCCATACCTCTTCAATATTGTACTCGAAGTTCTAGCTAGAGCAATAAGACAACAAAATGACATCAAGGGGATACAAATTGGAAAGTAAGAGGTCAAACTTTCACTATTTGCAGATGATATGATAGTTTACATAAGGGACCAAAAAAACTCTACCAGGGAACTCTTACATCTGATAAACACCTTGAGCAAAGTGGCAGGCTACAAGATCAACTCAAGAAAAACAGTAGCCCTACTATATACAGATGATAATAGGGCTGAGAAAGAAATCAGGGAACAATTGCCACAAACAACATAAAATATGTTGGGGTAACACTAACCAAACAAGTGAAAGACCTGTATTGCAAGAACTTTGAGTCTTTAAAAAATGAAATTAAAGACACCATGCTCTTGGATAGGTAGGATCAATATAGTAATCATGGCAATCCTGCCAAAAGCAATCTACAGACTCAATGCAATCCCCATCAAAATCCCAGCACAATTCTTCACAGACCTTGAAAGAACAGTTCTCAACTTTATATAGAAAAATTAAAAACCCAGGATAGCCATTGACATTTCGGGCTGGATTGGGATGGGTCAGGTATTCTGGCACTCGGGAGCCACAGAATACTGAGTGTTACACAGCTCCAGTGGAAAGGTGTCCTGGAACTTGGGAGCCACAGAATACTGAGTGTTACACAGCTCAGATGGAAAGGTATCCTGGAACTTGGGAGCCAAGGACTACCACAGGTTGTAGTAAGCTTAGCATCTTACAGCCTGCCTCAGGGAAAGGCTTCCCCAGTGTATAGTCTCCACTCCAGCAGGACAGGGTCTTCCAGTTGGGGATGTTCACCCAGTATAGCAGTTTTGGTCAGCAGGAGGTTTCTCAGGCTAAGTTGCTACTGAGTGTAACAACTCTGCTCTGCCAAGGGAAGGTTTCCCTGGCAAAAGTGTTACAACCCTGCTCCTCTGCTCTGTCTGCTTGCTCTGCTCTGCCCAGGGTCACCTCTGCTCGGCTGCTACCGCAGAAGAAGATCGTCACCCAAAGTGCATCTAAGGGATTTATTGGGAGGGAAGAATCCAGGAGAGTGGCTGTCCAGAGTGGCAGAGGACAGCCGGATAGCACGAACAGCCACAAACTAAACAGACACAGGGTTTATATAGGGCTTCCAGGGTGGGGATTGGTCACATTTTAGTGCTGAGCTCAGATTGGCTAGAGCTCTGCTGGAGGATTGGTTAGTTTTCTGCACAGGATTAGGGTCAGATTTGGCTCTGGTTTCAGGGCCAATGTGTGTTTCTTTCTCTGGTCCTTTTTAGCATTTTGACTCCAATTTTAGGGCCAGGGTGCATTTCTTTCACTGACTCTGAGTCCAGGGACAAAGTGTGCTCTTTTGGCACTGGTTTCAGGGTCAGGGTACATTTCTTTAGTGCTGGTTGCAGGGCCAAAGTGTGTTTCTTTGGGTCAGCTCAGGGTGTGTTTCTTTGACTGGTCCCTTTTCCCTACAATAGCCAAGACAACCCTGCTCAACAAAGCAACGTCTGGAGGTATCATCATCCCTGACTTCAAGCTTTATTATAGAGCTATAGTCCTGAAAATAGCTTGGTATTACCACAAAAATAGATAGGTAGACTAATGGAATCAAATTGAACACCCTGAGACTAATCCACAAACCTATGAACAGCTAATTTTCGACGAAGAAGCTAAAATTATACATTATTATACAATGGAAAAAAGATAGCATCTATAACAAATGGTGCTGGCATAACTAGATATTGGCATGTATAAGACTGCAGATAGATCCATGTCTATTGCCATGCACAAAACCTAAGTCCAAATGAATCAAAGACCTCACCATAAATCCAGCCAAACTGAAACTCTTAGAAGAGAAAATGCGAGGTACCCTTGAACAAATTGGTACAGAAGACTGCTTCCTGAACATAACACCAGTAGCACAAAGACTGAGATCGACAATTAATAAATGGGACTTCCTGAAACTGAGTAGCTTCTGTAAGGCAAAGGACACCGTCAGCAAGACAAAAAAGGCAACCCACAGAATGGGAAAAGATTTTCACTAACCCCACATCTGACAGAGGGCTGATCTCCAAAATTTACAAAGAACTCAAGAAGCAAGTCTCCAAAACACCAAAGGATGCAAAGTGGGCTACAGAAGTAAATAGAGAATTCTCAATAGAGGAGTCTAAAATGGCTGAGAGGCACTTGAGAAAGTGCTCAACGTCCATAGCCATTAGGGAAATGCAAATCTAACAACCTGAGATATCATCTTACTCCTGTCAGAATGGCTAAAATCAAAAACACCAATGACAGCTTATGCTGGAGAGGATGTGATGAAAGGAGAACACTCCTTCTTTGCTGGTGGGAGTGCAAATTTGTACAGCCACTTTGGAAATCAGTATGGAGATTCCTCAGGAAAATGGGAATCAGTCTACCACAAGACCCAGCAGTTCCACTCTTAGGCATATATCCAAAAGATGCCCATTCATACAAAAAGGATGTCTGTTCCACTATGTTCATGTCAGCATTATTTGTAATAGCAAGATCCTGGAAGCAACCTAGATGCCCCATAACTGAAGAGTAGATAGAGAAAATGTGGTACATTTATACAATGCCATACTACTCAGCGGAAAAAAACAATGGAATTTTGAAATTTTCAGGCAAATGGATGGCACTAGAAGAAACCATCCTGAGTGAGGTAACCCAGTCACAAAAAGACAAACATGGTATGTATTCACTCATATATGGATTTTAGACATGGATCAGGGGAATGTCAGCCTATAATCCCAGTGCCAGTGAGTCTGGGAAACAAGGAGGTTCCCAAGAGATAAGCATGATACCCCCAGAGAAGTGTAGTGAGGCAAGCTCTTCTGAGAAGATTGGGAACATGGAGGGAGGGGAGAGGGAGCCAGGAAAAAGAGAGGGGGATAAGAGGAGAGGAGAAGAAGACATGGGGGATCAGGAAGTCTGAATTAGAGTAAGAATAGAGGCGAGCAAGATGGGAGACACCTTAACAGATGGAGTCATTATAGCTTTGAGGAGAGAGCTGACACTAGTGAGATTTCCAGAGATCTACAAGGATAATACCAACTGGCAAACTAAGCAATAGCGGAGAGACTACATTAATAGCTCCTCCCTGATGATAAGGTTGATGACTACCTTATATGCCATCCTAGAACCTCATCCAGTGACTGATGGAAGCAGACACAGACACTCATAGCTAAACACTGAACTGAACTCCTGGAACCTAGTGACAGAGATGGAGGAGTAATGAGCAAAGGGGTCAAGACTGTGCCTGTGAAACCCACAAAGACAGCTGACCGGACAAAGGGGAGCTCTTGAACCCCAGACTAATGGCTGAGAGGCCAACAAGGGACCGATCCAGACTCCACGAATGTAGTGTCAGTGAAGAGGCCTCAGAAATCTCTAGGGGCCTTGAGTACTATATCAGTGTTCATCACCATGGCATATGAATTAACTTTGGGAGCCCATTCCACATGAAGGGATGCTCTCTCATCCTGGACACATGGGGAAGGACCTAGTTCCTACCCTGGATGAAATGACAGACTCTAGAAATCCCCACAAGGAGGGCGTCACCCTCCCTGGGGAATGATATAGGGATTGGGCTGGGGGCTGGGGGGAGACTAGTGGAGGGACAAGGGAGGAGGGATGGAAGAGGGAGATGGGATTGACATGTGAATCATTCATGTTTCTAATTTAAATAACTATATATATTGAGGGGAAAATGAAAAAAATCAGAAAACACAGATATTTACATTATGATTCACAGTAGCAAAATTACAGTTATGATGTAGCAGTGAAAATAATTTTATCATGGGGGGGGTCACCACAACCTGAGGAACTGTATTAAAGGGTCACAGTAATTAAAAGAGGTAGCTATTAAGATTGTCTGCATAAATACATGCCCAGTGAACTAGATGCAATCAGGGTAAGAGGCAGGAATATTAGAAGAGCAGCAAAGAGGCAGACATTAGGTTGTAAATGTAATAACGCTTGCTTTTCTTCACAGCACCACTAGTTTACTTATGCAAGAGACCTGTAAGCATCCCGTTACCTTCACTGTATCGGAAAGGAAACAGTATTGGGAGTTTTGTCATTATTTATCTACATGAGAAACAAATAGTCACTGAACCCCCACAGGTGAGGCTTTGCTCCACATGTGTCAGGGAAGCAGCACTGTGGAAGAGTGCAGCCTGATTTCTAAGGTGGGAAAAATTTAATCTCGACAAAGTATGGTAAGAAGAGTTATTGCATCATGATTGACAGACCCACCAAATAGAGCCAGGAAAGCAGCTCCCAAGTAAAATGATGTGTAGCTATGATTACGGAGTTAATAACAAGAGAGTTGCTGAATGACACAGGGGTTCAATACACTAACACCAATTCCCAGTTTTCCATTTTACAGAAGAGAGAAAGAAAGAGAGAGTTAAAAGAGATTGGTTTTACCCAGACCATTTACTTATTAAATGACTTATATGAACTTTAGCCCAGGTAAATCTAATCCAAGTAATAACTAACAATCCAATGCCATATTATCAGAGGCCCATATTTAAAGAAATAATGGCAAAATTTCCCCAAATTTGTACAGACATGAATCCACAAACTTAAAAAGCTTAGAAAAACTCAAGTCAGATAAACTCAAAGAAATCTATGCCAAGACACATTGTAATTAAACCTCAGATCACAGAGTACAGTATCTGAAGTGCAGCTCCAGAGAAGCCATGCATAAGCCACAGATAAAATCAAGGTAAACACCTGCTGCTTTCTCCTCTAAAATAATGGGCTGAGGGCTGGAGAGATGGTCCAGCCATTAAATGCTAGTTTCACAACCAAAACTACAAAATAATGAGGCCAAGGGAGGTGACACAACTAGTTTTCAGATACAGAAAGAGAATGGGTGGCTGTCAATTCTTCAACTGGCAAACCAGTCTTTCAAGAATCAAAGTGAAACAAAGACATTTTCATATGAAACAAAACTAATAATTTGTCACTCCAGCTTTTCTTAATTCCATATGCATGGGCAATTTGTGTGCGTACATACCTGTGTACTGTGTGCACATCTGGTATCCTCCAAGGCCAGAAGAGGCTACAGGATCCCCTGGAATTGAAGTTACAGGCAGTTGCGAATGGTTGGGTATTGAATCTGTTTCCTCTGCCAGTGCTTGTAACCACTGGGCCACCTCTCCAACCCCTAACCTGTTTACTACTAAAGAACACCTAAAGTAAGTTGTTTAAGACAAATAAAGTAACAGAAGATTCTCTAAAAAACAATGAATAGAATCCAAATGTGACTAAACACATAGACTATTTTCCTCCTGATGAATTTTATAACTCATATTCAATTCAAATAAAAATTATCACATGATCTATATCAATTATCTCAGGCACACAAAAATGCCACAAGTTGTATGCTTTAGACAGCAGGAATTCATTTTCCACAGTTCTGTGACATGAAGGTCCAAGATCACATTTCCACAGGGTTTTCTTCCTGTCATGATAAGGGACTTCACTGTCTCCGCTGCCTCTCTTAACATGACTCCCTTGCTAAGGGTAGCTGGGGAGGGAATGCTCTCTGGTCTGTTTCTCTCTATAAGGACATTAATCCTGTTGGATCAGGGTCCTATGGCCATTACTCCCAAACATAGCCAACCTGGGCCTTAGGGTTTCAAGGTATGAATATGGAGTAGGGGGGAAAAATGTCCATTCCATTCTGAAACTCAAAACAATGGTATTTTGGTAACTAGATGACAAAGGTATTAAAGTAAAAATGAGGTTTCTTTCTTGCTATATGGAAACGTATAATGTTGGTGCAAATAGACTATAATGAGAGAGAGAGAGAGAGAGAGAGAGGATGTAACACCAAGCACAATCATTAAAAGAACCACATGAAGCAACACACTCAAAAACGTAAATAAATCAAAATGGAATCCTAACTCATGTTCAGATAACCCGCAGGAAAGAGGAAAGCAAGGAACAAGAAACAAAACAATGGAACGGAAGAGGATGGAGGAGTGGACAAGCAAATGCAGCAAATCCAAAACTGTCTGAGAAACGCAAGGGAAAGAAGTCCTCCGCGGAAGGGTAATAAAGAAATATTTTTTAAAACATTGATCTAAGACGATTAATGTTCTCCCTCTCCCCAATGTTACTCCCCTAGTCAACATGACTGTGCATTTTCATTTTTACAATTAGAACACCAAGTAATGGCTAAGCCTCCAACTTGGACACCATGGACTCTGCCCACATCAATTGGTAAAGCTACTTAAAGATGGACTATCGGGTTCTTCATATGAGATGCTGAAGCATTCCCCTGAAAAGTAGAAACAGAAGCATCTGTTAAGTTGGCTTGATATTTACAGAGGTTAATTGTATGTGTCAAGTTGGTTGGGTTAGAGGACATCCACACAGCTGATAAGATAGTGTTTCTGTGTAAATATAGGCAGGCATTTCTGGAAGAGATCAGTGTTCGAATCAGTAGATTGATAATCTGCATGGAATGAAGGCCTTCCAAACCTCCTAATGTGCCTATAGAGTCTCTCATTAAACATTTAAGACCATTACTATTATTCAAGCAAGTAAAAGAAAAGAAGGTGATCATTACCAAAGTGGCTTAAGATCTTCAGAGCACTTTTCATCTTTCCAAAGAAAATTTAAGATGTGCAAGTGTTAGGTGTTACCAGAAAACAAAATACAACATTTTCCACCTCATTTAGTTACTGAATTTGTTTGATATTTGTGGTAGTTTATATGTCAAAGTGTAACCTTTCATTTTACTAAAAACAAAAAGAAATAAAAAAGAAACTGAAAAGTGATTTTTTGGAAGCTCAAGGTTGAAAAAGAAGACATTTATTTTACTGGAAGAAAAATCAAACATGAAGATCACGATCAAGGAGACCCAGGATTCAGCCCTAAATCTCTAAAACACTGGATTAGTCCCTTAATCTCTCGTAATCATAGAGAAAGAGCAGAGAGGGCATTCTGGAAAAAAATGGATTGGAAGCAGCTTTCCACATCTCAGAAAAAAACATACTGAAACATTTATATTTTTACTGGGAAAAACAAATTGGATAGTTTTCCCTCTGCATCTACCAGAACAAAAACCTCCTTCTCTGATGATGTTTACACAAGTTAGAGAATACAGTAACAGGTTTCCTGAAAGTAGACAAATGCCCCCAAAATAGAGCCACAGACATCCCCTGCAGAAGGACACCAGCACTGTGTGTCACAGCAAGTACTTTTCTAGGAGATAGCATTGTCTGACAAGACAGAGCATGGTTCTCGCATCATAAAATGAGGGAATGTGACCAAACTAAACAAGAGAGCTTTGACTGAATCTTTTATTCTATCTACCATCATTTCCTGTCTGTGGACCATCTGAATGCTAAGGTGGAAATCAGTGTCTAAAATCTGATTGAAAAAGCAAGAGTTTAACTCTTCGACTTCTCATGTTTACATTACAAGGTGGACCCAGCTGTGTCCTATTCCAAAGTAAAGAATATAAGAAAAGGCTAATTTCTGTCCACTTGAGGTCTATGTCCTGTGTCATTGGCAAATGTTTATCTTCAATGCTTCCCTGAGATGAGACATGACAGACCTACACAAGTCTTCCTGGGGGCATTTTTGAATTTGAGTTTTGATCAAACCTTCGACTTGAGATTTAATATCTGACACAGTCAGAAAACAATAATTCTGCTTGCATGTCAATCATCTGAGTGACCCTAACTAACCCATAGTTTCTAGCGCAGTACACAGTATGGGTTTAGTTAAACATGAGGCTGGAAGGATTGGTGTAGGAGTCTGAATTAATCTGCCCCATGACAAAGCAAAACGGCCCCAACGAAGACCTGTTGATGGAGAAGGAGCAAGGCCACTAAAGTTACGCCGAGGTGTTTTCTTAAGAGGAAGATGTTAGTGTTCAGATGCTTGGACAGTGGCTACTGATCTTCCATTCCATACATAAGAAAAGCTAAGCGCAAAGCAATGAGTGATTTTCTTTCTTTTTTTTTGTTTTTTTATTTAAAAAATTTATTTTTAAATTTAAATTCAAATTAGAAACAAGGTTTCTTCACATGTCAATCTCATGTCGCTCTCCCTTTCCCTCCCCTCCTCCCACCACCCACCCAATATCCCCTCCTTTCCCCAGGGAGGGTGAGTTCTTCCATAGGGGTGTCCATAGTCTGTCATTTCATCCAGGACATGGCCTCGAACCTCCCCCAAGAGTCCAGGATGAGAGTGCATCTCTCATTGTGGGATGGGCACCCAATGTCCATTTGTATGCCAGGAATAAATACTGGTCAACTATCAAAGGCCCCATAGATTGCCTAGGCCTCCTCACTGACGCCCCCATTCAGGAGGTCTTGATCAGCCCCATGCTGGATTCCCAGGCATCAGCCTGGGATTCAAGAGTTAACCCTTGTCAGGTTAGCTGTTTCTGGTGGTTAAACCAGCACAGTCCTAATCCCTTTGGTCATCAGTCCTCCCTCTCTGTTACTGGCTTTCTTGAGTTCAGCTCAGTGCTTAGCCGTGGGAGTCTGCCTCTGCCTCCATCAGCCACTGAATGAAGGTTCTGTTTCCTTGACATCTCCGGGATTGATTTTCTTTCTTTAAGATAGAATCTTGTACATCTCGGTCTGGCCTACAACTTATTATGTAGCTGAGGATGACCTCGGACTTCTTATCCTCCAGCTTCTCCCTCACACATGCTGAGATTACAAGCAAGTGCCACCATGCACGGTTTTATGCATTGCTGGGGACTGAGTCCAGCAGTCCTGCACACACATGAAGCAAGCATTCTACCACTTGAGCTCCAGCCTCACCCCCGAGTTCTCATTTTCTGTACACCACATCGGTCCTTTCCACTTATGGCTAATGGGAAAATAAACCTTAGCAACAATGACTGAAGACTTATTTTTTGAACAAATGTAGGGTTAAATAGATTTAGTGGAAAAAGCAACACTTGGTAAGGAAATAAACTAACCATCAGATTAATAACAAGTATTAGCTTATCTCTACTATCTAAGAATAGGAAAATGAATACAGTGTCTAAAAATCCAAGGAAAGGAAAATCTTTGGAGTCTGAAAGAAATCTGGAATACAAATTAATGTCTTTACAAAACTTTCATTTACTTCTGGAAGAAGAGGAAAGTGGAGATATGGAGCTTGAAGCCAATTTGTCTCACATGAGAGATGACACAGTACAGTTGGCAATTTGGGCTATTTCCATACAAATGTCAGAGTCAGGATTTATTAGAAACAAAAGGTAACCATGGGGCTCTAAGGTCATTTCAAAAGACAGCTGCTTTTCTGCAAACTCAGGTGATTAACACTGAAAATATCAGCCTAGTGGATTCCAGGATATGCATTCATAGTACAGCTACTATCACTGAGGCTGCCCATAAGTGGCAAAGACTGCAGAGGGGACTTCCCCAGTACCTCCAATCCCTCATATTATTTCTAGAATCTTCCAACTGTTTAACCTGTACACAGAGTCTAATTCCTTTCTCTTTCAATCGTGGTGCGTGACTTGTCTATAACAAAATAACCAGTGTCCCATGGATGATGCTGAATGGCAAGCTGGGTTTTATCTTTGCTAGGCAGAAAACACTCTTACGGATTCCCGCCTCTTTGAAAGAAGTTCAATTGAACCGAGTTGATCCCTTTCAAAAAGTCCAAGCCAGTTCATATAGACAGGCAAGGAGACATTCTGAGATGATCTGAATGGGGTGAATTACCTGCTCAGGACCAGACACCTGTCAGCCCCTTGTGTCTAACTCTAGTCATTATCAGACTGGAACTTCCAGAGTCATGATGAGCCAGCCAAGGCATCTACAAGTCCTGGGCAAGAGACAACAAAATGATTGCTTTGGCTTCAGGCACTGGGTTTGGACTCAATCATTTTTTTTTGCCTAACAATCATTAATAAAAAATATGACCAAATCACCGAATCTAAGAATGGACCTAAGAAAGAAGAGATTCACCCACATGTGTTGCCCAGCATTGTCTGTATGTGAGTTCACCCCACAGTGCCTGTGGATCTGCACAGCATGGCTGGAGTGTCCAAGATGAGAGTCTCAGAACAGCACATTTTCATCGTGAAGAAAAGTTGGGGCTTCAAAGTATGTGGAAGTACCCCAGAAAAGCAGTCCTGGTCTGTGCTCTCACCATGGGGAGATGCTTTGTGAACTCCAGCTGCCTAAGGATGGGGAAAAGACTAAAAATGAATCCATTTTGAAGCTCCTCATGCATTCTCTACATTCATTCTCAAAAGTTAAGGAGCCAGAGACAAAAGCAAAACAACCAATTTCAGAAACCCAGCAGGGCCAGGGAAGATATCTAGCATGAAAAGCATTCACGATGCTGTTTGTGCTTAGATATCTCAGCCAGGTCAATGAAAGAGTGAAGGAGAGAGTCTTCCTTGCTCCTAAGAATGTCAGACCTCAAATTCAAAGAGTCAGGGAAGGCACTGAGCTTGCCTTGTTCATTAATAGAATAATAACCAAGCAATTGTTGTAAGGAAATATGTGACCTATATAATCCAAATGTTAACCAAATAGCTGTATCCTTTACTGTTGGTTGAATGATATAGTCAGGTTTTTTTGAGGGGGAGTTTGAGACAGGGTTTCTCTGTGTAGCTTTGGAGCCTGTCCTGAATCTAGCTCTTGTAGACCAGGCTGGCCTCAAACTCACAGAGATCTGCCTGCCTCTGCCTCCCAAGTTCTGGGATTAATGATGTGTGCCACCACTGCTGGACAATATGGTCAGTTTTATTGATTTATTTTATATATAGTTGGGAAAAAACAAAAGCAGAAAAATAACTGTATAATCCAATATGTAACAGGGTCAGAAAACACAGCTTACCCAGTCTTCCAATTTGAGTACATTCTAGTGCTCTAACCAAATCTCTGATAACTTGGAAAGAAAATTAAGTTATTTCTCCTGCCTTGATGTCCTGTGCACTAGGTTTCCTACCTCAGTATGGGGAGAAAAAATACACTCAAAAGTCATTGATTAGTTACTGAATTGAAATTTAAGCACAATTCGACATCGACTCTGCAGAATTCACATTCTCACTGATGTCTCCAAATTTGTTTAAACATTCCTAGGACCTGGGACTATAACAGGTATTTCTGATCTTCTCTCTGATAAGTTCTGGAAGAGAGAGCTTTGCAGAGACAGCACCAGCATACCTGAAGCCCAGCCCAGAGTCCACTCCCAGGAGAAGATTTACTGTCTGCTCTGATACAACTTCTTGCAGAAAAGTCAGACCAAGAGTGCTGATCCAGCCCACCATAGACTAGAGCATTGCTTTGATCATATTTTCCACTATGAACCCCTACAACCTCACACAACACCTCTGAGAACCCTGTGTCCTCACCTGGTGGTCAATGTGTTATAATGTAAAAAATGGTGAGAGAGAGAGAGAGATATGGAGAGAGAGAGAGAGAGAGAGAGAGAGAGCATTCATGTGACAGAAGTCACATGGGGGATTTTTTATTGAGGGAAGGGAATGAGAAACGATGGGAGGGGGAGGGGAAAGACCAACCTCTGGAGACAGGAGTGGGAGAGGAGAAGAAGAGAGACAGAGAGAGAAGAGGTAGGTGGGGCACCTTTATGAGGGGGCATAACTGTAGTTGATGGCTTTGTCTTGACCCTGAGCAGGTCAGAGTACTGTCTGAAAACTGGCAAGAGAATCCTGCCAGGTAACAGAGCCAGACCAGTACAGTGCCTGAATGCTAACTCCATGGACAACTCAAATTCTACAGGCTGTGGGGGTTTTGTGTGTTTGATTTTGTTTTTGTCTTTTGGTCCCCACACTTGGAAGCTGCTTTGGAATAGCTAAATAGATCTACTTGATATAGCAATCCAACAAAACTATTCTTTAAAAATAAATACAAAAGGAAAAGCTACTGGGATTCAACATTTCAAGATAACCTAATTCAAATTCAGTTAGAAGTTGAAATAAGCATAAAATGGCCCTTGAAACTCACAAGTAGTTTTTCAAAATAAAGTTGGGAATTTTTTTTACTTCCCCAGAACTACCCAGCTCCATTTTCCTACCTCCTTTTTTAAAACCTCTTCTGTCTTAAAAGGCCAACTTTTCCAGTATAGAGCAGTTAGTGCAGGAATGTATAAATATATAAACACCTTGCATACACAAATGGCTGACTTAACGATGTCTTTTTACATTTGCTCTTCTTAGAGACAAACATAAATCTAGCAAATGCTTGTAGACCTCCCCATTAGGTAGATTTGCCTGAATGGTGTTTATTATGTTGTGCATCCCCTAGTCAGCACTATTAACACACATTCCCATCCTTCTTGAGGTCTGCATAGCTTCATCTATGTTGCTACCCTAATAGTAAACTGCCAAAAGGAAACCCAGAGGATGGGTAAGCCTTTCCATGAAAAATGAGTTGTAAAACAAATACATACTTTTTTGGTTTTTATTCTTGTCTCATACAATACATCCTGACTGCAGTTTCCCCTCCCTCTACTACTCCGCCCAGTCCCTCCCCACTAGCCCTCTCCCCCACATCCACTCCTTCTCCATTTCCCCTCAGAAAAGAGCAGGCCTCCTAGGGATATCAACCAAGCACACTTTAACAAGATACAATAAGATGAGGCACAAACCCTCATATAGAGGTTAGATGAGGCAACCAGTAGGAGGAAAAGGGTCCCAAAAGCAGACAAAAGAGGCAGAGATACCACCACACCCACTGCTAAGAGTCTCTCACAAGAACACCGAGATATACAACCATAACCATATATGCAGAAGACCTAGCATAGATCCAGGCAGACTCTGTGACTGCCACTTCAGTCTCGGTGAGCCCCGGTGAGCTCTGCTTAGTTGATTATGTAGGCCTTGTTCCCATGGTAGTCTTGATTTGTTTTAAAAGCACAAAAATGAGGTAGTTCATCATATCTTGCTGGAAAGAGAGTGTACCATACTGATGAGTTTTGTATTTAGAAGTTAAAAAGGAAGGGATATTTGCATGCATGACTTAGTTTGAGGTAAAGAGATAAGCCTGGAGCAGGAGCCATGTTCTGCAGGCAGCGAGACAGTGAGGAGAATGTCAATGGTCAGTATGAGAAGGTAAACAGTGCACATTCCTACTCAAAGTCCTGGGAAGGGAAAAGTCTTCCTGTCCTTCGCACCCACCACTGCTTATGGATGGGCACAATGTGGCTCAAGGGTCCAAGAGGAAAGTCTTAGAATAGAGCATTCTCATTCTGAAGGAAGCTTGGTCACATCTGGGGCTACAGAGGTTTGTGCAAGCACACTTGAAACACCAGTCATGGTCTATGCCCTCACCTTGGGAATGTGTTTTGTGAATTCCAGCTACAGAAGGAAAAAAAAAACAAGGCTTTGAAGTAAACCCATTTTGAAGCTACCTACACATTCTTCATATTCAGTCCTCAAAAGTTACCAACCCAGAGGCAAAATCCAAAAACACAATTCCAGAAATTCAGCGGAGTTTATGAGGTTATCTTGCACAAAATACATGCATGATGTCAAACATACTCAGTATCTCAAGTCATTGTAAGTGTAAAGGAGAGAGTTTAGCTCTGAAGTCCACTCAGTCCTTTGGTTAGTTTGTTTGTTGGTCTGCTGAGATAGAGTCCCTTGTAGTCCTGAGCTTGCTATGTAGATATGGCTGACCCTGAACTCACAGGTATGGCCTGTCTCTGCCTCTGTCACCCAGAATGCTAGGATTAAAATATGAGCTATCACTCCTGTCTTTCAAAGTCTACCTAGACCTAATCAGAATACCTACATTCCAAACTTGTGTTCAAATCAAGAAGGATGTACAAACTGGTGTTTAAAGCTCATCTCTGTAGATTTCACCAGAAGGTCAGGAATGATGGCAAACACCTTTAATTCCAGTACTCCTGAGAGGCAGAGGCAGACAGACCTCTGACAGTTCAAGTCACAAGAACCTTCAAGTACCAGCACAGGTGTTCTCCCAGGGTTCAGGCTAGAGGCTAGACAGCAAATGGGCGGGGCTGACTAAAAGGTTAGCCAAGGCTACATGATGAGACTGTGTGTGTTTCTCAAAACACTGGAGCAAGAGAAGAGAAGAACCAACCATAACTCAAATTCAGATTAGCAAGAGGAAATCTTCAAAAAGCTCCATGAGAGACAGCACACACGCTGAGCTCTTTGAACAGTCAGAAAAAAGCTATTACTATCTGTTTTTCTCCCTTTGCTTACTGTTGTCCATTTATTAGCATGTCTAATACTGAGGGAAAAAAAGCATCCTTCTGTGTTGTTAATCAACTTTAAGTTTCCAGTGGAGTGGGTTAGAACTTAGTACTCAATTTGGTATTTTATATTTGATTCTTTATAAGAGGGTATTAAATAGAAAAACTATAAGGTCACTCTGAGAAAGTAATACTGCTTATCAGGTCTGGAATCCCAGCTACCTGTGAAGCCCAAGTAGGAGGCTTCTGAATTCAAGGTCCCCTTAGGCTACAGAGTCAATTCTAAACCAACCTGGTCCATATTTCCCATCTGAGAAGCATTAGTCAAAAAATTCCACTCTCCAGTCTTGGCCTAGTCTTCTATGAAACTGGAAAGTCATACTCCTGGTCTCTGAAGGCTTTAAAAAAAACTAAGTTAATTCTTTATCATTTTGCTACTGACACCCACGTCTCCTTGTAGATTGCAACTTAATTCTACTATGCAACAAGGTTAGGGTATGAGAACTAACACTGGGGAGGACACAGCCAGCCAATCTGTGCATGTGGGCTGGATGCAACCACCTATCAGGACAGAGATTCAGTGAGAACTGTAGATATTGTGACAAATTTTGTTCGTCTAAAGAATGGACTCTTCACAGACTCTATCACAATGAACTAAAGAGATATCAAGAAATAAGAACTCCAAAACCTCCAAGGCTTTCCAACAGAGGTTAAAATTCAGTGAAATGTCAAGGAATCTTAAGGACCGCATATTTTTAATCTTCTTTTACGGGTGCTATGGTCAGGTTTGCCTTGGAAGCAAACATTCTTTGCCAGAGTGAGAAACTAGGCCACCTAGACTTTCTCTCAAGGCTGTGTAACGATCAATCACCAAAGGGGGAGTTGTGCCTTCATCAGACATGACCTAAAGCTATTATGGGGCTAACAGGCATGCAAATGAGTGAGAAGGCCAAGAGGTATGTGGTACCTCTTAACAGAAAACGCAGTCACCGATCTCCTCTCCCACAGATAAAACAAAAGCAAAAAGCACTGTCAAACTAGAGTTTAAAACAATCTGTCACATCAGAGAAAGAGAACAATAAATTAAGAAAAAAAATCACTTTTTTTTTAGCTAAGCATAATAGCAAAGCTAGCTGGAGATAAGAATGTCAAAATATAATTTTAGAGTTAGAAATGCAACTTTCATAATATTTCAGGATAAAAACATGTCACTTAGCTAGTAGAGGATCTGGCCAGATAAATCTGGCTTATAAGCAATTTCAAAAATACATACAGATGAATATGGATACATATGACGGTGAGAGAAAACTTTAGGATGATGGTTGCGGGGCTAAAAACATGACTCATGCTCTCAGAGCAATGAGACTACAGTGCATGGTTTATCCTTTCTGGTGAGCAGAAACATTTGATCTTTACAGGACAAAATTCTTCAATTAAAGGTATAACTTCTTCAAACTTGTGTTAATACCTTCTAGAACAAGCGGTTCTCAACCTGTGGGTCAAGACCCTTTGGGGTCAAATGACCCTTTCATAGGGGGCCATATCAGATATCCTCCATATCAGATGATTACATTATGATTTAAAACAGTAGCAAAATTACCATTATGAAGTAGAAGTAGTAACAAAATAATTATATAGTATACTAAAGGGTTTCAGTATCAGGAAGCTTGAGGACCAGTGTCCTGGGGGAACTTAGAAGACTATAGCTGTAGAGTACTAAATGGTCTTTTGATGTGTACTGATCTTAAAAAGACAGGTGTCAACTCTCTTTTGTTTAACTTACTTCCAAGTTTGGGATAAATTTTCTTAACCCTGGTGATCAACACTTATTTATAAAGTTGATACTTTACCACAAAAAGGCTTGCTTCCTGATGTGTCAGCCTAATTGATCTACCAGCAACAATACGGTACAGCATTTAGTACAACAAATCTAGGGCAGTGACCCATGGGCTGCTACTCAAGAGGCTTTTTGATGCTTTTTAGTCAGCTTTTAAAGGAGCTTCTGGTTTTTTGCATTTCTGCTCAAAAGCTAAGAAAACCAAACCTTAAAACTTTTCCTCACACTATTTCACCTGATTAATCTGTACACTGGAGTGAATTCCACTTTCTTCAGTGTACTTATTCCCTTTTGGTATTTAGAAATAAGAGCCTCACTTTACAGCCCAAGGGGGATTAAACTCACTATGTAACCCAGGCTAGCCTCAATTCCTGACAGGATTTTTCACCTCAGCCTGCCAAATGTTGGGATTTCAAGCCAAAGCCACTATGACCAGACACCTCCCATATTTTCTGAAGTGCTTAGTCTACCAAGAAGTAGGCCTGTTTTGATCTTCGAAGTTGGGATTCTTTCAACTGTGTAACAGGCACAGAGCAGACCTCCAGAGGGTTGCTTTGCATATCAGTTCCATTCAGGAAGTGTACTCTAATTCCATAATGCTGAGTTTATCAGAACTAATGAATTAGATTTGTTTTCAAAGATGATCACCAGAAATATCCTCCATTGTGTGATCATCTATTTTATTGAATCTTTGGAAACAACCATTCTACCAGAACATAAAAAGACCCGATAAAACTGGGGACTTTTGGTAGACAGGTAAGACAGAGTATCATTTTTTAAAGTTTTCTACTTAGAGGAGAGTTAGAGATCAATCAGGAAGAGAAACAAAAGGCTTCCTCATATTTCTGCAAAACAACAGAGAATTAAAAACAAAGCCAGCGACACTCCGGGATGAATGACCACAATTAGTTTGCTTTTATCAGTTCATTTAGTTCTGTGTAATTAATTTTTGTTTCACTGGATCTTTTGTCTGCATCCTGCATCATAAATTTATTTGGGGTTTTACTTTTTCTTGCTACAAAGAACTCTAAAAAAATATGTTCCCCCTGGTGACCTATATCAGTTGTCTAAGCAAAGTCAGTGTAAAATTTATCTCTCGGGCAATTCCTTCTCATGGAATTTAAAATGCCCAACACAGGGCTGGGGAGAAAGCATAAGGAACTCAGTTTGAATACCTAGCACCCACTTAAAGAGGCAAGGGAGCTGCAGAGGAGGCTTAGCAGTGAAATGTGCTTGCTGTTCTTCAAGACAACCAGAGTTTGGTCCGCAGAACCTCAGAAGTCCACACCTGTCTGTAGCTCCACCTCTATGGGAACCAGTGCCTTCGCCTCAACACTTCAGGCTCCTGAACACACGTAACATTTGTGTCCAGAAATACACAGATATCCACACAAATAAAATAAGATAAATTGGGCAGTGGTGTGACCATGTGCACCTGTAATGCTAATGCCAGAACCATGCCTGGGGATAGTTTGGAAGAGGTAGACACAGGAGGTTGACTGGAACTTGAGGCTGGGTAACCTAGCCAAGAAAATGGTCCAATGAGACAGCCACAAGGGAATATGTGGAGTGTGGGAGAGGAAGAAGATTCCCGGCAGCCTTCTTTGAACTCTAGGCCTAAATACACAGATGTACACACTTGCATTCATCACAGACACAGACACACACACACACACACACACACACACTACATCATTTCCACACAACTTTAAAACTGCCCCCATAGGAACTCCAGTTCCTATTCTGTAGCTTGTATTATCAAGGTCTCAAGAAAAAAGTGAGAGGAAAGTAAACCCACCATTGATGAGAGGAGGGGGGAAGGATGGAATGAGAAGAGAGAGAGGGAAAGGAAGGAGGGAAAGAAGGAGGGAGGGGGGGAGAATAAATCCTATGTCCAGGCATATGGCACAGCTGTTCCATTGGGGATAACTAGTGTTTAATCTCATGCCTTTCATTATTAAAAACATGTCAGAGACCTAGATGCATTGAGCGATTGCTAGCACCTTTGGTTCCATTTTGAAAAGGCAAATTGTATAAGCTCTTACTAAACAAAAGAAACCAGTACCTACACATCAAAGGGACAATCTTTTCCTTTTCATTTGGCATGACCTGAGGCACTGCCATGGTGTTAAACAACATGTAAGAGATAAGCATAGCAAATTCATAGGATTATAAGGTAAAATAGCAAATCCTTACATTTTCAGCAACTTTTTGGGAAACCCAAAATGTAGCTAATTTGTAAGACATCTGGGATATTGTCTTCTTGGATTTAGTGACTGACCTCAAAAAAAATAAGGTCAAAACTATTATCAAAAGAGAGATGTGTTTGCTCACTTTTTTGATCACTTGAGATTTTATTATTGGGTCACATAAAATTTGACAAACAAGAGCTAAACCGACAAAGAAATATAACCATCCCATGGAATATTATTTGACTCTAAAATAGAAAGAAGTACTATGTTCCATACTACACATGAATGTACCTTAAACAGTATGTTACATGAAAGAAGCTCTTTAGGAAAGATAGCACATGATACATATCATTTACATAAAATATCCAGGAGAGGTAGATCAATAGACATAAATATATGATGGTGGGCTGGAAGACGTTGAATGAGGAGTGGCTACTGCTGAATGCAGTGATGAGATTCTGGGGATAAAGCATCCTCATAGGTCATGATCCCAAATGTGCTAAATGTACCTGATCACACACCTGTAAGGGGTGAATTTCATGGGATATGATAATGGGAAGCCACTATGCTTTAATTGCCATGCAGCCAATAAATATATTGTGGGAGTTTGAATGAGATGTTCTCCCTGTAGTCTTGGGCATTTAAATGCTGGGACCCCAGTCGACAGCATGGTTTGGGGAGGTTTAGGAGATGTGGCCTTGTCAGAGGAAGTATATTACTAGGGACAGACTCTATGAGTTTAAAGACTTGCATCATTTCTATTTAATTCTCCCTGCTTCATGCTTAAAGTTAAAGATGGGAACTCTCAGCTTGCTGTTTCCAGCCAGCCCATGCCTCTTGCAATCCTCCATTTTCATAGACTCTAACCCTTTGAAACTGTTAGCCTGAATCATCTCTTTCTTCCAGTAAGTTGCCTTGGTTGTGGTGTTTTGTAACAGCAATTGAAAAGTAACTAACAGCAACAGAAAAATAACTAACACATGTTTTTCTATTTATTTCCCTATCTGATTGAAGCATTAATCTAATTAATCTTAATCAATAAAAAGTAGGATTCAGGTATTTGGGTAAAAACCTGCAAGATCAAAGAACCAGCAGCAGCTGCCAGTTGCTTCCTTCCTCTCTCATTCCTTTGTCTGAAAAGCTCAGATGCTATCTCTGCCCTACCTTATCACTATCTCTCTCTGCCTCCCAAGTGCTGGGATGAAAGGTGTGAGCCACCACTGCTTGGTCTCTAGGGTTAACTAGTGGCAAACTCCACCCTCTTCCAGGCAAGCTTTATTTGTCAGAACACAAACAAAATATCACACAACATCTGATCAATAATAAGCCCAGTGATGACAGAACCAAATCGTGTTTTTTCAAGGACGTTTAAAGGATGTGGAAGAATCATCATTTTCCATTGATTTTTAAGATAAGTTTATAGGGTTTCACCTTCGTTTTCAATGGCTGCCAAAACATGTGTGATACGTTTGCATTTATTAGATTTTAATATATTTATTATATTTGCATTACATATATTTCATGAACAGTTGCTCTGTATCCAAAGTTCTATAATCCCAGATGGAAGAAAAGGAAGTAGAATATTCAGTAGACATAGCCTTCACTTCTCCAGCCATAAAATGGCACTATTTAGATGAATTTTTACTTCTCTCATTTCAAAATTGTTTATTTAATTTTATTTCAGAAACTTTCAAAACTGTATTATTGTTTTAAAATATGATTTTACCAGTAAGATATTTTAGTTAATATTAAAATCACTAAACAGAACAAGTACCAAGAAAAACAATAACCTAGGAAGGAAATCTAAAAACCATACAGCAAAGGCAAAGTGATTCAAACAACAACAAACCTATCAGTATGTTTAATAATTTAAGCTACTTAAAGTCTATTCTAATAATCAAATATGTCACATAATATTAAACATATGCACTGCACATAAGAGACTCACAGTTCATGAAAGAAGGCTAAAACACAAGTGCTGTGTGTAAGGCAGATATAAAGGAGACATTACTGGTAACACTAGTATGTCAACAGAATTTAAGATACTAAACAATACCAAGGACAATTTATGTTGGAGAGGATGTGGAGAAAGGGGAACACTCCTCCATTGCTGGTGGGAGTGCCAACTTGTTCAGCGACTTTGGAAATCAGTATGGAGATTCCTCAGAAAAATGGGAATAAACCTACCACAAGACCCAGCAACTCCACTCTTAGGCATATATCCAAAAGATGCCCATTCATACAACAAGGATGTCTGTTCCACTATATTCATAGCAGCACTATTTGTAATAGCCAGAACTTGGAAGCAACCTAGATGCCCCTGAACCAAAGAGTGGATAGAGAAAATGTGGTATATTTACACAATGGTGTACTATTCAGCAGAAAAAAACAATGGAATCCTGAAATTTGCAGGCAAATGGATGGCACTAGAAGAAACCATCCTGAGCGAGGTAACCCAGTCACAAAAAGAGAAATATGGCATGTGCTCTCTCATATATGGATTTTAGACATAGATCTAGGGAGTGCTAGCCTACAATCCCATGGCCAGAGAGTCTAGGAAACAGAACCTTCATTCAATGGCTGATGGAAGAAGAGGCAGACTCTCACGGCTAAGCACTGAGCTGAACTCAAGAAATCCAGTGACAGAGAGGGAGGACTGAGGACCAAAGGCCTTAAGACTGGGCTGGTTTAACCCCCAGAAACAGCTGACCTGACAAGGGTTAGCTCTTGAATCCCAGGCTGATGGTTGCGATTCCAGCATGCTACTGATCAAGACCCCCTGAATGTGGGTGTCAGTGAGGAGGCCTAGGTAATCTATTGAGCCTTGGGCAGTAGATCAGTATTTATCCCGGGTACACAAATGGACTTTGGACTCCCATCCAACAATGAGAGATGCACTCTCACCCTGAACTCTTGGGGGAGGGTCTAGGCCCTGCCCTGGATGAAATGATAGAATATGGACACCCCCATGGAGGGCCTCACCCTCCCTGGGGAAATGAGGAGACAATGGGGGGGTTGGTGGGAGGGCACAGGAGGAGAGGAGGGGAAGGAAGAGGGACCTGGAATTGACATGTGAAGCAACCTTGTTTCTAATTTAAATTTAAATTTAAAAATAAATAAAGATACTAAACAATAGAGCAGAGAGAATGAATTATCCCTAAGCAAAAGTCTCGTTCATAAAATCCTATGTGAGAAACAGCAGAGGTTTGAAGTATATGAAGAAGTTTTTAAGAGGGTTAAAAGAATAACAAACTAATACACATATTGAGGAAGGTTTTATACACCATTTGAAGTCCACCATGCAGTAATCAGGAATTGGAAAAACAAAATAAGAGTTGATCGATAGGATCCTGCTGATTTACAAATGCTGTGCTTTGTAAAAACTTTGCTTCCCTTTCAAGTATCCATGATATATTTATAAAAATTGATTGAAGAATCACAATAAACTCTGAGAGACACTAAAGGATACATTCTACCTATGCCCTCAAAATTTTAAACTAAGTGCTGAGTACTATAAAATATTTCTACAAAGTATTATTAGACCTATGTAACAAAATAAGTACATGATTGTTTAGATCAAGCTGTACCCTGATTCAAGTTACTCAAAATTTTATAAGGCAGTGGTTTTTCAAACCACCCTGCTCTGAGAGACTTAATTTTACAAATAGCTTTTGACTCCATTTTGAGGGTAAGGGTGTAACTGTTTGCCTGAGTGCACCCACAAAAGCATTACTTGTCCAGCACTACCCTGAGGTAAAGACCGATGTAGAAAGAGTTCAACCCCATAAATTTATCAGGGTTAACTGAGACTACAATGGGGCTACATAGGTATATTAAATTCCTACCAAAAAGATGAAGCCCCCAAACTTATCAGAAACAGATCAAATAAATGGTGCAACACTCCGCTTTGGACCCCATGAAAAGGTAGACACCTACGACTCTAATGGCCAAGGACCACCCACTGACTTGTCACCTGACATCCAATATGTTCATAAAGAAGTGATAGAGAACTCCTGCCTGTCTCTAGGGCTTCTGGTTCCACTTTGCTGACATGTTCTCCTCAGCCTCCCATCTTCCAGCTGAACAATTATTAACTACCATTCATCTGTCTAGCCATCCGTTCCAACTCATGACCCTGCCCTACCCTTTCACCACATAGCTAGACTCAGCTCCACATCCTTACTCTCAAACTTCGTCAAGAACATGGGCAGTTTCTTTTCCAGGTGGTTTGGGTTTTTCATCAACCAGACCCCATTTATATTTTCTATCAGCCTGCAAATAAAACCTCTTAATACTCAACACAGCATGTTCATCTATGCTTCTGGCATGCCTCAATCATGATAATAGTTAAGTATTATAAAGAGCATGGAAGAATATTAATTCTCTGAATTTCTGGGCTACAGAGACACCTATACCCCGAGCTACACCTATAAAAATGGGAGGGAGAAAGGAGGAAGAGAGGAAATGAAGGACTGAAAAGAGAAAGTAGAATGGAAGAGGCTGATTTTAAATTTAAGAAGCTATATTCATCACCTTGGACATGAAGTTAAACATGTAGAGTAGTAAACTACCTCCTAAGCAAAACATAAATAAAAAATATAAATAATTTAAAATGAATAATTTAGCACAGTAATTTAAGTTAATAATTTAAAATAAGCCCAAGAACTTGTTTCTCTTTAAGTAAGAAAAAAGTTGAAATATAGCTCACACAAGTCTAATTCAAGAAAGAATTTCTGAGTTAAATAAAACTTGGTAAAATGTCACAGAGCAAAATGTGGAATCTCAACCAGGAGACTACTGTGCCCAACTCCGTCACAGACTGCTTAGGGGAGAGCCATCCCTAAAGCATCTTTTGTGCTTTGCATATAGGATCGAAAAACCTTAAATGCAAAGCCTGTTTTGCAGAAGACTTCTCTTTTTTTTAGAACATTAAAGCACAAATTTTTACCAAATATGTTTTTAGCAACAAAGATGATTCCTGGCATCGTACCCATACACTTTGCAACTGAGAGGCATTTTTATTGCTGTGGTTATCAATACTGTGGAGTCCTTAGGAAGACCCAGGCTAAACACATTATTTGGCTAGGTAAGATTCTGCCTTGTTCGTCTTTGAGAACATAGATTATGATGAATAATGGATCGGACCTTTTTTATTTCATTCTTTTTTTACATAATATACCTTTGATATTTACCAAAGAAGAGCATTTCAGAAAATAAATTTAATCAAAAGCAGAGTATTTGCCAGTCATAGAAAGGAAGTATTTGGGGATAAAATATATGCTGCAAGCTGGCTCCGCAAACAGAGCCCAGTAGAAAGTCAAAGGGTGGGATCTGCTGCTCCTGTTTTCATTCGGTTGTGCCTGGGTAACTTAAAACTCAGTCTGATGTTTCCAGAGAAAGCAGCAAGACTATAACACACCAGGAAAAGAGAACAGGTCTCTAAGCCTGGCTACTGTCATTAACAGCTGGCCCACCTATCCTAAGCCCTCTTAGGACACCAGTAACAGATCTGATGTGAGAATGACACCCTAAGCAAAAGACCAGGCTCAACTTACACATCCCTCCCAGGTCTTGTTTCATAACATTGTGAGAAAAGTAAAAATTCTAATAAAAGAAAACAAAGGATACCAAAAATCCGCTGGGCTTTTATGTATATTCAGAAACATGTCATAATCTCTTGATGAGTAAACAGCAACACTTTAATCAACAGCATGAAAATGAAATATGCAAAAACTTCTTACCTTTGCTTGAAATAGATTTTTCTGTAGCAAATCACAATAGGAACAGATACACTAGTGGTCACCTCTATCAACTGTTATCATTTATGCACTCAACACTGTTTCTAACGTTCTGTTTGGTGGGTTGGTTAGTTTGATAGGGTTGTGGTGTTTGTTTTTATTTAAAAATTTTGAACTCCTTTAATATTCTGACACTTTCATACACACACACATATTTATGCAGTATTTTGATCATATTCATGACCATAGCCCTCTCTTATCTTCTCTCATTACCACTGAACACTTTCATCTTCCCAAGCCCTACTCTGCTATAGTTTCATTCTGTTGCTGTGATAAATGTGATAAAGCATTCTGACAAAAGACTTTATTTCATATTATACTTCCACATCATGGTCCATCATTGAGGGAAATTGGGACAGGGACTCAGGGCAGGAACCTGAAGGAAGGACTACACTATTCCATGCAGCATTACCCATGAGCAGGGAATTTGCTCATTTCAAAGGAAGCACAGCTTGATGGCTTATTCTCAGACTTACAGTTAGCCAGCTTTACTGTATAGTCCAGTACTGCTTGCTCAAAGAATGGCACTGTGCAACATTGGCGTAGCCCTTCTACATCAATTAACAATGAAGACAATCTGGTAAAAAACATGCACAAAGGTCACTCTGATCTTGGCAATCCCTCCAGTTCTGACTTCCTTCTCAAGTAACTCTAGGCCGTGTCCAGGTGATGGTTAAAGATAACTAGGAGAACTAGGAGAACCTTCTACTATTTTAAGGACTGTTCAGTTTCATTGGGGTTGCCTGCATGAACATTAGTGGGAGATTATTTACTGGAGCATCTACAACTCACCAAAGGCTAAACCACAGAGGAAAAATGACTTCTACTTCCCTAGCAGCAAGTAACTACTAATAACTCCTTGAGAAGAGGTAGAATCTTGTGAAGCTGCCCCCCCATCATGATGGAATGTTGACAGTCCAATTTTGTGTAGGTCTTGTGCGGGCAACCACAATGGCTCTTGTTCATGTGTGCTGCAACAGGCGTGGCATGCCCATAAGAAGAACTTCTCAGAATTTTTCCCCATTTACTGGAACCTTACGTTTTTCTGCCTTCTCTTCTACCATGTTTTCTGAGCCTTTGAGGGAGTGACACAGATGTTTCATTTAGGGTGAGCATGTTACAATAACTTATTCTTTGCATTTGGTCATTCTTGAGTCTACGCCTCAACTGCTTTTCACTGCAAAAAGAAGCTTATCTGGCCAAGGCAGAGCACAGCACAAATCTCTGGGCATAAGCATAACTATTTAGAAGGCAAGAAGACAGCATGTTCATTTAGCAAAACAGTAGTAGCCACTCCCCCCCATAGAGCATATGACTTCTTCAGGTTTTGGCTACTGATCCTGTTTATAGTACCATGAATTCCTTTACTTTATTTGGACCTCAAATCCAATCAGAAAACCACTTCATACTTAATAAAAACCATGCAATTAGTGTACCTATGCTGACTGACTTTTGGCATCTCATAACAATGTAGAGTTATCTGGAAAAAGAAGCCTCAACTGAGAAAACACCTCTATCATATTGACCCGTAATCAACTCTATAACACACTTTCCTGATTAATGTAGGAGATCTCTTTCCAGGAAGGGTGATCTCTGGGTTGGGAGACCTGTAATCTATAAGAAGCAGGCTGAGGAAGTCATGAGGAACAATCCAGGAAACAGCACTTCTCCATGGTCTGCTTCAGTTCTGTCTCCAGGTTCCTGCACTGTTTGAGTTCCTGCCTTGGTTTCTCTTAGTGATGGACTCTCGTTGGACATATAATCCAAATAAACCCTTTCATCCACCAAGTTGACTTTGGTCATGGTGCTTATTATAACAATAGAAAACAGACTAAGACAGCAACAGTGGTTATATCTTTCCTGGAGAGTCAATGTTTTAGTATATAAAGTCTACCTCTAGACAAGATCTCTAATGGCTTCTCTCTCCAGTGGTCTGCAAAACACCTTCCCACACTCTGAAAGCTAGCCACAGGGAAGAAGTTTATAGCTTACTTCCAGACTGATTTCTCTATGTCCTATAACTGAAGTATCTGATATCTTTAGCAACAGGGTCTTGCTTTCCAGGTCTGGTAAACATGCGATAGTATGTGCAATACCTCATTTTTAAAGTTTCTTTAGTCAATTGAGACCAGAAATTAGAAACATTCAGTACCTAGGAATTCTATGTTTGCCAGCTTGTATTATCTTTAATTTCTAATAATGGTAAGTCTGATTTCTAAAGATGGTCAGTTTCTAAACACTGATCTCAGTGAGAGGGACATTATTAATATCATACTAGCAACTACTCAAGATTTCAAGTCGGTCAGTCCTGCTTTGTCTGATGTAGTCGTCACTATCTGCATGTCCCTATAGGGATTTACGCCCAACATTCTAGTCAAAATCCAGTTCCTTATATTCACCACACTTCAAGTGCTCAGCAACAGCTATAAAACAATTCCACCATAAAAGAAAATTCAATTGGTACTATGATCCAAGGCAGAAATGAAGGCAGGCCTATGTTGTTTAGATCCCCAAGTCTTTTGTTATCCCAGAAGCTTATTATTTAATATCTGATGATACAGCGAATATCCAGAATCTGTCAGAGACTGACCTCATCAGCAGAAATGGATAACTCTTGTTTTTACCTCCTTTTGTCTTAAAAATATGCTTTTTTGGTAAAAATTAAATGTTTCTCTTCCTGAAAAAACTAATACACAAAATCATGTGTAGCTATATCATACCATATGATATTTAGATACATGTATGCCTGTGTGATGATGAAATCAAGGGTCTTAGACAAGTTTTTATTTCTGTGAAGAGACACCATGACTACAGCAACTCTTATAAAGGAAACATTTCATTGAGGTGGTGGCTTACAGTTCAGCGGTTCAGTTCATTATCGTCATGGTAGGGAGAATGATGGCATGCAGGCAGACATGGTGCTGGCTACATCTTGATCAGAAGGCAACAGACAATGGCCTCAAACACTGGGTGAATCTTGAGCATGGGAAACATCAAAGCCTGCCCCCACATGGACACACTTCTTCCTAAGGTCATACCTATACCAACAAAGTCACATCTCCTAATAGTACCCATCCCTATGAGCTTATGGGGGTCAAACTACCACATCAAGGAAATTAACATATAAGTCAAACCAAGAAACACTTATCATTTCTTCATGGCAAAAGCAGTCAAAGGTTTCTCATGGTGGGGGATGTCCTTCTGTATGCTGTTAATATATGTTTCTCTTATTGGTTGATGAATAAAACACTGATTGACTAGTAGCCAGGCAGGAAGTATAGGTGGTGCTACCACACTAGCAGAATTCTGAGGAGAGGGTAGAGAGGAGTCACCAGAGAAACACCATGTAGCTGCTGGGAAGATAGAATACCTCACATTCTTCGGTAAGATAAGGCTATGTAGAAATACATAGATTAATAGTTATGAGAGGTTTGATAATTAAGAGAGAGTTAGTAAGAAATCTGAGCCATCAGCCAAACAATTTATGACTAATATAAGACTCTGTGTGTTTACTTAGGACCAGGCAGAACAGAAAATTTTATCTATAATATCTTAGCTTAGTGTGGGGTTTTATTGCTGTGTTTTGATTTTTGAGACAAGATCTTACTATGCAGCCACAGCTGACCTTGAAGTCCTGTTCCTTCTGCCTCTTCCCAAGTGGAACTCAGGCTTGCCATTTTTTCCTCGGAGCCAGCATTGCCACCCACAATGCAAAAGGCCATGCCAGCTAAGCGGTCAGTGCTGCACCAGGAGCAGTGGTAAAGAAGCAATGCTAAAATCCTATACACTTCTTTTTTAATACACAAATTGTCAGCCAGGTTATTCTGAAATCGTCAACCTTCAGATAATTTTAGACATGATGTACAAACCTCCCAGATGAGCTCATAGGGTCAGAGGACCTTCTTCCCAGGGCATCTAGCTGTTAGGTAATAAAATCAGGCTACTCCAAGGAAGCCGGGAGGGGTCAGGCCTCCTGGAGTTTCTGAAGAGACTCATGGAAGCAAAACAAGTGGTGTATAATTCCTCCTTCTCACAGTTGCAGAGTGGAGTTATTTCATCTGGCAGTTTTACAGCCCAGGAGAGATAAAAATGAGTTCTGAAAGGTGAAGTTTTGAATCTGAGCCACTGTCTGGTTTTCCAGAATGGTAATATAAGTCATTTTCACTGAGGTGGTGAGCATAGATGCTAGCTAGAGGCCCTCCTGCCACGCTGTGCAGCAATACCTCTGCCCCAACTGCTTAGTACTCTAACTCACTTTGTTTCTGTTTCTAGTTTGTTGGTGCTACCGCAGCTCCCTGGGGCTCTTAAAAATCAATGCTGTTTATAGGGTTACCACTTGTCCCTTCATTCTGCTCTCAACTTGATCTCTTGTCATTTAACAGTAAGGATCCCCTACACTCTGAGGAATACGATTAAACTTGGGTCTCTTAAACACTCCAGGGCCCCAGAGTGCCACTCTGTATGAATGGCTTCCAGCAACCTCTGCAGACCCTAAGTCTAAATGCAAAAGAAGCATCCAGTTTTGTTGGGATAAGGCCAGGCTCACTGACTACTTGGTGCAATTTAAGTATAAGGAGAAAGGAAAGGCTCAAAAAAAATATCGGGAATACTTTTTCTCTCACCCAGAAAGCAATGGGGAATGGCTAGAAAGCTAGTGTGGAAACTTCTTCCCGGGAAGGTTAGCTGTCTTTGTTGTTCTTTCTTTCTCCAAACAACCAAAACTCTTGACGTTTTTGCGTGTGCCTCTGACAAATCAATCTGGCTGTGGTTTTGGTCTGTCTGCTTTCTATGCTGATAAAAAAAACAATCAAAAAACCAAAAAAGGCCTCGGAGACAGTTCTACAAACACAGAGTTTTTTTTCTTCTGTGAGAGTGTTGCCTACCTGAAAACCTTGCTGAGTAATGATCTGGGGTCCTTGGGAAACGGCCTAGGGAACAAACTCCTATTTCACATTAGGCATCTGTAGCCAGGCTCTCGGATGTCTAGGTAGGGGGCAGAGAAAGGGTGGGGAGCAAGGTGTGTGGCCACCAATGTGCCCGTGCTTTGAAATACACCTGAGAGATCCTGGATTGGGAGCACTGTTAGCAACAGATTCAGAATGTCTCAACAAGATGCCTGTTGGTTCCTATCCTTGGGAGGGGAAGGGCTGCTGTAGGACCTACAGCCTGTGCAGCCTCTGGAGGTTAACATTACATTCTTACAGCAGCCATTATGGAATGTACTCCATGGTGGACAGGTCAGTTCAGTCCTTCATTCCTCTGGAGACGGCTTCATTCAAGTCCTCAATGCCTCAGTCACCCTGACTTGGACTCATTTCTGCTGTCATTTTGTCACTTGCAACTAATTCCTTGAAGAAATGGCAAAACTTTGTGACAAAGCCTTAAAAATGAACACCTTTTCCTTAATTACTGGTTGATTGGTTTTTTTTGTTTGTTCGTTTTTTTTGTTTGTTTGCTGTTTTGTTTTTGACTTCTCAAGGAAACATGCCTTTTACTAAAATATAAAACAAACATGAAGTCAGAAAAACAAGAAGTGTTATAAAGCAATAAAGAGAAAAGGAAATTAACATTTTAAAACCCTAGATTCTTACTTAAATTAAAAAAATCAAGGGAAAGACTAATTCTAAGTGGATTAGAAGCATAGATGACTATTTCCATATGATCTGCTCTAGAGAAATGACAGAACAGAGTAAAAATTTTCCTCACAAGCTAATATAAACTTTGTGAGTTCATTAGAGATCAAAAGACTTCCAATAACTAAGGTGTGTGTGTGTGTGTATGTGTGTGTGTGTGTATGCATGTGTGCAATGTGTGTGTAGGTTGATACAGCTGTTGTCAATATTCTACACCTACTCACCAGAATTTTCTTCTACATCTTTCAGTATTACATTTTTTACAGCTTACTATTAGATGAATCACTAACTCAGATTTTTATTAAATGTGAACAAGCACCGAACTTTTGTCTCCAAATACTTCAGCAGGAGATACTAACGTCATAACCAGTCTGTGCAGTTGCCACCTCACAAGTTTTCATCATATAACAACTTGCAGTGGAAATCAGAATCCATTAACATCTGTGAGGATATAAAAGCCAATATAGACTGTGTCTTACTTAGGTTTCTATTGCTGTGAAAAGCCACTGTGACCACAACAACCCTTAAAAGGAAAACATTTAATTGAGGGGACTCACAGTTTCAGAGGTTCAGTCCATTAACATCATGGCGGGGAGGACAATGGCATGCAGGCAGACTTGGTATTGGAGGAGGAGCTGAGAGTCCTATATCTTGCAGGCAACAGGAAGTCAACTGAGACACTGGGTGGTATCCTGAGCATAGGAAACTTCAAAGTCCACCCCCACAGTGACATACTATCTCTAACAAGACCATACCCACTCCAACAAAGCCACACCTCCCAATAGCACCATGCCTGTGATATTATGGGGCCAATTACATTCAAACTACCACAGATTGCATTCTCTTTATGACAGAACCAGTTGTAAACACCTCAAATGGAAGTCTTACTTAATTTTTGCAAATGTCTCTTCAGCATGACAGCAATTAGTTTCCGCTTACAAATGACGAAAATAATGATTTTTCAAGTCACATAGCAAACAAAAGAAGCTATGAAAAGGGCCCCTGTTATTATTCAACAAACAAAAAAATGACTTTCATAAAAATTGCAGTGAGCTCAGGATACACACTGCCAGTCATATGTGCCTGAAACCTGTGTGTTTTGACTTTTACACCATCATTGTTTCTACCTATGTGATACCTATCATTTTAATAAGGCTCCTGAGATCTGAAAATAGCATTGATCTGCAGAACCTGTAGCGATGGACAGATTATTACTGCAACACTGTGAAATGTATACCTGCCTATCCATCCATCAGCCTACTAAGAGACAAGTGTGGATAACACTTAAGAAGAATCCAGAGCCAGTCTCAACTTAAAATTCACCTCAAGGATGTCACAGGTTGACAGAGGCTGTCCTTATGACAGTTTCAGATTGACAACCACTGAAGCAGCCTACAGTATTAGCACAAAACATGCACCCATCCTTCCGTGGACACACCTTGCAGATGGTCTGCCATGTAACAAAGATGTTAGGGACACCATGCCCGTTATACATGCAAGAGACTCTTTGTTGACAGTAACTATAAATTGTGTCTTCAAACTCAGCTTCTTAGATGCTACAGGGGATGTCTACCTCTGTGTGTCTTTCTAGTGCTGCCTTCCCTTTCATACCAAAGCTCCAACACCAGCAACTAATCCTGGAGTTTTCTTGTTTCCCAAAGACAAGAAAACAGCTTGCTTCCAGTTTCTACCTTTGCTTCCAGTTACCAGGAGAACAATAATAATGTAGACCGTTTTTGCTGACCACCTCTCCTTCTAAAGAGGTACAGTCCTCTAGAAGGTTTCTAGAGAGAGAGCTGAACTGGTACTGAAGGAGACAGCTTTGGAGGTGTCAAATGTGTGGTGGACCTTTCTCTCATTTCTCTCTCCAATGATATGTATGATCCTTGTATGTTATTCTTGTTCCCTGCTACTCTCATCTTCCCAAAAGATTTATTTTCACAGTTTCCTACAGGGTGCTTTGTGATCCCTCCACTGAAGATTTTTTTCAATTAGAAGCTAACCCTGAAAATATCACGCAGGTTTATAGCAAGGACCTAGGAATCGCATTCTGGGGAAAGGTACCAGAGCTGTTTAGATGGAGATACCCTAAATCCAACCGCCATTTGTCAGCCAATGGCTACACATGCATTCCCACATGCACTCCCATGTGGTTTTAGTAGAACAGCTCCTGTGTGATGTTTTCCCGATATGTGAATAATGGTTAATAATTTTACGTGCACCGGACTTCCTCCAGTGTGTGAGCTTTGAATATATACTAAATGTACCAAAGGATAAATGATGCATGATCAAGTATTACATCTGAGTTCACTTAAGCATTATTAATGGTAATAAGTCATGACTAAGCCTATAGCACTCCAAGAGAATTAACAAATGTGGAAGCTGAAGAAGATCCCATTAAGGCTTGTTCTCTTGGCAACTAGCACAATTTGGCACAAATTAATTAGATAATGATTTTAAAAAGCTCTAAATCATCTAATGCTAATTCAGAAGGTAAAGATTACAATTACACAGGGGCCTGATATAAATGGCAAGTAAGGCTTACCCTACTGCAGTAAATTTGAAAAAAAAAAGTTTCTTGCTTCAATAGAAGAAACCAGATAGGAGGGCTAGCCATTAAATCTTGAAACTATTTGTAGACTGCAAACAGGGCTTTGGACTAGGTCATTAGAAGTTGAACTCAATAAACATAATCCATTACCTACTTCATTTACATCATCGTTTTTAAATTGTATTTTTTATGTGTATCTAGGTGAGTGTATGGGTACATGTTGGTGTGGAGGACATGTTTGTGCATGAACATGGAGGTCAGAAGAGGGTGTTTGGTGTCCTATTCCATTGTTCTATGCCCGTATCTCTGAGGCAAGGTCTTTCCCTGAATTTGGGGGTGGCGCCCCTAACAGGCTAGCAAGTTCCAAGGATACATGCTGTCTCTGTCGGGATCTGAGCTGGAGTTATAGGCTTTTATGAGGAATACCCCACAAACTGATTCATGAGTGCTTAGGCCTGAACTCTGGTCTTCAAAGATTTGGTGCAAGCACTCTTAAATTATGAGCCATCTCTCCAGCCCCCTCTTCATTTCTATTGTTGCTACCAAAGTTTGTATTATTTATGCATCCATTTACCTACTTTCACTGTATTTCTGGTACATAAGAACTACATTTTTGTCCTCAGAGTTCACTGCTATAAAACTTTATGCCTAGAATAATATTAGACACTAACTTGGCATTCAGCAAATATTTTGGGAATGTAGAAAAAAATGAGTAGTGCAAGCAAATGTGTGACTGCTCTCAGCAGCCCATTATTACAGGGTTTTGAGTCTCTACCACAGAACTCACTCTGGCACAGTGCCACGCTTCTTGGCATGTTCCTTTCGCTTGGAGACTAGCATGGCCTGTGGTGAAAAGCAACTTCGTATTTCCTTCCCTTGCTTAGCTTCACATATCCTCATGACTGACATCTCACAAGGTCAAAATTCAGTATTAACATTTTTATAAGATCCTTTAATTCTGGGAAGGCAAAGAGAACAGAGTGGGGAGGAGGGGAGGGAGGGAGGTTGAAGAGAAGATGAATTTTGAATTTTATAAGTTTGCCCTCTGGAAGAGATCGGCATTCACAGCTAACTTCTAACTCTTTGGGGGTGACAACTCACAGTGGGGCACAAGTCAACCTCTAGCCTTGTCTCCTTCATCTCTAATACTGCAAAGCTCATGTTTAATGTGGAAGATCCAAGAGGATCTGCAAAAAGATCTAGCCTCACAAGTGTCCACTAGTGCTGTTCTTGGGAGACACTGGCTAACACAGAGCTCGCTGTATGAGCTAGAAATGGCCTTTTCAAATGAGCATCAGTGAAGAGTTTCCTACCACTGAAAAGAGGAGCCACACACCAACATAGGCTGCGGGGAAGGGGCAGCGAACTTTTAAAATGAAAACCTGGGGAGAAGAAATGATGGGAGTAGTATGTGACAGCTGTCTAATGCTGTGACACAATCTTTGTACACTGTAAATATGTATCACTCTCATTGGTTAATAAAGAGCTGAGTGACCCATAGCTGGGCAGGAGAGCCACACCAGGAGGATGCTGGGAAGAAGTAGGGCAGTGTCAGGGGTGGCCAATCAGATTTGGAGGAAGCAGCAGATAAGGTAAACAAGCCCCCAGGGGGGCTCATAGGCGAATAGAAATGGGTTAAGTTATAAGAGCTAGCTAAAGTCAAGCCTAAACTATCAGCTGGGCTTTCATAATAGTAAGCCTCTGTGTGGTTATTTGGAAATGGGCTAGCGGGACACAGCTGACTAGCAGTCCTCCCAGAAAAACTCCACTTACAGTCTGTAATGTCTAAGTGTAGAGTTTATTCCTGATTGCCTTTCCTTTTCTTTCTTAAGTATTCAGACAAAAATGACCAGGGAAGTATTAGATATTTGATTCATGGGTTTGTTCTACCTGGAAGATCCTTCAAGCCAAAAGATGTCCATGTAATTAATTTTATTTTCCTCACAGCTGATCTATTTAAAGACCTGTTTTTCATTGTGATAATGTCTCTGAAGTTAATTTTGAGTGCTGGATATGTATCAGTGTAAACGTGATTCAATAGGACAAGACTTCATTTCAAAGTACCTGGAGCAAGACGTGGAGACTCTGTCTCATTTCTCAGCCTGGTCTCCCCTAAGCTCATCTGCAAGGTAGACAAGAGAATAAATCCCTAAGTGTCATTTTAAATAGATGTGAGGTTAATAAATATGGGCCGAATATGCTATATGCACTCAATGAATGTGAGTTCCACCATGCCAATGCTATTAGCTAACATTAGCCTTTTCTGATTAATTTTTTAAATATTTCCAGAAACTGCAAATTCAGGCACTATTTTGTTCTGTTTGTTTTCTGAGGGGATTTTGGTTTTATTTTGTTATTTTGTTTTCACTTATCTGTGGTGTTTTTATCAACTCTGATACAGAAGAGACATTTAGTCATTGTTAGTCTATACAATCATTAGAAATATAATTAAGAGTATAAAATTACATGTCCCCCTAAATCACCATCCCAGTGGTGTCAAGTACATTTATTTGAATCTAGTAGCTTTCCCAAATAACCCCTTGGAGGTGGGAAAAATATTATAATCTTTAGATCACGTGAAAAATAAAATAAATTCACTGAAAGTGCTTTGGTAGCATAATTATCCTACTGCAAGCCAAACGAAGTCCAGAGAAGACCCAAGGTTAGCAGAGAGCACACACACTCCTCCTGTTAGAACCATAAACATGACATAAAGAATTAAAAGCCCAGTGCTACAAATGAGCACGTGGGGATAGGAAGCATGAGCAGGAGAAATAGCTAATGCATTCCTGAACTCAGAATGTAGCTTAACTTTGTGACTGACCAAATTGAGTGGCACAAACCAAAAGCATATAGATGCAGAGCTTGTCGACAAGACTGGGAGAGGCCCACAGGGCAGACACGGAGGATACAAGGATGTGGAAATGGGTAGAAGAGGGGGAAAGAGGGCTGGGAAGAAAGGTTAACCATTGTGCAAAATTATTTTACTGTGTGTTACATTTGTTTATGCTGTAGAACATAATGCAAATATGTGTTGCACTCCTTTACGCTGCATGTGTGTAACTCTGTGAAGCTGTGTTACTGTGTCTGTATAAAACACCTGATGATCAAATAAAGAGCTGAACAGCCAATAGTGAAGCTGAAGAAAGGATAGGCAGGCTGGCAGGCAGAAAAAAATAGGAAGAGAAATTGGGGTGAGGGAACAAAAGAACAAAGAGAGAAGGACAGTAGGGGCCAGACACCCAACCACGCAGCCAGCCACGGAGTAAGAGTGAAAGTAAGGTATATAGAAATAGAGAAATTTAAGCCCAGAGGCAAAAAATAATGAGATAATTTAAATTCAGAAAAAAATGGCTAGAAACAAGCCAAGTTAAGGCCGGGCATTTATAATTAAGAATAATCCTCCGTGTGATTGATTTGGAAGCTAGATGGTGGCCCCCAAGAACAAAGAACAAATAGTAAAGAGTAAAGAAAATGCAGCAACACTTAACTGCGGTTCGGAGATACTGTCTCCACCTTCTTACACTACTGAACATGGAATGAATGAAACACAGCCAGATATTTACCTTAAGACAATAAAATATGCAATAAAAATAAGGGTGCCCACTTCAAATGGGTTCCCTTATATAATGTCCATAGACACAGCTCCAAAAGAAAACAGACTCTAAAAGAAGTATTTGGGGCTTTCAAGTGAGAGTAAAGGAATGTGGGAGGTAGGCTTGAGCAAACTGAGAAGGCAACAAAAGTCGTTGCAGAATGCCAAATACCTCAGGTAACCCTAGAGGATACTAAGAAGCTGAGAAGAACCTTTAGTTATTTCTAGAACTGAGGAATGAAGCCAGCTCATTTTCTAGTCCCACCTGACCTCACACACTGGTTCTTGTTGATACATCACTAGATTCAGTTCACCCAAGGAGGGGGCTGATAACATCCTGAAGGCAGGACTCTACAAGCAACAAGCTGAGCAGCAGGCAGGGCAGGCATGAGGCCTTGCTGTGAGGAGAAGGCAAAGGTGGGTGGGGGCTCCGGGTAGCATGCAAGTAGCATGACCCCGACATCTCAGGAGCCGTTCACTGTATCAGTAAAGCAGGAAAGTGATGACAAATTGCTGTAATAAAAAAGCAATGAGAAGAAAGAAAAACATTAATTTAATACAGAAAGTGTTTGCCAAGTAAAGCATACTCCACAACCGTGTGTGTGTGTAGGGCATACATGTTAGGAGAGCAACAAAGAAAGAAAGAGATGGAATAAAAATCATTTTTAAAAGATAGGGAAAAACATGATAGAGTTTAAATCAAGAACACCAAATGTTACAGAAAGAGGAAAAAAGGATGAAGAGAAATAAATATTAATAGAATAAGAAGCACAAGGATTAAGGGGAGAGTGAGAGGATGAACAATATTGACACAAGACTTTTACAATAGAATCCATTGCTAGACGCTCTCTGTCTGTAAAATTTCAGAATGCCAGAAATTAATTTCCTTAATATTAAAGAGAAGATTATAAAGCTGCGTGCAGAGGGGTCAGGAACACATAGGAAGGTGATACAAAGAATGGACAATTTTATTCCCAGCAAAACATCCATAACAAAATGTGATTTTTGACCTAGACTTTTAACTCAGAGAGTACACAAATCAATAAAAATCATTTTCAGATATTTTTTTAAATGGAGAAAATTCTCCTCTTACTTTTTTTAAAATTAGGAGTTCCTTAAATATGTGCCCCCAAGAAAATGTGGGGATAAGCCAAAAAAGAGATGAATGAGTGAACGAGAAGTCATGATCCAACCCAAGAAAGGGAGAGAAGGCAGGCCTGAGAAGATTCAGGAAGCCCAACATTGGAGCTCTTGGTTGTGTCTCCTTTATCACAGCTGTTTTTAAATTCTCTCCTTTTGTTGTTCACTTAGAATTTCTTGACACCAACACAAAGGGAGAGACAGAGAGAGAGAGAGACAGAGAGAGAGAGAGAGAGAGAGAGAGAGAGAGAAATTGTTTTTGTGTCTTCTTGTTGCTTTTATTACATGTAAATTTGTTATTTACTATAAATCCAGAAGTGAGAACTTCTACCAAGAAAGCAGTTCCTGGCAATAGAAAACATTTTTACTGAGAGTTGGCAAACAAGGGTGGAGAGATGGGCTTTCTTTTCTTTCCCCCCTTTTTTTGTTTTAATTGAAAACAACAGGTAAAAAAAAAACTCCTAACTGTGATGTAAAAGAAAACCAAGTCACTGGCTTATGGTAGATAGTCTTAATTGACAAAATAAATGCACTTTATTGATTTTAAACTTTTAGCAGACCCTCTAGACAAAAGTACAGGGTATTTAATTAAGGTTACAAAGAAAAATGGAAACATTGCAAGTTTAAAAGTAAAGGTGAAGCTAAGAAAAGCAGTTTGGTCTCACAAGAAAATAGGAACAAAATATGAGCTCCTCATATCCTACCACACCACCTAGGCAACCAAGAGATGCTGCTCAGTCAGTGACTGTCCCAGAAGCAGAATCTCAGGAGTATTAAAACATAAACTAGCAGAGAAACTAAAAATGAAAGGATGTCTCAAATCATTATAATAGGTAAGATGCACATTAAACAATCTATGGCTAATACTTGAAGTTGATCAATGACATAGAAGCACATATTGTTTCGGAATGTAGCATAAACCTCAGAAGGACACAGATATAAACTCTATAAAATACCCAACTTAGTGTATAGTTAGGAATCAAGCAAAGTGGGCCAGTAGACAATTGCTATAAATCGTAATGCATCCATTTGACCAGGAGAGCTAGTGGGTGATGAAAGAAAAGATAATAGATGCTGGGTGGGTGAAGAAGTAGGCAAATGGATGGGTGGAGATATGATAAATAGAAAGATTGAAATCGGAACAAAAAAAACTGGGAAAAGACTCCAACATAATCAGTTTTATATCTATTTTGTAATAATTATGAGCCACTTTTGATCCAAGAATTAAAAATAAGAACTTACTGCTATTACTAAATCGTAGCTCTCATGGGAAACAACACAAGACAACAACTATTCACTGAGAACTTCTTGTGCACTAGGAACACAAGTCATTTCTGCACAGTTACAGACATGAATACGTCACAGGCCTGCCCAGTTATTTACAAAAGGTTCCCAGTAAGTACAATGAAATGAAATTGTGTATTTAGAGCCAACTTACAAAGGACAACAATAAAGGCAGTGAAAGGAAGTACAGGTTGATTGCATGACACAGAGCCATCAAGCTGGAACTGATTGAGAATTGTCTTCCCTGGCAACCAGATCCCAGAGAGCTATGCCAGCTTCCAGGAGAGAAAAAGCACCAATGCTCTGACCCAGCTATGAACCCTACAAACTAGCAGACCAACATGCCAGTCAAGATGCAATAATTCTACTACTGGTATGAATTTGATGACCACTCCACTGGAAGTCATCCATGTCTGGCACTGTAAACCTAAGGAGAAAAAAGGCATGGTCAGTCAGACATAGACCCCAGGAGGAAACTGAATACTGCCATTTAACCAAATTGGAATCAAAGACTGGTGCATGGATGGTTGCTGCCTAAGCATTTTTGTTGGTATCCATAATGAACTCTGCTTTCAGTCTTAGTCAGAGCAGCCCTTATCTCAGTGAGTGTTGATGAGACTTGTGGCTAAACAGTGTGCTTGAGAATGAGTGACAAATGACATGTATATAATCCTCTCAATAATGAAAAGAAGAGAGAAGAAAGAATGTTAGAACACAAAATAGGGAGAAATTCTGCAAAATTCTACCTTCTGGGCAAGGCACAGAGAATGAAACATGAATTCACACATCTGCTGTGGGTGTCTCCACTGGATCTACCCAAGAATGGACCCTGCAACAGTCAGACATGGGTGGAGGAGGGCTCAGGGGACCCTGCCCATCACTGTGTAACTATTTGGCACTAAGACTGAGAAAGGAGGAAGTCACTGCCTTTGTTTCCATAACCACTGGTGACACCCCCCTTCCCCAGATTTCAGTAGATGGTTCCAATACAATGGCCACACAGTCAGTCTTGGTTCAAACAAATGGATCAATAAAAGAAACCCAAAATTCATGAATCTGGGAAAGTGATTGGTGTGAGCGTAAATAAAAGGAGTGTGGCAGAAATAATGAAAACGTATTATATACATGCGTGAAATTTCCAGAGAAGCAAACTTAAATGAAAGAAGGAAGAGAAAAGAACAAAGAAAGCAATGAAGGGGGAATGAAGGGAGACAAAAGGAAGGAAGAAGAAAGAGAGAAAGAAAAGAAAGTATTTTCCCAACCACAGCAGATTTGTAGATTTTTTATTTTCATCTAGAGTCACAAGAGCCTGGAAAGCTACAGAGTATGACAGAAGTATGATGGACTGTACCCGCATTTTCTTTCCTACTTTGCCTACTATGCACCCAGAGCAAGGTCTGTAGATCATGTTGAAGTTTTAAGCCATTACTGGAATTAGGACACAGACTGCCACAAAGCACCTATCTCTAACTCAGTACTGCTGGTGGCCACAGGACAAGATGGTGAAGGAAGACAAAGTGGTCCACTCCACATGGTGGAAAGAGGCTATTTAGAACACCTTTGCTGAGGAAAGGTCTTCAGATTAAATAGGTAAATGCTAACTTCCTCTTAAAGGGCAGACGCTTTCCTTGACATATTTCAGCATCTGTGCTGCAGTTGTTTTATTTAACGTGCAAAGAGAAATGAGGGGCAATGCATTAATGTCGAGTTTTAATTTAAATATTTGAAATGATGCTTTACTTCTTACATCATTTTCTACATGAATAATTCCCTGTACTTATGACGTGAAAGGAAGCTTAGCTGGAATTGCTCGTTAAGACAGTTATAAATAACACCAGTCAGCAAAAAGTATAAAAGCCAAGGACACTCAAAACTGATTGATGAGGCCATCAACATTAACCTATTAAGGATTCTAAAAATAAGTCTATTAACGTTGTCAGCATCTATTTTTTTCACTCCTGTTACAACAAATTCACAGCAAAAATAAAAGGATCCAAAGAATTCCATGTGAAACTGGCAGTTCAAGATAACACCATTTAACTGCTTTATAATATTATGCGATTGTTTTCTGGTAATCAAAAAATACTTTAATATGTATATTTGAATGTTTTTCCTTTACAAACAAAATCACAGTGCCCTTGGAGTACGTACCTTGATTTGACTACTTACATTCAAAAAAAGCTCAGATATTAATTCAGTAATACTTCTAAAAAAGAAAGCTCAACAAAGGACACAAAATTTCCCCAAAGGCTCCTAAGAGACCAAGGCATGAAATGTGTGAACAGGTGACTAAGTAGTATAGGTTAAGAAAAATTGCAACAGAAAACTGTGAGCTCTTGAGGAGAAAGGCTCTTTTGCCTATGGTGGAAAAGCTATTCAATTACTCAGCATTTCCAAGCTCCTAGTTCCTTCTCTATAAGGTAAGGATAATATCTACTTAACAAGTAACTGGTTGAATGAGCATTTTTATGTGAAACGTGTATCACAGCACCTGGGCACAAGCAGACAATAAACATTAGTAATTTCTTAACTGCTGTGAGTTGATAAAGACAAGCACTTGATGCCCTGTAAGGCATAAGAGAACACTGGTATAAAGTAATCTGAGGTGATCCACGCCCCATCCCTGCAGAGGTTAAGGCTACTTGCTGATTCAACAAAGGATTCAAAGTGTTCCAAACAGAAACCACAAAAGATGAGCTATTGTTTCTTCCTGTAAGAAATCCAAGGAGCCACCAAAGGAAACAACAGATTTGTGGCTCGTGGATCTCATGGTGACCGTGAGCATCTGGAGACACTGCTGAAGGGGTGGTCATGTAGATCATGAACACACTCAGAAATAACAGTCAAGACAGACATGGGTGGGAAGGGAAAAGCTGCCTTGAGGATTACTACATTCAAAGTTATTTCTCAAATATTAAGGAAACTGGAATTTGAAAAAGAGAAAGTATTTCTTCTATCTTCATTTAATTTGAACAAGTAAAGTGCCTCCAAAATGGGGTAAGAAAACAGTTTCTGTATTTTGGAAGTCTACCCAGTTTTACACAAAAGCCACATAACTTTCACAAAGTAAATTTAATACAAATGGAACCTCAAAACAACTAAGAACTTTTAAAATTTAAAATATATCCTCACAAATGTAACAGTATAAGCCACAGACAAGTAGAAAGTAATTACATATTATGTATAGGATAAAGGACATGTCAAGAAAATTAGAAGAATGTTCCCAATTCAGTAGTAAAAAGATAAATGAACAGCATTCATAATTGGCAAAATATTTCAATAACTGCTTCACTAAAATAGATATAAGAAAGGCCAATAAGTACGTAAAAATTCTCAACAGCATACATACATCATGAGAAAATGAAAATCAAAGCTATGAGATATCTTAGTTCAGGGCACTATTGCTATTATAAAACACCATGACCAAAAGTAATCTGGGAAGGAAAGGGTTTGCTTGGTTTATGCTTCCACATCACTGTAGGAAGTCAGGGCAAGAACTGTGGGGATCACAGACCCTGGCCAGAAACCCACTCCTCCATCAGCCTGGGAGCAGGCAGCTGTGAGACAATGTTTACTGAAAACAATCCAGTGCCATAAGTTCCTGATAAGGGCTCAATAGGGCTGGCTCACTGAAACACCCTGACTTTGATCTTTCTGATGGCTAGCTACTTCTTTCTGTTCCCTGCTGTTCCTGATTCTGGTGTCAGAGATTTAACCACCAGCCAGGAGGAAAGAAAGAGGTGTGTGGGAGATGTGTGCATGTATGTATGGCAGAAGTTTTTCTGAAGGGAAAGTTCTCCTAAGCCGATTTGGGGAGCATAAAGTTTTCTTAACGCAACTGACTGGTCTTTGTGTCATCAAGCCCGACACGCTCACCACATTCTCGGATACAGGCTGCACAGGCGCGGCAAAGAACTTACACGGTGAGGAACCTGGAGCCAGGAGCTGATGCAGAAGCCATGGAGGAGTGCTACTTACAGGCCGGCTCCCCCTGAGTTGCTCAGCCTGCTTTTTTTTTTTTTAATAGAACTCAGGACCAGCAGCCCAGGGATGCCACCACTCATAATGGGATGGGCCCTCCTCCATCAATCGCTAATGGTGGTGCATGCCTTCAGTTCCAGCACTTGGGAGGCAGAAGCCGGCAGTTCCCTGAGTTCTCGCTGGTCTACAAAACGAGTTCTGGGGTAGCCAGGATTGTTACACAGAGAAACCTCTCTACCCCTTCCAAAAAAAAAAAAAAAAGAAAGAATCCACAAGCTGGCCTATAGGCCCATCTTACAGAGGCATTTCTCAAATGGGGCTGCCTCTTCTATAGCCTGTGTCAAGTTTGCACAAAATTAGTCAGCACAACTGAACCCTTGTCAGCTTGACACACTGTCCTTTCTTAGATATAAGTTTTTGTTTTTTTATCCCCAAGATATTAATATCATAAACATATTTCAGACTTAAAATTCCCAGTCTTTACCAGCTCAAATACTTCAAAAGTTCAGTCTGTAAAAATCTAATCTCTTTTAAAAGTTTAATTTCTGTCAACTATAAGCTAAAGTTAAACATAAGTTAAATACTTTCTTATTTCAAGACAAACGAACAAGGGAGAAGTCACAATTTGAACAAAGAAAAAGCACACAGCAACAGGGTAAATAATTCAGTGTCCAATGTCTGGGATTCACTCACAGTTTTCTGGTCTCCTCCAAGGGGCACGGGTCACTACTCCAGCTCTGCCCCCTGCAATACCCACACCTGCACACCTTGTCTTCTAGGGTCCAGCTGGCTCTATGTCACAGCTAATGCTATTCTTAGCAATCCTCTCATGGTGCTGGCATCCAAAATGCTGGACTCTTCAGCTGCAACCAGACTGCACTTTCTCCAGTAGCCTCTTGTTGGCCTCTCTTCATGGTGCACAGCCTCAACTTTTCTCCATGACTCCTCTGGTTTCCATTGCTCCTCTAGCTGTTCTTCACCAATAGCATTTCCTGGTCTCTTATGGTGCCAAGCCGCTCTCCATGACCCCTTCATGCCTTCAAAACCAGCATCGCCTGGGAAACCCTTGCACATGACCCAAGTTTGGCTTCCAGCACAAGTTACAACCTTGGCTGCCTCTGGAACACAGCATCTGTGGGCTGACTCTGCCGAAACACTTCCAGATTTCACCTCAATGATGCTGGTAAACCCAGATGATTCTTCAGCCCCAGCTGATCAGCATCCATCATCCCAGTAAAACAAAGGTTTTACTTTTGGTCCCTTATTACTCACAGCAGATTCTTTAGCACCAGATGAAGAACAACAGACCCTTAATTCAAAATAACACGCGACCCCGATAGTCTTTAAACTTCCCTCTGAAACTTCACAAGCCAGGTCTCTGTTGTCTGTACTGCTCAACCTTATCTTCCAAGCTCCTACAGAACAACCCACTGAGCTCTCAACATGCAATGTCTTTTCTAGCCCAACGTTCCAAAGCTCTTCCACAATCTTCCCAAAAACAACACGTTAAATTCTGTTGTAGTCAGATCCATCCACAGCAATACTCTGCTATCCCAGTACCGATCTCTAGTTTGGGGGCACTGTTATTATGATAAAGCAATCTGGAAAGAAAAGGGCTTACTTGGTTTGTGCTTCCACATAATTCATCCATCACAGGAAGTAAGGACAAGAACTCAAACATGGCAGGACAGGAGAGGTAAGAGTTGACACAGAGGACATGGAGAGACGCTGCTTACTGGCTTGCTCCCCATGGCTTACTGAGCCTGCTTTCTTATAGGACCCATGACCCACAGTGGGCTGGGTCCTCCCACATCAATCACTAATTGGAACAATACTCTAAAGGATTGCTCACAGCTCAGACTTATGGAATCATTTTCTCAACTGGGATTCCCACCGCTCAGATGACTCTACCTTGTGGCAACTTGACACAAAATTAGTGAGCATAGATGTCATTGTTAGGATCATAACAAACACAGACAGTAACCAGTGTTGTCAAGACTGTAGAAAAACATAGAAAAAGCAGAGAAATTAGTGTTACCACATATGGCAGGTAGAAATGTAAAGTGGTTCAGCTACTTTAGAAAAGGGTTCATTGAAATTTATAAAAGGTTTATTAAACTACAAACAGACTTAGATAAAATTTATTCTACTCCAGATTCTAACCAGGAGAATTAAAAATAAACATGTGTCCTGGATAGCCTTGTCAAATAGGCACAGCCTAGTGTCACTTGAGAAGAGACTGTCCACTGATCTTGGCCTATAGCCTGTATGTAGGGGTGGTAACCTTGTTAATAAAAGTAAGAGAACCCAAGCCTCCATTACTTGGGCAGGTTGTCCTGTGATACATAAGAAAGCTAACTAGCCAGGAAGCTGCAGGAGATCCAGGGATTGACCCTGAAAGTAGCATTACTCCTTGATTTCTATTTGAGTTCCTTCTCTGTCTTATCTCAATATGACCTACAAGTAGAAGCCAATAAACCCTTTCCTCCCCTAAGTTTCTTTGCTTGGTCAGAGTCTTTTCAGAGCAATGGCAAGGAAATTAAATGCCACCCACAGACATGTCACCCAAGCACCCCTTTAGAGCACCATTCATAATAGCCTGAAAGTAGAAGCAGTCAATGTCCAGCTGTAACAAATGGACAGCTAAAATGCAATGTATCAACGTAATTGTGGCTGTCAATGTGAAGAAAAAAAGCCCTGGAACACAATGAAACATGAATAAGTCTTACAAACACCATACTGTTGCAAGTGCAACAGATTAAAAACTGTACTGTTCAGTACCACTTATAGAAAGTGTCTAGGAAAGTGATCTATAGGAATAGAAGATAAATTTGTGGTTTCCAGGGACAACAGTATGAATGAAGAAAGAATGCAAAGGGCACAGAGAAGGGATCCTTTGGGTTAGTAGAAATTACATTGTAGTGAGGTCTACACAACTCTGAATGTATTAAAAGTCTTAATCTTGCACTCAAAATGACACTTAAACCTTATCCTAGTAAATCTGATTATAAACAAATAAATTAACAAGTAATTTGATAACATTATCAACCAGTGAGAAATTTTCATTTTCCAGGGGTGCCAGCTGGGGTATTTGAAGGGAACAAATGATATTCCTGAGCATCAGACAAGGGTGAACAGAAGAGGCAAACGTGGGCATTAAAGCATATAGAAACTAAGACGGTACCCAAGATTTCAGACTTGTAACTTGGAGTTACTACACACTAAGGCCACAGAGTTCTATGTGCTAAAACTATAGGTGGTGACTGAAGGGGTCTCTGCAAGTACCAGGCAGGTAGTAAAGTGAACTGCACAGAGGTGACAATGAAAACTTGGATCAGAATGACTTTGTCAACCTAGATCAAAACTTCAGGCAGTCTGATCCCAGGTGGTTTATTCCCAACAAATTAAAACATGGTATAATTTAGGAGAAAAGTTTCCTGGTACAATACAATCACCAGTGCACAAGGAAGCATAATTATATCAAAATTCAATGCAAGGTACATGTCATTTCTTCCAAGAAGATGGGTTCTAGACATAGGCTACCTGTACTAACTTCAAAGCCAAGGTAGGGGTGTGGTCTGGTCTCCATCATATGGCCTTGCCCAACAGACAATGCAGATCATTAGGCTATTAATCACTTCTAATTCCCAGCTTTCTGAGTGGAAGAACAGATTTTTCATCTTTCCCATGGGAAAGACAATCCTGTGTGCTTAACATTCTTGATTTCTCTGGAGATCTGTGAGCACAAAGACATTCATGCTGTGCTCCCAACATCTCCTCTCTTCTAATTTTTTAAAGAAAAAAATGTAGCTTTAACAGAGGCCAAAGTTGAATTCATTGGCTCTACAGCTAATCTAATTAATACAGGCAAGCATAAGACAACAACTACATAGGACTGAGGAAAGGGGAAAGCCATCTTAACTAGGGCAGCCATTCTAAGATCACTTCACAGAGTTTGTTTACCTAATTATGTAAATCATTAATGTGATCATCCTTTGTATTGGAAAAAATCAACACACTCCAGGAAATCGTTGACAACCAAGATGATGCCTGAGCAACAAATAATCTGTACTAGCTCTATTTTGTGAAATTGTGGTTGTAAACTCACCTATCTGTAGATTGATTTCTGCTAATATTTTTTGCCGTAATATTCACAGTTTTATAGATCCTACAGGCCAATTCTGAGACTTTCTTGAATCCCAGTAGCTATTCCTGGGATAGGCAATAAAGAAGCAGAATGGTTGCAACAGTTACAACAGAATCCAATAAATTCAAAGAATCAACACAATTCTCAGGAAGCATCCTCTTAATTTTAGTGATTGGGTGATCAGAAAGATTTACTGAGAAAAATGGGCATAAGCCTTTATAACCTGCAGAAGAGCCGTATAAGTAGGTTACACACACATGCGCGCACGTACACACACACAGAGTCTATCCCAAAGGCAGTTGTCTATCATAGGGAAGACTGTGAACAAAAGTGGAATTTCAGTAAGGAGGAATGGAGTGATATAAGTACATTTAAAGCATAAACAATGTGACGGGAATATCTGGGGAGCCTTGTGGATTCTATAGTGTCTCCTTATTTGTGCATAGTGCCTATGAGTGATTCCTATGCCAAATAAATTTCTTTTCAAGAGCCCTGGAATAGAAGGGTCTCTTCCGATACACAGATTGCTCCTGTTGACTGCCATGATCCAAATGAAGCCAAAGGTTATTTTCTAAACAGTCACCAACAGTGGGGGTCAGCAGGAATAAGGCAAGACGTAAACCCAATAAAATGGCAAAGTAAAAGAAATTAAATTAATGTGATAATAGTATTTAACCTTTAAGATCTAATATGATATTTAAATATTCTCAACCACCCTTTAAACAATATAAAAATGAACTATTTCCTTTGTCTGTGTTTCATAAATGATAATTTTCCTTGATTGGCTAAAATTTTATCTTATTTAAAGTGAAAGGTAAGAAAGCTGTTTCCTAAAGAAGGCATTACCCAATTCATGTATGCTTACTCTGGATTTTTCACCCTGGAAAGTATGGAGTGGGTATTGGAGATCTGCTCAGGGCAGCTCCACTTGGTCACAGTGATGCATGAAATGCCCTTCAAAGGCAATACAGAATATCTGATATGAAAGAAACTATCACACCACTAAACCACCCATTCACATCATTCACTGCAGGTCACATGTTAATGACAACAATGCTGGAATACAACAAGTATGCTCATATCCATAGCTATTTCCACAAGAGCAAAGATGCCTGTTGCCAATTGTCCTTCATATGCAGGACATCACAACCATCACATATAGAAGAAGACATAAACAGCCCAGGTGCCATGTAAGCCCATAAGACCTCAAGACTTGTTCCACCAAGCGCAGCATGGGCACCCTCCCTGAGGTTTCCAGAGACTCTAAGGACAATGAGAAGGCTCGCCTCTCATTATGTGGCATTGTCACTCAGATACTTTCAGATGACATCTTTTAATTCTAACCTGTGAGGGGGTGCTATGAATTAAAGGAGAAAGTGAGGCATAATAATTGTCCCTTTGCCTTTGTCTTGCAAAAATGTTCCTAAATTTACTGTATTCCCCTCTTCTTAATCACAGCTTTCCTTCCCCCAACATAGGATAGCCATCTTGAGTAAAAGACACTAGAAAGGGATGTAAGGGCAAGTGGTACTACATAGGAATGGGATGCTTAGCCATGGCTTCCCTCCAACCCAAATCTAGGCCATGACATCAACTACTCTCTCTATCTCTCTGCTTTTTACATCTGCCCATCCTTAGGGGGCTAGGCCTTTGACACTGACCAGCTTTCTACAGCTCCTCACAGCGGGAGAGATGGCTCAGCCATTCTAGGCTCATGACCAAACAGTTGTTCAGCAGATCACAGTAAATGAAGCCCCCAAAAGAAAACGAGTTTAAAGGACGTGTTCCTGTTTCTGCACCGCCCATCATCATAGATCTACTTATCCGTTCTTGCTTCCCACACTTCCCCTTGTGTATCTGGCTCTCCTGAGAATCCAGATAGCTTTAATTGAAGTGACAACTCCAAGTATCATATCCTCCTTGGTATTTCGACCACCAAATATTGATTTCATCACTGATTCAGTCAACGTTCAAGTTCTAGACAATGTCTTATATGGGGTAGAAGCACTATATTCTCTTTACATCTTCTTCCATTTCTTTTTTATTCTCTTTTTTAAAACTTTCATGTGTATCTACATGGGAGTATATGGCACATGTGTGTTGAAGCCCATGTGGGCTAGTGGAGGGTGTGGGATTCCTAGGGGCCGACGTTGCAGGTGGCGGTGAGCTCCCCAATATGGATGGGTTCTGGGAACTGAACTTCCGTGCTCTAGAAGAGCAGTAGTTCTTAACTACTGAGAAATCTATCTTTATTGATTCTGTTTGCATCTCTTACTTTGGCTGGGTGGCTACAAGTACTTTCAGAGTAGAACCCAAAAGACAGACAAGTCCTCATCCCCTTAGATGCTCAACAAATGTCCACACACTAAAAGGTTGAAGGAACTTAGTATATTTTAAAAACAAAAACTTAGCCCTTTGAGAAGCCAGGTCAGTCAGAAATTTTGTTACTTAGATATAGTTTATTAAATCTCACACAAACATTTGAGATCTAATAGAATTTAAAGTCAACTCTTCATCATATCAGTCATTTATTTCTCAAAAGGAGAAAGAGTGAAAAATGAACTGTATGCAGAGACCTACGCATCTGTACTACTGACTACACCCATTGGGCGTGGCTACAGGTGCATTTAGGCATGCAGATAAAGGGCTCTTTTAGGGTTTCTGGTCGGGTCTCAGAGGGCAGCTGAGACTGGATTTCTCGGAGCACCAATCTGGTTATCGGTTTCTCTTGTGAATAGTTCACTTTAATAAATTGACCATCAATATTCATACCCCATGTACAGTTATCTTTCCTTAACAATGAACAGAATAAGGCAGTGGATGAGATGGAAAGGAAAAACAGTAGAATTCGAGCATTCTATCTGTATGCCATCTAACACACTCTGCTGCTAATGAGGTTAGTCATCTGGCAAAAAGAAGAATTAAACATTAACATATTTAACAAGCAGAAATGCAATCAGAATGTTTTCTGGGTTCCTGGTACTCATCTGCAAGAGGCATTTTGGTAAGAAGCCTGGGGGCTGGGTCTCAAGTACTGATTCCATGGTTGTACCTGTTGATCATATTGACAGCAATCCAGCCTGCTTCCTTGCAGCTGAGAGGGAGGCTGTTTGGAAAGACCTTGGGATGCCTGGCTGAGGAAGCAGCAACTCAACATTGATGTTTCAGAAAACGTGTGGCCCTTTGCATTTCACTGTACCTTAGGCTGGGAGAAAGCTGCTGGGCTGGTTTCTTACAGGTCATCTCTTAGGATTCATTTGCCCTGCTTCTTCTCCCCTTAGGGCTTAGGGCTCTCTCACAGAACTCCCATGCCTTGAATAGCAAGTAGAAAAGCCAGCTACTCTGCTGTTGAATTTTGTATGTCCCCAGTAAACATCCTTAATCAAATCTCTGACATTTGGGATGCCTGGAAGGGAAGAAGCCAGGGAAAGGTCATGTCTGGGGTTTAGCTGTAGTTTTGAGAAAGAAAATCTTGTTTCAAGTTTTACGTAACTAAAGCATGAAAGAGTGATTCAAAGGTTGTTCCTGAGAATAGAGGTGACAAGGGATACTGCTGACCAAGCACATTCCACACTGTGGGCATCCACATCCTGTAGGTTGGTCATGGTCTGACATTCCAGCTACACTGGGGAGAGCCCTGCAGAAAATAAAATTGAAATTCAGAGATTTGAAGTTATATGCTCAAATGATAAAACTAGCAAATTATGGAGCATGGGTGTTTCTAACAGCAAATGTCCTGCCCACTGTATTATACTCTAGTGACAAAAACATTTTCTTAAAGAAGACAAGTAGAAGCTGGCTGGTGGTGGCACACACCTTTAATCCCAGCGCTTGGAAGGCAGGGATAGGTGGATGGATCTCTGTGAGTTCGAGGCCAGCCTGATCCACAGAGCAAGTTCCAGGACAGGCTCCAAAGCTACAGAGAAACCCTGTTTCAAAAATAAGAAAAAAAGAATACAAGTAGAAGGATGCTATGGTATTTTGACTAAGAATGGCACACATAGGCTCATATACTTTAATGCTTAATCACCAGGCAGTGTAACTATTTGAGAAGGATTTGGAGGTGTAGCCCTATTTGAGGAAATGTGTCACTGGGAGTGGGATTCCAGGATTCACACACTTACCCTAGACACAGTGTTTCTCTCTGTCTGCTGCCTACATAATCAGGATGTAGCTCTCAGCTACTGTTCTAGTATCATGTATGCCACGATGCTCCCACCACAATGATAACAACTAACCCTCTGAAAATGTAAGCAAGCATCCAGTTAAATGCTTTCTTTCTTAAGAGTTTCCTCAGTCATATGTCTTTTCATAGCACCAGAACAGTGTCTAAGACATATACCCCCAGTCAGTGAGGAAGGGTTTCATGTATGAAGAGGTTAAGACTCTCGACATAGGCTTCCAATTACCATCCAGTGTGTCTCTCTCTTTAGAACCCCTCACATCCTCTCCTTTGTGTCCAGCACTCTTAGGACAGTGCTATGACACAACTGGTAACTGAGTGAATTCTTTCCTGCTAGCTTCCCTGGCCTTCCACTCAAAAAGGAAACCCAGTATTTCTTATGACCATAAGGAACACCACACAAATGTGCATCTTCAATCTCCATGCAGTAATGTCCTGTGATGGCTGCTTGACAGAGCTCTCTACAGGTATTGCCAATCCCAAAGCCTCTTAAATGCATTGTCTCTACTAGTCATTTCATACTTTTAAAACTTCATCTTTCTCTTCTTCATTTTTCAGGAGAAATCATGAATGCCCATGTTTAGGACAAAGACTAAAGACAAATGAAACAGAACTAGTTCAATGTCTACTGTGTAGCAAGAGTTTAAGACATGGCCACTGTTCTTGTGCCTACCATGAAATTATAAGTACACTAGGGATGCTAACATTGGTCTGGGATTCTTTTATGAGCCTGATAAAGGCTTTCTATGACAAGCAAAGAGCTAGGGAAGCTGTCGGTAAGTTTTCACTGACTTATCAAAAATTTTAAATAGATAATAGTAGCAGTCTGTTAGCTCATCAGACACAGTATGCTCGCTAGGTTTTTGGCTCTGAGAGAATTTTCAAGCATAAAATGCTGTGCATTATGTCTAAATATCTTAATCAGCTGAAATAAAATTACTTAAAACTGCTTGTAGAATCTTATTCCGTTAATGGCTTTGAATCTAAAATCTGTTCTCATTCGAGAGGTCATATGTGCATTAATATGCCAAAGAGACTGGACTGGTGGGGAGGGAGAAAGGGAACAGACCAACATCGTGGAACCTTTTTTTTCTTTTCCTTTCTTTCTTGTTTTGTTATTGTTGTTTGGTTTTTGTTTGTCTCATGTAGCACACGCTGGCTTTGAACCTCTAATCCTTCTATGTATACCTCCCTGGCGCTAAAATTATAGGCTTGCACTTCTAAGCCCAGTTTAGCAATGCTGGGAAGCACATTCAGGGCTTTGCACATGTGGGGCAAGCACCTTTCAAACTGAGCTATATCCCCAACCCCTGAGATGGGTTTTCTGGTGCTAAAATTGTTGCCTTCTCTGGGCCAGCATGCTGAATGAAGCTTCTGAAGTTCCAGGAGTATGCAAAGTTTATCTCAAGGGCTATAAATTGGGGCAGAATAAGGATGATAGCAGGTCCAAGAGGAATTCAGTGTGATCAAAAAACTGTTGATCTGGGGTACGTTTCTATGGCAGTATGCATTACTTCTAAGGATAGATCATCTCACCTTTGGATTATCCAGAACTAATATGACAATGGCATTGGTATGATCTTTATGTTGCATTTCTCTAGCCATTCTGTGAGATTAGGCAGTCATCATCAAATATTTTTATTCAGTAATTTAAAGTCATCCTATATAATCGTATCATAATTCTCAGCTTCCCCCAAGTCTTAAATAGATACACAATAAAGTAGGACCAGGGAAGTGTTTGTCATGTTGACTGCATCTTAGTACATCCCAGGCTAGGCTGCTTCTCAGTAGTTCTGAACTGGAAATGTGATAGCACAGTAGTGGACTTCCCAGTGCAACGGGCATCAGACGAGTATAGTATCATGCCATAGATCTGATGCAAATAGGACAGCAAGAATACCAAGAACACCAGAACTGAGGAAGAACCTCTTTCCAGGAGGCAGGAGTAGCTGAGAAGTCCAGATGGCAGTAGGAGTACAGGAAGAAGACTGTTCCTAATCTCCATTCTGCCAAGTTCAAATAGGCTGAAAACTGAAGGAAATCTGAATGCTGGGAGGATATTCTAGAGTGGGACTGTTGCTGCCCCTTGTTTGGAGAAATCTAACCATATACAATAAAGCTCAGAGTAGTAGCTTAGAAGAATGGAATGTATCTTCTCTAGGATAAACGAGATAAACTATGCTCATGAACCTATTGTGGTTTGAGTATCTGTATATAGCTAAGAGACTCCCCATCCCACCCCCGAGACAGCCCTGTCCCATGTTTTAGACTACCTCTGTGCCAGAGATAAGTTAAGAGTCTATAACTCATCGATAAAACAATAAGACACTTCCCAGAGTCCATCTAGTGGGGCTGGGAGGACATCACTGATTCCATATGAGCAGTGACATTGGTAACAGGACCACTGGCCGTGACTGACAGATTATAAATCCTTGCCTTTAGACAGTTGACTGATCGGGATAAGACACCTTTGTTCTTACATAGTCTTCTTTTACACAGATGGCTTAAAGCCCCAGAATTATCAAGTATGGGCAGAGCCTTATGTTTACAGTTTTAAAACTTATAAATTCCATTCCCATTTCATCATGGTTTCAAAAGATGAGTTCCATTAGCCTAAATAAAAAGGCTTCTTTCATATATTATAATGCAAATACAAAGACTTTGTAATTGGGTAGAAGTCTTGATTGTGTGGTTTCCTAGATGGGTACTCAAGCTGAATTTTATATATGTAAAATTGCTGAGGACTGAAGGTAGGAAAATTACATTATAGCATAGATAAAGAAAATAGTGATGTCTTTGCATTATTTATAAGAATCAAGAAAACTAGTATTCATGATGTTTTCACTGGATTCAACAGCAGAATGTGTCTTGACATAATCAGAATTATAATAAGATAATTGGTGCAATAGCAGATGAAATACCAAAAATCTTCAATAAAATTTTACCAAACTGAATTGAGCTTTGTTGAAACGGCTGGCACCCAAAAAATCGATATTACAATATACTGGTGAGGCCCTAAGCAAGAGTCTGTAATTCCTTGCTGGTGCAAATGCAAAAATAGTACAACTGCCTTGGAAGACATTTTGTTATTTCTTGCAAAAGTGAATGTACCCCTGCCATACAGCCCAGTGACTGCACTCCATGGCACTTAGCCAACGAAAACTCATTTTCAGAGAAAAACCTGTACATGGGTGTTTATGATGTCTTTATTCACAACTGCAAAGCTTGGTATTTCTATAGATAAGTGGATAAACAAGCTGTGGCAAATTCAGGTTATGCAATATTATTTAATAGTAAAAAGCAAATTAGCTTAGTGAAGTCTCAAATTCACATTGCTAAGTGAATAAGGCAATCTGGGAAAGGCTGCATGCTGGATAATTCCAATTTCATGGCATTCTAAACAAGGCAAAATTCTGAAAGTAAGACCATTACTTGAGAGGGACTAGATGGAAAGGGGGGAGAGGGATAAGGGAAGAACAGAGGCTTTTGCAGTCACTAAAACTATTCTATATGGTATTATAATGCTGGGTGCATATCATTTTACAACCATCTCACCGGCAGGATGCACATCTCCCTGCAGTGAACGCTACTGTAAAGAAGGGATTTTGAAAATGGAGCCAGGCTCAGCCATGGCAACAGTGTCCTAGATAGTCTGGTGCAGAATGTTGACAGTAGAAGACAATGTGCCTGTGTGGTGAGGAGCTCTGGAGAGAGACTCAGGAGAGGTAGGTCTGTATCCAGTCAGTTAAACTTGGCTGGTACTTCCTGTTCATTCTGCTGAATTTTGCTAATAAGCTGAAGCTTCCCTCAAATTTTAATTTAAATTATATTAAATGGAACTTCATAAATAATGATGTATAGCAGTAGTGGCCCTGTGATCTTAACTGCAACACATGCTTAATACCAATGTGGAGTAACAGACTGGTCTTTTTTTGGGGGGGTGGCTTATTGTGCTGCATCCTTGCTTAGATCAACACTAAAACACCAGAAATCATCCCAACCTATAACGTAACCACACAATCCAGGAAATGTAAGGAAAACATAGTCTGTGTGAAATCAAGTTGAAAATTAAACTGTATATGTCACGACAATGGATTTTCCAGCTGTGATCTGTGGTCATAAATATTTCTGGAACTTGCAAATAGTGAAGTAATGGGACCATATATAACAACATAGAATGTTCAACCTAAATCTCATCAAAAAATAAGCACCAAAATTGGTAGGGCATCCATATAATAAGTTGATGATCAGTCACTTTTGACTCTTTTGTGGTCTAATTTCAAAAAGAATAGCCACAGATTGCTTGAACACTAAAAGTGATACTATCATGTTTTGGGACTCTGGAAGGAAAGAAAACACTCCTCATAAATACTGAGAGATGAGTAGAGACCAAACTGTTTGTTTGTTCTCTAATGTCTGACAAATTGTTACACACTCCCAAATTTTTCCTTGGTCTGAACCTCCTCATCTGGCAATGGCAGTTGTACAGTCAGTGGTTTAAGTCACATTCTGTAGTCAAACACATGGAGGTGCCAAGTCTTTAGGTAGTTTCTGAAACTCAGTCCCTTTATCTTAAATAAAAAGACAGTATTACCTACCTTACGTGATTGTTCTGAGAATCAGAGAAATTATATTACTTAATGTTTTGTAAATGCATCATAAAGAAGAGCTACTACTACAGGAAAGACATCAGCCCCTCCAAGACCCCAACCCCAGCGAATCCAGCTTCAGGTGAGATTGGGTCTCCAGCAGGGACCGCCCGCCCATCCCCCATCCCCTTTGATTTTCGGGGCCGCTCCTGGCATCCAGAAGACCCACCCACACAGGAAAGACATCAGCCCCTCCAAGACCCCAACCCCAGCGAGTCCAGCTTCAGGTGAGATTGGGTCTCCGGTGGGGACTGCCCGCCCATCCCCCATCGCCCTTGATCTTTGGGGCCACTCCTGGCATCCAGAAGACCCGCCCACACAGGAAAGACATCAGCCCCTCCAAGACCCCAACCCCAGCGAGTCCAGCTTCATGAAAGACATCAGCCCTTCCAAGACCCCAACCCCAGCGAGTACAGCTTCAGGAAAGACATCAGCCCTTCCAAGACCCCAACCCCAGCGAGTACAGCTTCAGGAGACCTGCCCACACAGCAAAGAAGTCAACAATTCCAAGACCCCAACCCCAGTGAGACCAGCTTCAGGAAAGACATCAGCCCTACCAGGACCCAAACTCCGTGTCAGCATCCCCAGCTTCAGCTGCAGGAAGGAAGGAGACCAGTGGAGACGGAAAGACCCCACCAGCACCCACTGAAAGAAGAGATGGGAAGAATACAGAATAAGAGATCACTCAGCAATAGAAACACCAACATGACCCACCAGAATCCAGGGATCCAACACCAGCAAGACCCGAAAAGCACTACATAGACGAAGAAGAGGAGACAGACCTTAAAAATTATTTCATGAAGATGATGGAGACCCTCAAAGAAGAAATGAGGAAATCCCTTAAAGAAATAGAAGAAGAAACAAACAAAAAATCCATGAAATGGGGGGAAAATTCAAGAAATAAACAAATCTCTCAAAGAATCTAAAGAGCACCAAGAAAGAACAACCAAAAAAATTAAGGAAACAACTCAAACAGTTGAAGGATTGAAAGCTGAAATAGAAACAATAAAGAAAACACAGAATGAAGGGATGCTGGAAATAGAAAAGTTGGGTAAACGATCAGGAACTACAGATGCAAGTATCACCAATAGAATACAAGAGATAGAAGAGAGAATCTCAGGTGTTGAAGACTCATTAGAGGATATAGAGTCGTCAACCAAAGAAAATCTCAAAACCAAAAAATCCTTAACACAAAATATCCAGGAAATGTGTGACACCGTGAAGAAGCCGAACCTGAGAATAATAGGTATAGAAGAAGGTGAGGAAATTCAACTTAAAGGTACAGAAAACATATTCAACAAAATCATAGAAGAAAACTTCCCTAACTCAAAGAAAGATATGCCTATGAAAGTACAAGAATCTTACAGAACACCAAATAGACTCGACCAGAAAAAGAAGTCACCTCGCCATATAATAATCAAAACATCAAACCTACAGAGTAAAGAGAAAATATTAAGAGCAGCTAAAGAAAAAGGCCAAGTAACATACAAAGGCAGACCTATCCGAATTACACCTGATTTCTCAATGGAAACGATGAAAGCCAGAAGATCCTGGACAGATGTCCTACAAACGCTAAGGGAACAAGGATGCCAGCCCAGACTACTATATCCAGCAAAGCTCTCAATTACCATAGATGGAGAAAACAAAATATTCCATGACAAAGCCAGATTTAAACAATACGTATCCATGAATCCAGCTCTACAGAAAATGCTAGAAGGAAAACCTAGAGCCAAGGAAGATAACTACATTCACAAAGACACAGGCAATATATAATCACACTTTACAAAACACCAAAAGAAAAAGGGAGGAGAAACTACACAAAATAACTTCACTAACAATAAATCAAGCACAAGCAAGGATCACCAATCAATGGTCATTAATATCCCTCAATGTCAACGGCCTCAACTTGCCTATAAAAAAGACACAGACTAGGAGAATGGATACGAAGACAGAACCCTTCCTTCTGCTGCATACAAGAAACACATCTCAACATCAAAGACAGACGTTATCTCAGAGTAAAGGGTGGGGAAAAGATCTTCCAATCAAATGGTCCCAAGAATCAAGCGGGCGTAGCAATCCTATTTTCTAACAAATTAGACTTCAAATTAAAATCAATCAAAAGAGATGAAGAAGGACACTTCATATTCATCAAAGGAAGAATACATCAAGATGAAGTCTCAATTTTAAACATCTACACCCCAAATACAAAGGCACCTACATTCGTGAAAGAAACATTACTAAAGCTCAAAATGCACATAAAATCTCACCCACTAATAGTAGGAGACTTCAACACTCCGCTCTCACCGCTAGACAGGACCTCCAGACAGAAACTTAACAAAGAAACAAAAGAACTAATAGAAGCTATGACCCAACTGGGTTTAACAGACATCTATAGAACATTCCACCCAAATACAAAGGGATATACCTTCTTCTCGGCACCACATGGAACCTTCTCTAAAATTGACCACATAATAGGAAACATAGCAAATATCCACAGATACAAAAAAATTGGAATAACCCCCTGCATCTTATCAGACGACCATGCATTAACATTAGAATTCAACAATAACACAAATCGCAGAAACCCTACAAACTCATGGAGATTGAACAATGCACAATTGCACCATCCCTGGGTAAAGGAACAAATAAAAAAAGAAATTAAAGACTTCCTCGATTTCAATGAGAATGAAGACACAACATACACAAACTTATGGGACACTTTGAAAGCAGTGCTGAGAGGAAAGTTTATAGCACTAAGTGCCCACATGAAAAAACTGGAGAACAGTCATACTAGAGAATTAATAGCGCAGCTGAATGTTCTAGAACAAAAAGAAGCAAACTCCCCCAGGAGGAGCAGACACCAGGAAATAATCAAATTGAGGGCTGAAATCAATCAAGTAGAAACCAGAAAAACACTGAGAAGAATCAATGAAACAAAGAGTTGGTTCTTTGAGAAAATCAACAAAATAGATAAACCTCTGTCCAAACTAACCAAAAGACAGAGGGAGAGCATGCTAATTAACAAAATCAGGGATGAAAAAGGGGACATAACAACAGACTCTGCGGAAATCCAGAGAATCATCAGGGCATACTTTGAAAATCTGTAATCCACAAAATTTGAAAATTTAAAGGAAATGGACAATTTCCTGGATAGATATCACTTGCCAAAACTAAATCAAGAACAGATAAACAATCTAAACAGACCTATAACCCCTAATGAAATAGAAGCAGTCATCAAAAGTCTCCCAAATAAAAAAAGCCCAGGCCCAGATGGCTTCAGTGCAGAATTCTACCAGAAATTCAAAGAAGAGCTAATTCCAATACTCCTCAAAGTATTCCACACAATAGAAGCAGGAGGCTCACTGCCAAACTCTTTCTACGAGGCTACAATTACCTTGATACCCAAGCCACACAAAGACACAACTAAGAAAGAGAACTATAGACCAATTTCCCTCATGAACATTGAAGCAAAAATACTCAATAAAATACTCGCAAACCGGATTCAAGAACACATCAGAAAAATCATCCACCAGGATCAAGTAGGCTTCATCCCAGGAATGCAGGGATGGTTCAACATTAGAAAATCTATCAATGTAATCCACCATATTAACAATCTGCGAAAGAAAAACCACATGATCATCTCACTAGATGCGGAAAATGCCTTTGACAAAATCCAGCACCCCTTCATAATAAAGGTCCTAGAGAGATCAGGGATAACAGGAATGTACCTGAATATAATAAAAGCAATATACAGTAAACCAACAGCTAACATCAAACTTAATGGAGAGAAACTCAAAGCAATTCCTCTAAAATCAGGAACAAGACAAGGCTGTCCACTCTCTCCATATCTCTTCAATATTGTACTTGAAGTTCTAGCTACAGCAATAAGACAACAAAAGGAGATAAGGGGGATACAAATAGGAAAAGAAGAAGTCAAACTTTCACTATTTGCAGATGATATGATAGTTTATATAAGTGACCCAAAAAACTCCGCAAGGTTACTCCTAGAGCTGATAAACACCTTCAGCAATGTGGCAGGATACAAGGTAAACTCAAAAAAATCAGTGGCCCTATTATATACAGATGATGAAGTGACTGAGAAAGAAATCAGAGAAACATCACCCTTTACAATAGCCAAAAACAGCATCAAATATCTGGGGATAATGTTAACCAAGGAAATTAAAGACCTGTATATCAAGAACTTTGTGTCTTTAAAGAAAGAAATCAAAGAAGATACCAGAAAATGGAAAGATCTCCCATGCTCTTGGATTGGTAGGATCAACATAATAAAATGGCAATCTTGCCAAAAGCAGTCTACAGATTCAATGCAATCCCTATCAAAATTCCATCACAATTCTTCAAGGACCTGGAAAGAACATTAATCAACTTTATATGGAAAAACAAAAGGCCCAGGATAGCTAAAACATCACTATACAATAAAGGAACTTCAGGAGGCATCACCATACCTGACTTCAAGCTCTATTATAGAGCTATAGTCCTGAAAACAGCTTGGTATTGGCACAAAAATAGGCAGGTAGACCAATGGAACTGAATCGAAAGCTCTAATTTTAACCCACACACCTATGAACACTTGATTTTTGACAAAGAAGCTAAAACTGTACAATGGAAAAAAAGAAAGCATTTTCAACAAATGGTGCTGGCATAACTGGGTACTGGTATGCAGAAGACTGCAGATAGATCCATGTTTATCGCCTTGTACAAAACTTAAGTCCAAATGGATCAAAGATCTCAACATACATCCAGCCACACTGAAACTTTTAGAAGAGAAAGTGGGAGATACTCTTCAACGAGTTGGTACAGGAGACCACTTCCTAAACACAACACCAGTGGCACAGGCACTGAGATCGACAATTAACAAATGGGACCTTCTGAAACTAAAAAGCTTCTGTAAGGCAAAGGACACAGTCAAAAAGACAAAAAGGCAGGCCACAGAATGGGAAAAGATATTCACTAACCCTACATCTGACAAAGGGCTAATCTCCAAAATTTACAAAGAACTCAAGAAACAAGTCTCCAAAACACCAAAGGATCCAATTAAAAGGTGGGGTACAGAGCTAAATAGAGAATTCTCAATAGAGGAGGCTAAAATGGCCAAGAGACACTTAAGAAAGTGCTCAACATCCTTAGCCATCAGGGAAATGCAAATCAAAACAACTCTGAGATACCATCTTACTCCTGTCAGAATGGCTAAAATCAAAACCACCAAAGACAATTTATGCTGGACAGGATGTGGAGAGAGAGGAACACTCCTCCACTGCTGGTGGGAGTGCCGACTCATACAGCCTCTTTGGAAATCAGTATGGAGATTCCTCAGGAAAATGGGAATTAATATACCACTAGACCCAGCAATTCCACTCTTAGGCATATATCCAAATGAGGCAAGTTCATACAACAAGGGCATCTGCTCAACTATGTTCATAGCAGCATTATTTGTAATAGCCAGAACCTGGAAGCAACCTAGATTCCCCTCAACTGAAGAGTGGATAGAGAAAATGTGGTACATTTACACAATGGAGTATTACTCAGCAGAAAAAAACAATGGAATCTTGAAATTCGCAGGTAAATGGATAGCACTGGAAGAAACCATCCTGAGTGAGGTAACCCAGTCGCAAGAAGACAAACATGGTATGTACTCACTCATAAATGGATTTTAGACATGGATCACGATTGTGCCAGTTTGCACTTCCACTGATAGAGAGTCTGGGAAACAGGAAAGAACCTAAAAGATATGCATATATGCATAGTACCCAAGAGAAGAGGATGGAGACAAGATCCCCTGAATGGATGGGGAGCACGGCGAGGGGTCGGGGGGACTGGGACCTGGGAAGAAGAGAGGGGGTGAAGAGGAAGAGAGTTGGTCATGGGAGAAAAGGAAGTTAAGGGGGTGGGGGTAGAATAGGAGGAAGAGGGAATCATAGGATCGAATACAGATCAGGCACCAGAGTGACCTCGAGTGATCTAAAGGGATAACACCAATTGGCAAGCTAAGCAATAGTGGAGAGACCACCTCGAATGCCCATTCCTGATAATGAACTTGATGTCTATAACCATCCGGGAGCCTTCATCCTGTGACTGATGGAAGCAGAGGCAAACACAAAATTAATCACTGAACTGAACCCAAGGAACCCAGTGACAGAGAGAGAGGAGTGATGAGCAAATTGGCAAAGAATGGGCTGGCAAAACCAGCAGAGACAGCTGATCTGAACAGGGGAGAGCTCTTGGACCCTAGACTGCCAGTGGGGAGGCCAGCATGGGACTGATCTGGACCCCCCAAATGTGGGTGTCAGCGAGAAGGCCTGGGCAACCTATGGGGCCCTGAGCTGTGGATCAGTGTCTATCCCTGGTATACAAACAGTCTTCGTGTGCCTATAGCACAAAGTGGGATGCTCTCTCAGCCTGGCCTCTTAGGGGAGTGCCTGGACCCTACCCAGAGTAAAATGACAGACTCTGATATCCCCTATGTGGAAGGATTTGGCAATAGGGTGGGAGGGTAGGGGGGAAGGGGAGTGCGGGAGGAGGGGAGGGAGAGGGAACTGGGATTGACATGTAAAACAAGCTATTTAAAATTAAAATTAAAAATGATTAAAAAAAGAAGAGCTACTACACTGAGTATTAACTTCCCAGACTCTATTTCAATCAAACAATACACTCCTATAGATTTATTTATCTACCTGTCATCTAGCTAGCTAGCTAGCTATTCACTTACTCATTCAGCTCAACAGACACTGAGTAGCTTTAAACATCCTAACTTCAAATGACAAACAGTTGCAGTGTACCATCCAGTATGCTAAGAACACCAAGAGATATGGATTCAGTGTCTACCTTGCTATAAAGCATTTGCGCAAGTTTAAGCAACAGTAGAATGTGGGCACAAACAATAAAATTACAAAACGCACAAGGGTGCTGAGTGACACAAACTGAGCCGATGAAAATGCTGAGGTGCTGAAAGAAAAGAGAAACCTCATCCACTAAAGAACCAGAACGACTCTTGAGAGGAGATAATGTTTAAGCCAACACTTGCTAAGAGAGGTGGATGGTGGGCTCCTCGAGATGAAAGGCTAAGGACTCTTCAGGCTGCCTTCCCTTTGCAGGGGACCCCTTTACCACAAAATCTTAGATTGTGCACTTAAGAGTCACCCTCCTCTCACCTTATCAAGAAGAAACTGAAACCCAGAAGAGGAATTACCTCCAGTTCACAAGTTTGGTTAGTGGCAAATACAAGCTGAAAATTCAGACAGCCTGACTCCCAACCCAGAATTCATCAGTTTTATTGGCACTCTCTGAACAGCAAGCGCCTGCTTAATGCCCTGTTAAGATATTCATTTTCCGCATGTCTAGTTAGAGGAGCTGAATTACAGCAGGACCTGACCAACAATAACTTTGTTTGCATTTGGCATGAGCAGTGATCAATAAATGATGTGAGGCTCTGGTCTAATTTGAAGCGCATTACCTAACTTACACAAATTACATCATTGTTCCTTGTCACTGCTCTAGTATCGATCCCGATATTATGCTTAAATCCACACTAATCTATATTCCTTATGAGTGTTCTTTAGTTCACTCCACTAGTTATGTATTGTGTCATACTTATACTAATAGAAACAGACACCTAGGAGGGACTCTACTATACGTTTTTATTTAGGGCATATAGCTGGAGGGATGGACCTCTTTTGTCAATAATAACCAACACAGAACTGTAGCCCTCAAGAAAACAAAAATATCAAAATTCAGGGCTGGGGATTATTAATAATGACGAAGCAACCAGAAAATGGCCAGGGTAGCCTGACAAATGAGGCAGAGTATAGTGTGAATTTACATAGTAAATGCTGGAAGAAATTCAGATCCAAGAGACAACGGAGAGCAAAGTAGGAAGACATGCCACATGCAAATACAAGTGGATAAAGTGTTTCCCACTTTTTCCTTCAGTCCTTCTTCCTGTTGTAATGAAAGCTGTACTCATAATTACTGTGCGTTAAAAGACAGAGCCTGGTTGTAAATCTTTGGTTCCATTCATCCAGCTCTCCCCATCAAAGGCCCACAATGGGTTCAAATCCAAGACTTAACTGAGTTTGGTCATGAAACAGAGCAGCTGGCCTCATGGTCTGCCTTGGGCTCAAGCCTGACTGCTTAATGAAGAGTTCATTAATACACAGTTTGGATGAGATTGTGAAAATTCTCTGCATCGGGTATTAAAGCAAGTCTAAGTTAATGATAATGAGCTCTCCACGTCTGTCCTCCCTGATATGCACCATGTGCCTCCCTCAGGGCTCACAACAATCAGGATTGGATTCATGCACAAAGGTATTCCTGGCCTGGCTGTTACAGAATCAAGGCGCTCAAAAATCTGTCCTTTTCTAATGCTAAAGAGACCTGGATTTAAATCACAGTGTGTTAACTACAAGAAACTAATTTGGCTGTTTTCCTCATATTTAACAAAACAGATTATAAGAAAAACAAAGAAACAGAAGACAAATGAGTTAACAAAAGTGAATCTGGTTTATAAACTGCAGAGAACTGCACACGTTGTTGATTAGGATGGTACTGACTTCAAGGTCAAAGGGAAGTATTTTAAGTAAGCCATCTCAAAGAGATCAGAACCACTGAAGCAAAGCCTGCTGGGTTTCACTAGGATGGAGTGGAAAGGGCCTCCTCAAGGTCAGCACACAGAAGCCCTACAGCTGCAGTCTAAGGGGCTGGGCTACATCTGGAGCTGGTAGCAGAAACCAGCAGAGCAAGCATCCATGTGGCACTGGTTTTAAAGGCATGAAAAATGGCAGATTGTGAGAGGGGTCATGTAAAACAGCGGAAGTGAGGCGCTGTGTAGTAGGGTTTGGAAAGACCCTAGCAAATCACTGGGTGGAACAGTTACCCAAGGAATAGATTAACATATCATTTGAGAATATTTCAGTTGATGAAGCCATCATTTGCATAAAAAGGAGTGTTCAGCTCTCAGAGTGAAAAGTCCTGCCTTCAAAATGCTGACCACACAGGCCCCATATTTTACAGGAGTTTCATTGGGTAGAATTATTTTCTTTATATACTTTGACTTTTTTTTCATGAGTTTATTCATATGAGTTTAAATATTTAGAAAACATTTAGTCTTAATTTTAGTGCCTCTCCAGGAATCTTGTATTCTTGGGGTAGCAAGAGAGACACAGTCTAGCATACCTCAGGTCTCAGACTCATCCTGTAATGGAGATGAGCTTGAACACTTGATCCTCCTCTGTCTTAATCTCCCTGATACTTGGGTTTTGTTTGTATGACACCATACTCCATTGGAATGATGCTAGGGATCGAACCTACAGCCTTGTAGGTTCCATCCCTAGCTGGCAATTCGTTTGCCAGCTAAGCTGTAACCCCAACCCACTTCATTGATTAAAAAAAACCAAAAACTGAAATCTGAATAATTTAGGTAAAAATCAATAAGAAGATGACATGTCATACAAAGCATTTGGACATTGTTTTATCTTCTTCAAAGTTCTGCAATATTCATTGATCCGTTCTATAAACAGTGAACCTGTCTTGTATTTAATTAATGACATATGGAAGAGAGTCTGCTCCGAACTTACAAACTAGAAGCCAGAAAAGCAGCATTAAGTGTGTGTTACATACTCTTGCAGCTACTACAAGCAGCCATAACTAGGCTTTGCCCTCCTCAGCTAAATATTCCCCTTTCACATTTGATACCAGACAAGGCAGGAAAAAAATCAATCCATTAATATTTGATCTTGTTGCAATCCAGAAAAGTTTTAAAAAATATATATCACAAAGCAAAACGGAAAGCTTTCCTCTTTCTAGCATGGTTTTTTCCCTGTTGGGTGCCTCAGTGTCTCCATCTGTAAATGAGAGAGGTTAAACTTCTTGGGCCTCTTCTCTGAAAACTGCCCTAAGAATTCTGTCCACATCACACTATCCAGGAAGCTTTCTGCTTTCCTCTCTTCTGCTCCCAAACAAATGAAGAGAGGAGATGACTAAAGGCCAGTGAAGGTCAGGGATGGTATTGCCATGAGATACATTGTGAGATTTCAATCAGAAACCCTGATGTCTTGATGCAATCCCTGCCAGTTCTGAGTAACAGCAACTATCTCTTACAAAATGATGTACTGTTTCTGTGTGGAAGTCTACCCCTGTGCTGCTACTGAATTTTCACAGTGGCTTTCAAAAGCAAGTGTCATTGCCCTGTTTTACAAGTGAGGGAATCAAAGTTCGGGAATGCTAGGTAGCTTGCTCCTGAAGGCAGAGCAACAGACCTAGAACTGTGAGGCTGGGACCCTCTTCAGAATTACTTGTTAGGTCAGTCTCAATTCCTCTGTCATATATGGTTTTGTGTCACTGTAGCAGAACATATGACGCTGAATGATTTGTAAAGAAAAGACAGTTATTTGGTTCATGGTTCTGACAGCTAGAAAATCCAAACAGTACGACACCAGTCTCGTGGCAGAGAACCAGAAGAGAAAGTTGGCACCTGGAAACAGAACAGAGCAAAAGGGCTGCATGAGAGGGCTGACCATCCATTTTCTTGGGAACTAACCCCAAGACTAGACCTGTGCCTGTAATAAGGTGCGAATCTCTTTCTAAGGTGGCAGGTCCTAACTGTCCACTAGGATCTACCCCTTAAATATCTTTTGCCTTTCAATTCTCTGATACTGAGGACCGGGATCTTGGCATATGACCCTTTTTAAGGAAAGATAAAATACTCTCCTTATAAAATGGGCTTGTGTGGTCTACTTTATCAGAAAAAAAAGTTAAGTTGTGAAAAGATGGGAAATTATTGAACAAACATCTCATGTACCCAAGGAGAAATAATCATATCTCATTAATTAAAATTAAGTCCACAAACAGCTAGTCAACATTCTCTAAGGCCCCTATGAGTTCTGTGAAATAATATATATATGTGTATATACACACACATACATACATACAAACATACATACATGCATACATACATACAGTGTGTGTATCACTTAGAGATGCAGGCACAGCCCAAGGCTGGAGCTGCTGGAAAAAGCTGCACTTTTGCATTCATCCCACCAACTCTCTGACACTCATTTTGTTGTCTTCACAAAGTGGCAGAAGCAACAAGGTATGATGACCCTCCAGAGTTACCTGGTCTCAGAGTTCACGCGTTTTCTCAGTCTCATTCATTCTGCACACACGCTTCTTAGTTCACGAAGCCCCAGTGAAATGCACACTTCTATCTAGTCCAGAAAGACACAGAGAGGACATCTCAAGCCAGGAGTGAAGACGAATCCTGACCTGGGTACACAGAAGTCCCTGTGCAGCTGAACATTCTTCTACATTTGGAAGAAACTTGAAAACATTAAGCCACTGTACATGCCATTGTTTGGTTTTATGTGATGATGGCCATGAAATCACAATTACAGTGAGCACCCATTTATTAGTAGACTACTTTGTAGTTGAGATCCCCCTATATTCTGTCATTTGCTCATTATAAGATATCTCCCACATGGGTGGTTATATTAGCTCTTTTTCTCATGTTGTGATAAAATACTGAGCTAAAGCATCTGAGTAAAGGAAATATCCTAGCTCAGGGTTTTAAGGGATCATAACAAGAAGAGCATCCATGCGTGAGTTCATACAAGAATGCAGTTACTTACATTGCTTAACCAGTCAGGAAGTAGAAAGAAAAAGGAAAATGGGACAGGGCTACAATCCCCAAGACATGCCTTTAGGTGACCCACTTCTTCCAGCAAGCTTCCATCTCCTAAAAACTCCATCCTCTTCCAAAACAGCATCATCAGCAAGGGACCAAGTGTTCAAACATAGGAGCCTGGAGGTAAGTAAGAGTGTGGTCATTTCACCATCAAAACACAACAGATGTGACACCTACTTTTCATTTAGGTGAGTAAAATCCAAGTGGATGAACTTCTCTGATTCTCATGGGTCAATTGTTGAGCCACCCTAAGACCTACTCCACACATCACTATACTATCCCCCAAAGTCGTCAGCAGTTCTTCTATAAAGTTCATGATGATGCCATCTTGGTACACTTCCTATCAGAGTAGCAGTATTGCATGCGGCATTCCCAAGTCTCCTCATGTTTCCCCTTCTCCAAGCTCAAACATTTCCTTCTGAGTCCTGACGACATGAAGACCGCCATCTAGATATTCCACTACCACTACCTCCTCTGTGGACTTTAATGTCACCATCCTTACCTTGCCTCACTATTTCTTGGCTTCCTTTACTTGTCAAAGAAATAAATAGAGACCTTACATCGTTTTCCAGTCTGGGAATACCTGTTACTCACCACTGAGTATGTTACTAACAGATGCAACAACCTCATAGGGTGTTTATAAAGATTTAAAGAGTCAACGTGAACAGGTGTCCTATGTAGACAGAATCTATTTCCCCCTAATCTGAGGTACTGCGTTTCTGTTCAGACATATTTATAAGCTAATAGATGGTGTTGTTTTGTGCAGCCTTGCAGTTGCTTCTAAGAGACGTAGGCTTTGTTTTGCTATTCTCTGTGCTGTGTGTGCCACGGGCATGACTGGCTGCAACAAAGCATCTCTGGTGAACTTAAAGGTCACGTGCGAAAAGGTCACGTAAAGTGTAGTAGCCTTTGTAAATGCAAAGACTTAAGACACAGGTACTATTTTAGGATCCTGCAAATCAAGCCAATGGAAATAAGAATAAACAAAATATCACATTCTCCACGTGTCCTGGAAAGTGGAAAGTCGTTGTTGTGACTGCAGGGATTAATGCCATGTGTCTAGTCTCTGTAATTGGACTGATTATATTTCAAATGCAAATGTGTAATCTAATGCAACCAGACAGTCATTTGAGACTAATTATTCTGTCTTCTTAAAGCAGCACAGGGGAGTGGGTCTATGATTCAAAGTATTATAAGTCAAGGAAAGAGCACTCCTGAGAACTACTGAAGGCTCCTGAGGAGCAAGGGATAGGAGCAGGGAATGAACATTTTTTTCAAAAATACTCTACTGCATGCAAAGAAAGCATATATGGATTCCCAAGTATTAGGATATGAATTTTGAAAGGCCTTCAGGATTTAAAGTTATATAATATATCATTTGGTCCTGAACTCAGGGAAAACAAAATACAATGGAGATCAGTGCCCAAAATAACCAGATGTTGTAAGACTTCTATTGCCCTGAGGGCATAGAAAATATAAGAAACTTAGAAAAAGTATTCACTTCTCAGAGAATTATTTGAATTATGCTTCCATGGTGACTAACACTTCCCTGGTACACAGAATAGGGTACTCAGGTGGTGGGGGGACACCATACAAATTTTGGGCTAGAGAGGAGATGGGACTAGGGATTTTGGACATTTGAGGAAACAGCAAGTTCTTAGCTGTTTACTCCATGCTACTGAGTTCCCCATCTTTTGGTAAAAGCTTTTGTTTGGTAAGGAAAATCCCCAAGATTCCACAGAGTATATGACTTTTCCACTACTGTTATTCAGTAATGGAGGAGGGAAGCAAGAGAGTTCAGATATTCATGTTGCTTCATGTCCTTCCCTGACACTCTGGTGGAGAAAGGGAGAGATGGGGTGACCTTGAAATGCCCACAAAGCTAAATTTACCTTATGTCTTCAGAAGGTTTGGATTATTACCTTTCATTCCCATCCTAAGTGTTTACCATGTGTGTAGAACCAAGGAGAGCTAAATGCCAGCATCCCTGGAGAAATAAAGGGAAAACAGTGCTTTCAGACACAGGTAACCTTCCAGAGAGCAAAGTATTATTTAGTTCAGACTTTTTGTGTAACGTTTTTCTAAACCTGTATGTATTTTTAAAATGTTGTCTGTATGTATTTTTAAAATGATGCTCACTTATAGGATATAATAAATTTCAAGGTAGAAGGAAGAGAATGGGTGAAATCATCGAAGGCATTCTAAGAATGAGCAGTCTAATAACTAGCCCAGAGAATCTCTCATTTTGACAACAATGACTTCCTTCCAGCTTCTCCCAGTCCACTCTAGACTTACATTTTAAACATTAGTCTATTTGAAATGTCCAGTGTCATGTATTCATTTTTAAAAAAGCACTCTTTTTAAAAAAAAGGGGGGGGAAGAAATGTCATTCTTCCAAGTCATTACACATGTGATGCACACATACAACATAATGATAAGTTAGAAAGAATTCTAGAAAGCACTAGGATATACAGATAAGAATGTTATTTCTAAAATGGGAATGTTTAACATTACATTTTGTTTTCATCTTGATCAGTCAAGGAAGAGCTTCAGAGATATTAAAGAACAGTTGAGAAAGAAGAAAAAGTTTTAGATTTGCCAGAAAAAAGAATGTTATTTCTTTTCTCTATGAGACCACCTTTATGTCTATTTTTTCAATATGTGCATATATTTGTTTATCCTCTTGTCTAAGGTTTAACTTTTTGTGTTTTAAGTGCCCAACTATGGTCTAAAAATACAGTGTATTGGGGTACAGTTAGAAACTTTAAGACAGGTTCATATAGGTTTTATTACAGTACATGTTCTAATTTTAGTTGCTATTGTATGTTCATAAGTTTTAAGATAAACTTTATGATAGGTATGTATGTGTGTATAGTATAGTATAAAATTTAGTACTATTCATGGTTACTGGCATCCATGGAATGTCTTGTAAAATATCACATAAGGCAGTGGTTCTCAACCTTCCCAACGCTGTGAACTCTTAATACATTCCTCATGTTTGTGATGACCTCCAACCATAAAATTATTTTCATTGCTACAACATAACTGCAATTTTCTACTGTTTTGAATCATAATATAAACATCTGATGTGCGTATGGTCTTAGGTGACCCCTGTGAAAAGGTCATTCGACAGCAAAAGGGGTCACAACTCACAGATTGAGAACCACTCATCTAAGTCTTATTGCAATTTACTACATTTAGATGAATAGATGATAGATCAATAGATAGTAACTAGATGATAGATTAGATAGATAGATAGACAGACAGACAGATAGATGAGACTAAGTCAGTCAAGCACGAGTGAGCACACACACACACACACACACACACACACACACACCTTTCTAGTTTTCTAGTTGTATATACCAGGAATGTCATTCTAAAGCCTAATGAAGCCAGAGTCTGCCTGTTTCATATAGACCCTTCTATGAGACAACAAAAGCAGAAATACAAAGATTGAACTCTACAAGTCAGTATTACAGGTCTCTGCCCTAAAAGAAGCACACTCTAGACTGTGGGACTGGAAGGGAGATCCACAAACAGAGCAAGGAGACCTCTCCACACTGAGGAGATGGAGACTACAGTCCACAGACGATGGGGCTGAAAGTCTCAAGGAAGAGTTCTAGTCTGCAGTACATTATGGGGAAAGTCTCCAGAAGTATTGCTAGAGTGTCCTTAAGTCTCCTTGGTAGATACCCTTCGTTCCATAGGACTGGACAGTGCAAGGTCAAGGACGTAGGCAGTCATCTTGAAGCAGAACAATCCTTAATAATGTACTAGCACATGACAGTCAATCTTTAATCAAGCAGAAAAAGAGTTCCTCGTCAGTTGCCTGGGAAATTCAGAACAGACTCATGAGATCTCAATTTAGTTAAAAAAAAAAACTTTCTTTCCCTAACATAAATGCAATAAATGGATTCAATACTTGTATTAAAGTTTCAAAAAGAAATCAAAGCAAATAAATAGTCCTCAACTAAGATCAAAGCCTGGTACTATTTGTGGGAACCGAAAAAGTCCTGTGACTCAATAATATGACTTTGCCTTATCCAAACTGAATTTTAAGTCAGCCCATGTGGTTAAGTCAAGAATAATAACTCATAACCAGGGGAAATCAGTCCATAAACTAGGATTTGGGGACATAGGGAAAATGATCAAAATGAGAAAAGAAATACAAGGGAATATTTTAAAACCAAAATAGGACTTAGAGAGTAGAAAAGTAAAATCTATAAAATAACACACTTTGAGCCCCCAGGGATGATCGCACTTTGACAAGCATTCAGCCTGGGCTTCTCTGTTTGCATGCTGATTGCAGTTGCAGCTGCTTTCTTGTAACATTGACTTTGTGCCTTAACTTTCTAACATGTAAGAAGCTAAACAAATAAAACCACAAGCAATGAGGAAAAGCACCACAAATCCACAGATGAAGTTTGGTTATAGGTTACAGTGATTCCTAAGGCTCTCTGAAGGTTTGTAACTAGTTGAAATGATCTTAAAATCAAATATCAGACTATTATATACTAATTACTCAAGGTAGTCTGAAGAAAATCTCATTTGGCATTTAAATATTATCCAAAAAAAGAGAACAATATTGAATGAGAAACTGAAAGAAAAAAAAGCTAAATGAGATTATCATGAAACTTTGAAAACATAATCAAAGAAAATATCATGAAATAATGCACAGGAAGGAAATCCTAAGAGAGTAAGACTCAGTGGTTTATGAAATGGTGGGAAGTGACCTTTCACAGATTGAAACAAAGTGTCAGCAAGGGGCACAGAATAGAAAATCATTTAAGTAAATAATTGCTTCAAATTTTCCAAAAATCATAAGCAGATACAAGAAGCTCAATAAACTCAAGAAAGACAAATATCAACAAAAACCACACCAAGAAATGCCATAATCCAATGAATAAAATCTAGGAATCAAAAGAATTATCTAAAGCAGTTAAAGACATTTTGTACAGAAAACAAAAACAAAGATAATAAACTACAAACTATTAATGCAAATATATGAAAAAGAGGAGGCAACGGATAGACATTTTGGAATTGTTTTAATATGTTACAAAATTTACCCCACTTAGCTATTTCCAGGTCAACCAGGGCTATATAGTGAAACCCTTTCTAAAATAAATAGAAAGTAAAGTAAAATAAAACAAAAATGTTGTAAAACATTATGCTTCAGATACAGGATTAATCTCTAACCTACACATTTCAGAAATTTGCATTTCAACTGGAAGTCTACTGAAAATGCCCAATGCAAAATAGTGACTAAAAAGCAAAGGCTCTCACAGAGCTTGTAAGAAACAGGAAATTAAGGAGGAAAATGTGTTCCCACCCCCAGGTATTAAAAACAAGCTATAGTTTTGTCTCATTCAAAAATTAAAACAAAATAAAGACTTTTTCAAGCAAGAAAATTTTGAGATCTGTCTCCAGAAAAAAAATACTGACTAAAATTTTGGTTACAGGAAAAAATAAAGATAACCATCGAGTGTATTAAAAAGGCATGAAAGTGGGGTGCATTAAATTAAATTCCTAAATAATCAATAAAAATATTATGCTTGGAAAACATGGATGGAAATGTTAGAAAGATATGAATGTAAATTAAATTTTTAATTTATTAAGAGATAATCTACAATGATATATTTTGAGATTAAATAACACATAGGATTTTAATGTGTGAAAATAAAACACAAGGGATAGAATGAGAAAATGAAAATTTATATGTGTTTTTAATTTCTTAAATTTTAATGGGAGTTATATGATATTGCATAAAGGTAGACTACTATAAATAAAACATACATTTTAAACTTAGGCATCACTATTGAAAGGATAAAACAAATGTATAAATACTGTACCAAATCTGACCATAGAATAAAATACTAAAAACCTGTTAGGCCATATTACCAAAATCTGACAAAACTTTTCAAAAAATATATAATCCAATATCTTGGTAACTTTTAAGTGTATTAGTAAATAAAATCTAGAAACATATAAAAATAATTATGCAATCTGACCAAATTTTCCAGAGAACACAAAGTTGGGTTAGAATTTAAAACTAGGCAATGTAATCTACTATAGTAATAAAAGAGGAAAGACCTATGGTTGCCTATAAGAATGCAGAAAATGTGTTGCCATAGTTTACCACCCACTCGTGATTATTAAAAAACACTTTCAACAGACTAGAAATTGAAGTGACTCCTGCAAGTGAATAAATGGCATCTACAAAAAGCCAACAGCTAACATCATGGGTTTTTTTTAGATTTTTAAATTATTTCTTAATAACTCATACAAAGTAATGAGTTTCATTATGACATTTTCATACAGACATTATCTAGTATCATAGCTAATGGCAATAAGCTAAACATTCTAAGACTAAAACAAAAATCATTATTATTCAGTGTCAAAACTTGAAGTTAGAATTCTCCTTGAAGTCCTTAGCCAATGCATTAATTCAATAAAAAATTAAATCTTCATTAACAAATAAACAACTTATATTCACAAAGTGACTTGATTCTATATCTGGGAAATCTTAAGAAATCCATGAGCAAAGTACTACTCAAATTTATCAATGTATTTCAATAGATAACAAAAAGATCAATAACTTTATATGTAATTAACAGCATTCAAAAATATGTGTGTATCATACAAATGTCATGTATCATACTAAATAAAGAGTAGCTCACAGAAGCTTTTGGTATAACAACAATTAATTCTTTAACGGGAACAAATTTTTTAGTGTGAGGCAATATTGAAAGGTCATTTACATGTGTATTTTAAAATAAATCAAAAAGAATCATTAACTTGGAAAATAAAAGCTTTGAAATGAAAGAAGAAATAATCTAGGTTTTAATTCATCAGAAACATACTTTTAAACTTTTGTGTACCTAATAATATCACTTCAAAATCTGTAAACCAACACTGATGGAGATATAAATTCAATATCATCTTGGATTAATTTGAATAAATAGCTGTAAAATAAAATGAATAGTAAAAATCCCTTCAGTATAACTTTTTTTAAAAACATAAAAGGTTAGAAAAAAAACTTTAACAAAGTATACACTATTTGTCAAAAATAACCCTGTGAAACGCATATTGCAGTTTAGAAGACGGAATGTTGAAAATATCCCTTCAGTTTCACTCTATTTTCAGTAAAGTCTCAAGAAACAGTTATCAGTTTTTTAAAGAATTCTGAAACTGCATCGAAGTCCAAAACCCAAATCCAAAAGAAGAAGTGCCCTATCTCAAAACATTGAAACTACAATAATGAGAAGACTGCATCTGGTATGCTAACAGTCAAGGCAACACAGACTCCAGATACAGCTCATGCCCACATACACAACTGAATTTCAACTATTGTGTCAAGATAATTCAATATAATTTAAGGACCATCAATCCTTTCCTCATACCATAGAAACACACACACACACACACACACACACACACACAACTAATGAATCACAGACCTGCACATACAAGGCAGACAGAAGGAAAGCAAAGGACACAATACCTCCAACTTCAGAATGGGTGGGGTTATCTCTAAAAGAACACAGCAAGTTTAAATTTTCTGTTCTCTAAAACACAAATGAGGACTGACAGGCAAAGGGATTGCCACTTAGGCTGAGAGCCGAAGTTTGATCCCTGGGTTCCACATGGTTGAAGGAAAGAACAGACTCCCACAAGTTGCTCTTTGACCTCCACACATGTGTTCCGGCATGCAAGTGCCTACACATACTAATTAATTAAATTAATGGATGAAATAAAAATACAAATAAATAATGGAAAGATGGTCATTCTCTGACTTAAATCTATATATATATATGTAATGTTTATATATATTTGTTTACATATTTCACCTGTACTTCCTATATATAATCACATGTATATCAACTATATCTCTACTGGTATGCTTATATATAAACATAAAACTTTCTACATGAATATCTGTAGTAGTATATAACAAGACTCATATATAAATATATAAAAATAATCACAACTTACAACTTAATCATAATGCAAATATCTAATAAAAAAATTCAACAAAAATTTGTACTGAGGTTTGGAGTTGTAGTTCACTAGGTAGAATGCTGGTCTACACAAAGCTGGGTTCTAGTCCCATCTCTGTATAAACAGGTCATAGTGGTGCACTCGTGTAAGCCCAGGACTCCAGAGGTGGAGGCAGGAGGATCAGAAATTCATGGTTATACTCAACTGCATAGCAAATTTCTACATGAACCTCTGTCTCAAAAAAAAAAAGAAAAGAGCAAGATTTGCATTGTCATTTCACAATAAGGATTCAAAAGATCAATATAATAATATAAAGAAGATATTAAACACTTCCATACTCAATTTGAATACTAAACTCAAGAAATGACCAAGCCAGTACTGGTTATATGCATACACTGAATCTTTAATTCACTTCTAGTGACAAAACTGAACACTTTAACATATTTGAAGATAGCTTAACATGTTCTTACCAAGGTAAAGATGGATTACACCATGGCTCTCGGATCCTCCATGGCTAGGCATTTACTCAAGCAAAATGAAAGCAGGATCCATATAAAGACTTATCCACGCAGTCTATGGCATCAGTATCAGTATGGGATAACCCTAAATGCTTATCTACAGGTGATGAATGGAAAATTTTCCATGCATACATGAATTGGAATACCATGAGGCAATAAGAGAAATGACCTGTTTATGTATGTGAGAACATAATGACTGCTAAAATCATGCTAAATGGAAGAACCCAGATATTAAAAATTATTTAATATCTTTACCTCATAATTCCATTTCTATAAAAATCAGCAAAAACAAATAAAATTTAAATTGACAGAATATGAGTGAGTACCTAGGGCCAGAGACTGGAGGCATTAATACTGACTCCCAAAAGATACAGAGAACTTCGTTAATGTGATAAAAATGACCTCTATTTCCTGGCAGTGGTTTCATGAGCATATGCATTTTTTTATTTCAAATAGCTTGTTTTACATGTCAATCCCAGTTCCCTCTCCCTCCCCTACTCCCGCACCCCTCCCCATCCCCCCCATCCTCCCACCCTATTGCCAATTCCTTCCACATAGGGGATATCTAGAGCTTATCATTTCATTCAGGGTAGGGTCCAGGCACTTCCCTAAGAGTCCAGGCAGAGAGAGCAACCCTCTTTGGGTTATAGACACACGATGTCTGTTAGTATTCGAGGGATAAACACTGATCCACTGCTCAGGACCCCATAGGTAGCACAGGCCTCCTCATTGACTCTCACATCCAGAGGGTCTGGATCGGTCCCATGCTGGCCTCCCAGCTGTCGGTCTGGGGTCCAAGAGCTCTCCCCTGTTCAGATCAGCTGTCTCTGCTGGTTTTGCCAGCCCATTCTTTGCCAATTTGCTCTTCGCTCCTCTCTCTCTGTCGCTGGGTTCCTTGGGTTCTGTTCAGTATTTAACTGTGGGTGTTTGCCTCTGCTTCCATCAGTCACTGGATGAAGGCTCCAGGATGGTTATAGCATCAAGTTCACTATCAGGAATAGGCATTCGAGGTGGTCTCTACACTATTGCTTAGCTTGCCGATTGGTGTCATCCATTTAGATCACTAGAGGTCACAATGGTCTTCTAACCTATGATTCCCTCTTCCCCCATCCTACCCCCCAGTCGACCTTCCTGTTCCTCCACGTCCTACTCTCTCTTCCACTTCTCCCCCTCTCTATTTCCCAGGTTCCCCCTGCCCCCCACCCCTCGCCGTGTTCCCGTCTGTTCAGAGGATCTTGCCTCATGTCTCTTCTCTTGGGTACCATGTACCACAGAATGGGAAAAGATATTCACTGACCCCACATCTGACAGAGGGCTAATCTCCAAAATTTACAAAGAACTCAAGAAGCAAGTCTCCAAAACACCAAAGGATCCAATCAAAAGGTGGGGTACAGAACTAAATAGAGAATTCTCAATAGAGGAGGCTAAAATGGCCAAGAGACACTTAAGAAAGTGCTCAACATCCTTAGCCATCAGGGAAATACAAATCAAAACAACTCTGAGATACCATCTTACTCCTGTCAGAATGGCTAAAATCAAAAACACTGAAGACAATTTATGCTGGAGAGGATGTGGAGAGAGAGAAACACTTCTCCACTGCTGGTGGGAGTGCCAACTCATACAGCCACTTTGGAAAGCAGTATGGAGATTCCTCAGGAAAATGGGAATTAATCTACCACAAGACCCAGCAATTCCACTCTTAGGCATATATTCAAATGAGGCAAATTCATACAACAAGGGCATCTGCTTCACTATGTTCATAGCAGCATTATTTGTAATAGCCAGAACCTGGAAGCAACCTAGATACCCCTCAACTGAACAGTGGATAGGGAAAATGTGGTACATTTTCACAATGGAGTATTACTCAGCAGATAAAAACAATGGAATCTTGAAATTCGCAGGTAAATGGATAGCACTGGAAGAAACCATCCTGAGTGAGGTAACCCAGTCACAAAAAGACAAACATGGTATGTACTCACTCATATATGGATTTTAAACATGGATCAGGAGAGTGCCAGTCTGCACTTCCACTGACAGAGAGTCTGGGAAACAGGAGAGCATATGCATTTTTTAATTGATAAAATGTACACATAAAATGAATAGTCTGCACTTATTTGTTTATAACTTACAACTCAATAAAAGTTTGTTTCTTTGTTTAGTGTTTTAATGCACTGTGGGGTTGGGGAGATGGCATATCAACTGAGAGCACTATGGCCCTGGCAAAAATACCCGAGTTCAGCTCCTAGCACCCACATCAGGTGACTCAGATCACTTATAACTCCAGTTTCACGGGACTCAAGCCTTGTTTCTGACCTCCGGAGGTATCTGTGTTTGTATGTATATGCCCACACACAGCTGTGCACACATACACATAATTAAAAATAAAATAAATCTTTTTCTTAAAATAATGCACTAGCTCCCTCTCATAGTTTCTACTTCAGTGTTAAGGAGTTTTGCTCCATGTTTAGTATTTGAATTTTCTTCTCTTTCTAGAAAATACATCTTACTTTAAAAAATTAAAATAAGGGCTGGAGAGATGGCTCAGAGGTTAAAAGCACAAGTTGCTTTTCCAGAGGTACTGAGTTCAATTCTCAGCAGACACATGGTGGCTCACAACCATTTATAATCAGATCTGGTGCCCCCTTCTGGCCTGCAGGGATACATGCAGACAGAACAATATACATAATAAACAAATCTTTAAAAAAATAAAATAAAACTGAATGTAAAAAAACTAAGGCAAGTCACTTAGCTGTAAAATGTTTATCCCACCAGAAAGAAATCATTACATTGAAGATACTCTTCAGATGAGACAAAGCAATGTAGTGTGCAAATAACTAGCATTATCTGCACAATTGTCACAGGACAGACAAAACACCCTCAAAGGTGGACAAACAAGGTCAGTCTAAGCTTGCCTTTCTGCTGTTGCATGGCACCCTGACACTGGATTTCTGACCCTGCCCGCTCAATAGCATGCTTCCTCAGGTTAGCTTTTCCTCTCCTGCCCCTTTTAGTCACTGATAAGTCTAAGCTGATCAATGATATTATTGGCTTCTTCCGTGTTATTTTACACTGCTGTCCAATACAAGGAAGAGAGGTTCAATATTGTCTGGGCTTCAGGCAACAAAAAAACCATTAAGGTTGAATTCTAGAGTTGCAATCTGCATGGCCATGTCACCAACAGAATTTGGGAAAATACCAAAGACCTAAAATTGCATCTATTGCCCAATAAAAAAGGGAAGACCCAGAGGAGGGGAAGATCAATTCTGTTTTATATTTCTGGGTGAGTTTCTCATATTTGGGCTGACTGAAAAGACACTGTGTTCTGTTCTAACAACTTCTCCCTTTAAGGAACAGAAGTTTAGAGTGGTCATCCATAGAATGAAGCCGACTTTTCCATCTCCAGCAACATGTATCAGACATAAGGAAAGCGTGAAGGAAAACAAGAGGGTAAGTTCCTCTTGGTCCTCCAGAGAAGTCTAGGGAAGGGTAAAGGATCTTTGCCATTTCGTTAAGGGCTGTGATTTCCAAGTAAAATATCATCTTGGAGGAATGCAGGACAAATTGATGGGAGTTATAAAGACAAATATAAAATACTCGATTTTAAAAGTTTCTGGCTTGAAGCTGCCTAGCAATGAGAAGGAGATTCAGTCTTTGGGAATATTCACCTTGACCCAGAGTAACTCCCTTCAGGATGATCCAGTGCCAAATCACATGTCACTTTCTAATGTTAGCTTGCAATTCTTGCAGTCAAACTTGAAGATTATACACTTTTACCTATTTCTTTGAGAGAGATGGGGATACAAACACAAAACATTACTCATGATTAAGTGACTGCAATTTGCATCGCCACTCTGATTCTCTACACATTTCTATCACATTGGACTTGTCAAAGTTTCATTTAGCAGATGAGGAACCTGCCTCCTCCTTATTCTCCAGCTCTAACGATATGCACAACACAGAAACCAACCAGCTTAGTTTGGTTTTCAGATAAGCTCAGGAGACGGTAAGATGGTCTAGTGAGTATAGGTCCTGCCTCCAAGCCTGATGACCCAAGTTCAAATCCCCAGGACCCATAGAAGGGTAGAACTGACTCCACAGTAAACTCTTAGCACAAAGTGCTTCTTCAAATATGTTTCCAGAGAAAATGAACCATGGGTGCTCTTTCTTAATTTTTAAATTTCATTTTGTTTAACAGGAGGGAGTCCATGCGTGTGACAGTACATCTTCGAGGGTGCAGTGGTCAGAAGTGAGGTTTTAGGAGTCACTTCTCCTCTCCTACTATGTGGGTCTTGGGGATCAGTCTCAAGTCACTAGGACTGGCAGCAGGTACCATGCCAACTGAGCCATCTGGCTTTGCCCAATTCTTTCCTGTGACCCTGAGAGGATAGCATTTTCCTGAGAAGTAACAACCCAAGTTCATTCTTTTCTGATCTTGGAATTGATTTTCGATTCATCCTGTGAATCTCACTTCTTTCAAGACACACTTGGTAGAGAGCAACAACCATAAGGACTTTTTTTTTGGTTTTTGATTTTTGAAGACAGGGCTTCTCTGTGTAGCAGCTCTGACTGTCCTGGAACTCACTGGCTTTGTAGATCAGACTGGCCTTGAACTCATAGAGATCTGCCTGCCTCTTCCTCTCCAGTGCTGGGATTAAAGGCATGCCTACCCATATCCCCCCCTTTGAGGATTAATAAGATATTGTAAAAAGTCAGTTGTGCACCCAGAAATAAAAGTATCAGAGAACCTAAGATCAACAATATCCATAGTCTTCAACATGGTGCCTCTTTCAAATAATAAAAAGGGTAAACACATAATCATACTCAAGCTTAATTTTTACATGCTGCTAAATTTCAAATGCAAAGAGAATTGAACGTATAGATTGAAACTGATACACAAATTCCATCGCTGTAGTGGTTTTGCTTTGCAGCTTTGCATCCTGCCTTTGTGGCCCCCGACTTCCTACCCACCCTTCTCTCTGCTGCCCCTGGGTAGAGTTGCAACATGAGGAATTAGATGGGAAAACTTATCTCCCATGTGCTAACTTTACTGGTTTGAGTCTGTGAATGTCTGTCTCAAGATTTTTGGTCCTTTTTTTACATTTAAAAACTTTAATAAAGGTAAGAACTCTGAAACTCATGAATTATAAAGTGACTTTGACAACAAAGATGACTTCTGACAACATCTAATGTTCCTGTCACATTTCTCAATGCGTCCTGAGAGGTGACCAGCAGACAAGTTAATGGTTATTTGTTTCCTAGGAAAAGTTAGGAGTAGACAAAATTGAGTCCAACCAAAAGCCCTTCTATTTATTATTCATTAATTCAAATGGTATCTTTTATGGTTCACAGCACACAGAATCCATTCCAGTCTCTATTTTATTTTTATTTTCTCCTTTCCCCCAAAGAGATCAGTAGTTTCATACTTAGCAGATGGACAATCACTGCGCTAATGGCTAACTGATCTGAGGACTGCAACTTTCCCTCCCAAAGGAATAATTTCACTGAAGTTAAAATGGATTTAGCTGTTATGGCCCTTCAAAGACATGTTGGGAGGCCCATATTTTCTCCATTTTCCAGCAAAGGATGGGCAGAGCCTGCAGGCTATCAAGGAAACATGGAAACTCTGCAAAGGTGTCCATTTCATGCTGGGGAATATAAAATAGTACCATGTAGCTGCCAGGCTCCTTTGAAGGTGTTGCTTAGAATATGCATACTTGCCCTGGACGTTTCTCACCTCTTCATAAAGAATTTTTAAGTGCTCAGATTTTTAGGAAAAATTTTAATGAAGTGTTTTGAGATATGACTTCCCTAACTATAGAGGGATAGCAATGGGTCGCTGGGGTCCTCAGAGTGTTCTATGAGGTATAAGGAAGGAGATCTGATAGTTCATATTCCAACCATCCATTTTTCCTGTTGCAAATCAACACCACCTTAGGACAGGTTTTCTTCCCTGGGATTCCTGCTTGTCTGTGACTAATATTCTATCCTGAGCTCTGATTTCTGACTAAGCTCTTTTTTGCCTTCTCTACCAAGTCCTGGGATGCAATCTTCTGTCTCTAAGAAAAACACCTTCACCAATCCACTTTTCTATCAATTACAGTACACCTTTTTCACCTTTTGTATTCAATTCAACCTCTGCAAGATTCCTATTTACTGTCTTTTTTTCTAATCAACTAATTTGTATAAAAACTTCAAGCTCCCTTCCCTTCCTAGCTACAACTAAAAAATAAAATAAAAGGACTCCTGAAGGGCTCCTAACCCCTTTTATAGAACTTCTTAAATGTCAGAAGAGATTCTAGTGAAAATTCTAGGCTGAATTTTAGGGGAGATATTTAGCAGATGAACACTGGAGAGCAATCCTGTTCCCTGCAATCAGAGCCTTCGTCACCACCATCCAAACAGAGCACTCTTCACTTGAACCCAGTTCATAGTTAGGGATTGAGAGGGTGAGGTCCCATCTGTGTCCAGGTAAAGCACTCCTCGTCATAAAGTATTTTATGTGTCCAATACCAAGAAGGAATAGGGATTTAATATAGCATTTCCATCATTGGCCTCATCAATCAACTAACACAAGGTATTTCATGAAGTAACTCAGCATCTTTGATCCAAGTTTTCGTTCAACTCTAAAAATAAATGTAATACACAATCATGTTCCTTCCTAGGATTTTAACATTCCAAGAGCTCCATAAACCAGAATTGTCGGGGAAATAATCTGTTGTGACAGTGATATAGATTCCCTTAATGGAAATGTGTCTCTAACCTTTAACATTTAATCTACGAACTTTTCAGTCAACCGCAAACTGCACTGTGAAATGCATTGTCTTTACAGAGCATTTGACTTGCAATCGCAGTGTGAACTAATGCTCTGTGCTCTGTAGGGAGCTGGTCTTCCCTTCCTGATGCTGTCAAGAACCATGTGTCCCTTCTCTGGGAAGATAAGGTTTTTGTTTTGATTGATTTGATTCCTATTCTGTGTTGGTTGAGAGCATGTCTAAGCAGGAAGAGTGCTAGGAGCTCTTCAAGCGTGGCTTCTCATTTCACAGACTAGGAAACCAAGGTAACAAAAGAATGATGGATAAAACCCACTCAGCTAGAACACAGATCACTCAACTCCTAACTCAGTGCAGTAGTGTTCAACTATCTCTCCCCACTGGAGCCCTGATGCAGATAACCACCACTGAAGCTGAACATGTGTGTGTGTGTGTGTGTGTGTGTGTGTGTGTGTGTGTGTGTGTGTGTGTCCAAACTATAGTGAAAAAACACTTCTGGGTGTTTCCCATCCTACCAGCCTCAAGAACAATCTCACTAAACTAGACACTGAACAACTTTTCACTAAGCTGAATGACTAAGGCTCTGGAGAAGAGAAGGGTAAGTGACCAGAGAGACCAGATCTGCCTTGTCCTCCTGGAAGCCCTGGAGTCAGTGGTTATGACATGGACCAAGCATTTACAGAATGCACACTGATGAGATCCTTTGCTTTGCTACTTCAGAGCTCTTTATACTTACTGATCGTGTAACCACATGTATCTGCCTTCCCTCCCCATTGGGTTTGAGTGTATTCAGAGCCACACCCTTTGGCCATGTTTAATATGTACTCAGCAGTTAGGATAATCATGCTAAATGCTGAATACCATGAATGATGTTCATATACTTCAATTAGCTAGGGGATGGGTCACTGCTGGAAGACTAGTGCTATCAAAGGAGATTTGGAGGCTGCATCTGCTTTTTCTCCCATAATTGTTCTGAAGTGCCCTTCACTCCATCACTTCGCAATCACTAAAGCCCATGGCCACCACATGCAAAGCAGGCACTTTGGGGTAAAGAATACAAGGAGCACCTAACTGAGCTCCTTCCTAGCCTAAATCCAAACCATCCAACTGCAGTTGCATGTTTGTGTCTGTGCAGTCGGAAGCCAGGGGCAGAGATCAAGAACAAAGGAGATAAAGTTACACAGGAAAGAAAAGCTAACTCATCCTGTCAGCCTCTACTTCACATTCATAGTGGCAAAAACAATAGAGAGGTTTTCAAGCATAAAATGGTCCATCTATTCCAGCTATCCAAAAAAAAAAAAAAAGAAATCAGAAAAAGAAAATGCTTCATAAACAGTACCTTTCCATGGGCATCAAATTGCTCTGCTGACAGTATTTTTAATCAAAAAGTCCAGAGAAGAAAGATGAGTGGAATTTACAAAGAAGCACTCAGGGAGAATAAATGGAGACATTTGCTGTGCTTCCACAGGAGAAAACAGACAGAAAACACCAGCATCTCCCCACTGTGGTCTCTGAGAGTTTTTATTGGGTAGTTTATGCTGGGTCCCCAAATACACTAACCCAGACACTATTAGCATTCCTCTGAACATGGGCTGTCACAAGGATTCTCTCTGCGCACACAGGTCAGAAGGAGGGAGTCAATGTTTGGACAGTAGCCACCTCCCTGGGATCTTTGACACCATGAGGTCGTCTAAGTCCTGAGCTTCCAGTTCTAACCAAGTTAAGTGACTTTCATTTATTAAATCACTTGGAAATGCAGTGTGAGTCACACACAGCTTCATGTATCTCTGCTTGCCATAGAAAGTTTCTGAACACGAAGATCTTTGTTTACTATAAAACCTTAGCACCTTAGACTGCAGACATCTGCAATCTAAAAGGTGAGGGGAAGAGGGGAAGAGATTATGTCACTTCCTGGGATGGTATTATCACCAGACCCTGAGGCAACATCAACTGTTAGCTGCAAGGCTCAAAATAAGAGTAACTATATGTTGGAACTGGAGAGTGAGATTTGTAGGGAAAGCACTTGCCTTGCAAGTATGAGAACTTGAATTTGATCCCTAAAACTGATGCCAGACAGAGCAGCAGACACTTGTAATCCCAGAGCTAAGGATGCAGAAACAGGCAGATCTATGGATAGAAAGCCTAACCTACCTCCTGAACTCTGGTCCATTGAGAAACCCTTGCTCAAAACAGATAAAGAGGGGTGATATCCCAAGAAATAGCACCTAAACATGTCTTCAGTCATCCACACATATGTGCACACACATTCACATACAAATAGGTAACTATAAATCTTCTCTTACATTTTCTCCAATGTTCTCTGTAAATGTTTCAAAATCCTTATTCTTTTCTTCCCTGGGGTGAATGCAGATCTCAGTACAGAGTAAATTGTGAATCCACAGTGGGTACGTGTCTGGGATCAGTTTATTGACAATTGTACAACTTGCAGCAGAACATCTCAAGTTCAGTGAAACAGGTTCACCTCCTCTGGTTCACTGGTAACAGAATGTCATCATATGAGAATGCTCAAAAGAGACAAGATGGAGATACCAAGCTATAATTGGGGTTAAATTCAGTGCCACAAGTCCAAAGTACAGGAAGAAAATAATTTGTCCTATAAGAAAAGTGACATGGTTCTTGCTAGCTCCTCCACAACTGGGCCTCAATGAATTCACAGAAGGAAAAAGCAATGAACAAAACACCAAAGACAGGAAGCTGTGTGACCTGCAGGGCTCATGGTCTTTGGTGGAGAAAAGAAAGGTAAGCCAGACACATAATGAAAGACTCCCATGTGACGTGAGAAGAGCCACTCTGGAAGAAAATGTACAAGAAGTCACAGGATGGGCCAAATAATTCTGCATGTAGTGGCAAGACTGAGAGGGAAAAGGTTCTTCCAAAAAGGCACCAACTGAGTTAGAAATGTGCAGTGTGTGCTGACGGGTGTTACCAAGACAAGAAACCCATGTCATTCAGACTCCCAGCAAGCAAGGATGAAAGGACACAAGGGATCCCATTGTGTGTCTGGGCCATTAAAAGGCAGACACTAGTTCTGTTGCATCTGAGCGTTGATGGTTAGTGCTGTTTATTCAATTCAACCTAGAGGCTCCTGAGAAGAAAGCCCTCAGTGGTAGATGATCTGCATTGGGTTGGCCTATGGGTACATTTGAGAAATTAGTTGACATTAGTTGATGTAGACAGACTCATCGCGATACGGGCAGCTCCTTTCCCTGGGAAGGCTGTTCTGAATGGTGTAAGGGTAGAGGGGTCGAGCTGACAATAAGCATCAAGCAAGTGATAATACATGAATTGACTTCTCTATGCCCTCATGGACTTGCTATGGGTGGCTGTTAGAAATCCCTGCCTTGACTTGCCCACAATGATGGACTACAACCCGGAACCACTTTTGCTCTGGGCATTTTATCACAGCCATAGAAATAAAATTAATACACCAGCATTAGAAGCATTTCCATGGAGAAATATTGTCCAACAGGATCCTAAATTAGATCTAGTTTTTTATTTACTCTAATAGATCCAACCTCCTGCCTCTCTGAGCTCTTAGACTAAGCTGCAGTGTAGTTCTGGTATATACATCGTAGAATACACTCAGGAGGAATGACTCCCTCTGGAACTGTACAGTACATAACCTACACAGCCATGGTCACAATAGTATTATAACCTCGCAAAGAAATCCCAGTTGACCATTATCTAGTTTACTGACTAGTCTGAACTCCATAGAAAAGACGCTCTCAGTATTCAGGATACAGTATCTGCCACAAAGTAGCCACTCAATGCTGACCCAACATTTTGCAAACCCTTTGCAATGAACATTTATTTCACAGGTTAGAACCTGAGGTTCAGACTAGCTGGCCTGCTCAAGTTCAGTGGTGTAGTCAGAAGCCCCAAACATGGGTTCCTTGTTTTTCCTATGGGGATTCCAAAATGATTTTTTTCCAAATCTGGCTGGAGGAAAATAGAGTTCAGAAAATACAAGGTCATTGGAAGCCAGTGTCTGACTTCATCCTGCCCAGCCTCCCTCCCTGTGGGGACAGGAGTGACAGATACTAACAGGAATAAATCAGAGTCTTTGTCTAACAGTCTCACCACTTCAGCCTGAGTTCCTCCTCATGGCTTTCCCACCATAACCCTAAGATGCTGACACCCTGACGTTATCTGTCTGTCTATCCCACCACATTCCATTTCTGATGCCTCTGTGGGCACATAGGCTGCCCTACCTCTTACTGCCTACTGAATTCAGGGAGCAAGAGGCTTCCTTTCCCATATAACCAGAGAACCTTACAGAAGTCCAGTTACCTATCAGCTAACTCATTCTTTGCAAGACCCCTGTGTTATATGTCACTGGCTGAGAGACCTACGTAACACTGTAAAGTTGACATACATGATGTCAACACACCTTCCTTTATTTGAAGGTTTCCAATGACTAGGGGAATGGAAACATGACTGAATTCTGGGTATTCGTGGTGCCATTTCATCACGCTCAGTTTACTTTGTTAAGTGGATATTTGCTAGTGAACTGTAGGGAGAGATCCACATACCAGCAATGCTGACCACGCCCCTTTGGGTGTGGTTACAGGTACATAGAATGCACCGGGTATAAAAGAGCTAGTGGGAGGAGACTCTTTCTCTTTGGGTTCCGGTTGCAGCCTGGAGAGCAGCGTGGGACCTTTGGCTCTCAGCTTTCTTGGCTTCTCACGTGATTTCTCCCTCAATAAAATATCATAAGACATTCCTACTTTGTGTAGCTTAATATTTCTGCATTATCTGGTGTCAGGAAGTAAGTTTACCCAGTCTCCTGTCCTCCAACTCCCTCCCCAGCTGGGTGCCAGCACCAGCCTATGTGCGTGGCCTACGGCCCAGTGCGTCTTGGCATTAATGAATATTTACTTGGTCTGATTACTTCTATGTAGATTTTTAAAAATAAGAGTCAACACAAATAGGGTCCACTTTGGAAGTAGGAATCCCTAAGAAGATTTTTTGTAAGAAGGGCAAAGAAACCCGGAAATGGCCATCCCAGAACTTCCTACCTTGGCTGCCTCTCCATTAAGCTGGTTTGTGACAAGGCTCAGGCCCTGAGGCTGTAACCTCCACCCATGAAGAAATATGAGTGCATACACTACCACTGAACTCCACCATCCCCTACCCAAGAACCTCCCTCAGAAGCTGATTGAAAATCTCACTTCTTTGTAATAACAACAACAGTTGGCATGGTCTGATGTTTTACACATTCCTTCATTGAATCCTTCTGTGTACATATTCATTGGCACAGAGCTCTTTGTACATGCCCTACAAGGTGGGAAAGCCAGTCTCTATCTGCCAGTACAGATCAAGCACTGTCTAAGTGTTAAGGACTATCGTCATCATATCCGTGGTACAAGAAGCTCATAAAAGAAATTCCTCATTTGTTTTATTTTGGGGGTGGGGGAGAGCGTAATACAGGATTTGGGAAGGGGAAGTAAATATGATCAAAACATGTTCTCAAAGAACTAGGTATTTTTTATTTATAAAAAGATGGGGAATTTTTCTATTCTGATTAAAATGCATAGCTGGACAGAGGTGCCTCATGCCTTTAATCCCAGTACTCCAGAGTCAGAGGCAGAAAGATCTCTGTGAGCTCAAGGCCAGCATGGTCCACAGAGCAAGTTCAAGGACAGCCAAGGCTACACAGACAAACCCTGCCTTAAAATCCTCCTCTAGGCCGCCCACACAGGAAAGAGATCAGCCCCTCCAAGACCCCAACCCAGCAAGCCCAGCTTCAGGTGAGATTGGGTCTCCGGCTGGGACCACCCGCCCATCACCCATCCCCCCTCCATCTTCGGGGCCGCTCCCGGCTTCCAGAAGAGCTGCCCACACAGGAAAGAGATCAGCCCCTCCAAGACCCCAACCCCAGGGAGTCCAGCTTCAGGTGAGATTGGATCTCCGGCTGGGACCACCCGCCCATCACCCATCCCCCACCATCTTCGGGGCCGCTCCCAGCTTCCAGAAGAGCCGCCCACACAGGAAAGAGATCAGCCCCTCCAAGACCCCAACCCCAGCGAGGCCAGCTTCAGCTTCAGCAGCAGTAAGGAAGGAGACCAGTGGAGACAGAAAGCCCCCACCAGCACCCACTGGAAGAAGAGATGGGAAGAAGACAGAATAAGAGATCACTCAGCAATAGAAACACCAACACGACCCCACCAGAATCCAGGGATCCAACACCAGCAAGACTGGAAAAGCACTACATAGATGAAGAAGAGGAGACAGACCTTAAAAATTATTTCATGAAGATGATGGAGAGCCTCAAAGAAGAAACGAGGAAATCCCTTAAAGAAATAGAAGAAAAAACAAACAAAAAAAATCCATGAAATGGGGGGGAAAAAATCAAGAAATAAACAAATCTCTCAAAGAATCTAAAGAGCACCAAGAAAAAACAACCAAGAAAATTAAGGAAACAGCTCAAACAGTTGAAGGATTGAAAGCTGAAATAGAAACGATAAAGAAAACACAGAATGAAGGGATGCTGGAAATAGAAAAGCTCGGAAATCGGTCTGGAATTACAGATGCAAGTATCACCAATAGAATACAAGAGATAGAAGAGAGAATCTCAGGTGTCGAAGACTCATTAGAGGACATAGCATCGTCAACCAAAGAAAATCTCAAAACCAACAAATCCTTAACACAAAATATCCAGGAAATATGAGACACCGTGAAGAAGCCAAACCTGAGAATAATAGGTATAGAAGAAGGTGAAGAACTTCAACTTAAAGGTACAGAAAACATATTCAACAAAATCATAGAAGAAAACTTCCCTAACTTAAAGAAACATATGCCTATGAAAGTACAAGAATCTTACAGAACACCAAATAGGCTTGACCAGAAAAAGAAGTCACCTCGCCATATAATAATCAAAACATCAAACCTACAGAGCAAAGAGAAAATATTAAGAGCAGCTAAAGAAAAAGGCCAAGTAACATATAAAGGCAGACCTATCCGAATTACATCTGACTTCTCAATGGAAACGATGAAAGCCAGAAGATCCTGGTCAGATGTCCTACAAACGCTAAGGGAACAAGGATGCCAGCCCAGACTACTATATCCAGCAAAGCTCTCAATTACCATAGATGGAGAAAACAAAATATTCCATGACAAAGCCAGATTTAAACAATACGTATCCATGAATCCAGCTCTACAGAAAATGCTAGAAGGAAAACCTAGAGCCAAGGAAGATAACTACATTCACAAAGACACAGGCAATATATAATCACACTTTACAAAACACCAAAAGAAAAAGGGAGGAGAAACTACACAAAATAACTTCACTAACAATAAATCAAGCACAAGCAAGGATCACCAATCAATGGTCATTAATATCCCTCAATGCCAACAGCCTCAACTTGCCTATAAAAAGACACAGACTAGGAGAATGGATACGAAGACAGAACCCTTCCTTCTGCTGCATACAAGAAACACATCTCAACATCAAAGACAGATGTTATCTCAGAGTAAAGGGCTGGGAAAAGATCTTCCAATCAAACGGCCCCAAGAAACAAGCGGGCGTAGCAATCCTAATATCTAACACATTAGACTTCAAATTAAAATCAATCAAAAGAGATGAAGAAGGGCACTTCATATTCATCAAAGGAAAAATACATCAAGACGAAGTCTCAATTTTAAATATCTATGCCCCAAATACAAAGGCACCTATATTCGTGAAAGAAACATTACTAAAGCTCAAAATGCACATAAAATCTCACACACTAATAGTAGGAGACTTCAACACTCCGCTCTCACCGCTAGATAGGACCTCCAGACAGAAACTTAACAAAGAAACAAAAGAATTAATAGAAGTTATGACCCAACTGGGTTTAACAGACATCTATAGAACATTCCACCCAAACACAAAAGGATATACCTTCTTCTCGGCACCACATGGAACCTTCTCTAAAATTGACCACATAATAGGAAACATAGCAAATCTCCACAGATACAAAAAAATTGGAATAACCCCCTGCATCTTATCAGACGACCATGCATTAACATTAGAATTCAACAATAACACAAATCGCAGAAACCCTACAAACTCATGGAGATTGAGCAATGCACAATTGCACCATCCCTGGGTAAAGGAACAAATAAAAAAAGAAATTAAAGACTTCCTCGATTTCAATGAGAATGAAGACACAACATACACAAACTTATGGGACACTTTGAAAGCAGTGCTGAGAGGAAAGTTTATAGCACTAAGTGCCCACATGAAAAAACTGGAGAACAGTCATACTAGAGAATTAATAGCACAGCTGAATGTTCTAGAACAAAAAGAAGCAAACTCCCCCAGGAGGAGCAGACGCCAGGAAATAATCAAATTGAGGGCTGAAATCAATCAAGTAGAAACCAGGAAAACATTGAGAAGAATCAATGAAACAAAGAGTTGGTTCTTTGAGAAAATCAACAAAATAGACAAACCTCTATCCAAACTAACCAAAAGACAGAGAGAGAACATGCTAATTAACAAAATCAGGGATGAGAAAGGGGACATAACAACGGACTCTGAGGAAATCAAGAGAATCATCAGGGCATACTTTGAAAATCTGTACTCCACAAAATTTGAAAATTTAAAGGAAATGGACAATTTCCTGGATAGATATCACTTGCCAAAACTAAATCAAGAACAGATAAATAATCTAAACAGACCTATAACCCCTAATGAAATAGGAGCAGTCATCAAAAGTCTCCCAAACAAAAAAAACCCAGGCCCAGATGGCTTCAGTGCAGAATTCTACCAGAAATTCAAAGAAGAGCTCATTCCAATACTCGTCAAAGTATTCCACACTATAGAAGCAGGAGGCTCACTGCCAAACTCTTTCTACGAGGCTACAATTACCTTGATACCCAAGCCACACAAAGACACAACTAAGAAAGAGAACTATAGACCAATTTCCCTCATGAACATTGATGCAAAAATACTCAATAAAATACTCGCAAACCGGATTCAAGAACACATCAGAAAAATCATCCACCATGATCAAGTAGGCTTCATTCCAGAAATGCAGGGATAGTTCAACATTAGAAAATCTATCAATGTAATCCACCATATTAACAATCTGCGAAAGAAAAACCACATGATCATCTCACTAGATGCTGAAAAAGCCTTTGACAAAATCCAGCACCCCTTCATGATAAAGGTCCTAGAGAGATCAGGGATAACAGGAACGTACCTGAATATAACAAAAGCAATATACAGTAAACCAACAGCTAACATCAAACTAAATGGAGAGAAACTCAAAGCAATTCCTCTAAAATCAGGAACAGGACAAGGCTGTCCACTCTCTCCATATCTCTTCAATATTGTACTTGAAGTTCTAGCTACAGCAATAAGACAACAAAAGGAGATAAAGGGGATACAAATAGGAAAAGAAGAAGTCAAACTTTCATTATTTGCAGATGATATGATAGTTTACATAAGTGACCCAAAAAACTCCGCAAGGTTACTCCTAGAGCTGATAAACACCTTCAGCAATGTGGCAGGATACAAGGTAAACTCAAAAAAATCAGTGGCCCTATTATATACAGATGATGAAGTGACTGAGAAAGAAATCAGAGAAACATCACCTTTTACAATAGCCAAAAACAGCATCAAATATCTGGAGATAATGTTAACCAAGGAAGTGAAAGACCTGTATATCAAGAACTTTGTGTCTTTGAAGAAAGAAATCAAAGAAGATACCAGAAAATGGAAAGATCTCCCATGCTCTTGGATTGGTAGGATCAACATAATAAAAATGGCAATCTTGCCAAAAGCAGTCTATAGATTCAATGCAATCCCTATCAAAATTCCATCACAATTCTTCAAGGACCTGGAAAGAACATTAATCAACTTTATATGGAAAAACAAAAGGCCCAGGATAGCCAAAACATCCCTATACAATAAAGGAACTTCAGGAGGCATCACCATACCTGACTTCAAGCTCTATTATAGAGCTATAGTCCTGAAAACAGCTTGGTATTGGCACAAAAATAGGCAGGTAGACCAATGGAACCGAATCGAAAGCCCTAATTTTAACCCACACACCTATGAACACCTGATTTTTGACAAAGAAGCTAAAACTGTACAGTGGAAAAAAGAAAGCATCTTCAACAAATGGTGCTGGCATAACTGGGTAATGGTATGCAGAAGACTGCAGATAGATCCATGTTTATCGCCTTGTACAAAACTTAAGTCCAAATGGATCAAAGATCTCAACATACATCCAGCCACACTGAAATTTTTAGAAGAGAAAGTGGGAGATACTCTTCAACGAGTTGGTACAGGAGACCACTTCCTAAACATAACACCAGTGGCACAGGCACTGAGATCAACAATTAACAAATGGGACCTTCTGAAACTAAAAAGCTTCTGTAAGGCAAAGGACACAATCAAAAAGACAAAAACGCAGGCCACAGAAAGGGAAAAGATATTCACTAACCCTACATCTGACAGAGGGCTAATCTCCAAAATTTACAAAGAACTCAAGAAACAAGTCTCCAAAACACCAAAGGATCCAATTAAAAGGTGGGGTACAGAGCTAAATAGAGAATTCTCAGTAGAGGAGGCTAAAATGGCCAAGAGACACTTAAGAAAGTGCTCAACATCCTTAGCCATCAGGGAAATGCAAATCAAAACAACTCTGAGATACCATCTTACTCCTGTCAGAATGGCTAGAATCAAAAACACCGAAGACAATTTATGCTGGACAGGATGTGGAGAGAGAGGAACACTCCTCCACTGCTGGTGGGAATGCCGACTCATACAGCCTCTTTGGAAATCAGTATGGAGATTCCTCAGGAAAATGGGAATTAATCTACCACTAGACCCAGCAATTCCACTCTTAGGCATTTATCCAAATGAGGCAGGTTCATACAACAAGGGCATCTGCTCCACTATGTTCATAGCAGCATTGTTTGTAATAGCCAGAACCTGGAAGCAACCTAGATGCCCCTCAACTGAAGAGTGGATAGAGAAAATGTGGTACATTTACACAATGGAGTATTACTCAGCAGAAAAAAACAATGGAATCTTGAAATTCACAGGGAAATGGATAGCACTGGAAGAAACCATCCTGAGTGAGGTAACCCAGTCGCAAAAAGACAAACATGGTATGTACTCACTCATATATGGATTTTAAATATGGATCAGGATAGTGCCAGTCTGCACTTCCACTGATAGAGAGTCTGGGAAACAGGAAAGAACCTAAAAGATATGCATATATGCATAGTACCCAAGAGAGAGGATGGAGACAAGATCCTCTGAATAGATGGGGAACACGGCGAGGGGAGGGTAGTGGGATCTGGGAAGAATAGAGGGGGTAAAGAGGAAGGGAGTTGGTCATGGGGGAACAGGAAGTTGAGGGGGTGGGGGTAAAATAGGGGGAAGAGGGAATCATAGGATCGAATACAGATCAGGCACCAGAGCGACCTCGAGTGATCTAAAGGGATAACACCAATTGGCAAGCTAAGCAATAGTGGAGAGACCACCTCGAATGCCCATTCCTGATAATGAACTTGATGTCTATAACCATCCGGGAGCCTTCATCCTGTGACTGATGGAAGCAGAGGCAAACACACAATTAATCACTGAACTGAACCCAAGGAACCCAGTGACAGAGAGAGAGGAGTGATGAGCAAATTGGCAAAGAATGGGCTGGCAAAACCAGCAGAGACAGCTGATCTGAACAGGGGAGTGCTCTTGGACCCAAGACCGACAGTGGGGAGGCCAGAATGGGACTGATCTGGACTCCCCAAATGTGAGTGTCAGTGAGAAGGCCTGGGCAACCTATGGGGCCCTGTGCTGTGGATCAGTGTCTATCCCTGGTATACAATCTGTCTTCATGTGCCTATAGCACAAAGAGAGATGCTCTCTCAGCCTGGACTCTTAGGGGAGTTCCTTGACCCTACCAAGAGTAAAATGATAGACTCTAGATATCCCCTATGTGGAAGGATTTGGCAATAGGGTGGGAGGGAGGGTGGAAGGGGAGTGCGGGAGGAGGGGAGGGAGAGGGAACTGGGATTGACATGTAAAACAAGCTATTTAAAATTAAAATTAAAAAAAAAGAAGTAAAATTCTTTACAAGGCCAGATGGGTCATAGAAAGTGGAACATCAAAATCTCTGTTGAATTACTTAGGTTTTTTCATTCTGTGACCAAATATAGCTTAATAAAAAACACAGAAAAATACAGTCCATCATGGTAGAGAGTAGAAAGAAAGTCATGCTTATCAAACTTCGAGGCTAACCCTATTGGATTCTTTCACCCATCAAGGGTAAAAGTTCTAGTTCCTCTAAAAACAAGTCACCAGCAGGGAACCGAGTGTCCAAAGCATGAGCCTATGGGTGAAACTTCAAATTCAGAACACTACACTAGATTTAATTATTGTCTTATACAGCATATTCAGTAGATAAAAGAAGTACTCAGTAAATGTTGCTTTAAATAAAGGTCCAGATCATTTCCTGATTCCTCAATCATCAGTCAATACTGGAGAAAGGTTGTTTTGTTTCTGACAAGTTTCATTGGAAAGTATGAAAGATTGATCTGCCCTTCAATAAACCCTCAGCAGTGTTGGGAAATCTCAGTGGTTGACTGGACATGGAATCAACTACACTGGACACCCCTGTGAGGGATTTTCTTAATAAGATTATTTGTAACAGGACAACTCACTTTAAATATGGTCCTTTCCAGTGGCAGCCCACATAATAGGAGAAGGAAGAAGGAGACTTTGCCTTTTTCCTGTTTACCTTCACTCTGTTGCATTCTTTCATGATACCGGAACCCAGCTTCTTCACCTGGACTGAAGACCAGTGGCTTTCCAGAAATTCTTCAGGGAGTGCAAGATTGCTACTGCTAAAGAACACAGGCTCATGAACTGACCAATGACTAGGTTCTCAAACTCTCCAGTATGTGACAGTCATCATTTGACAACCAGCCCAAATCATGTAAACCAATGTAATTAATCCTCTTTGCTACACACACACACACACACACACACACACACACACACACACGTTCCTCTAGAGAGCTCTAGTACATCAGCTCATGAAATTTTATTTATCCTTTGAATTATTCATGGGAGTGTAGAAGTTGCATGGTTTTAGAATGAGTGTATATATAAATATACTTCTTACACAGGAAAGGAACAGTTATTTCTGCTCATTTGTCTCAGTTATTTGTTTTTGTTCTTAAATTACAGATTTCAATACATGCAAAAATAAAACAGAAATATCCAAAAAAAAAAAAGAAAGAAAGGAGCAAATATGCCATTGAAGCAGGTGAACAAAATGTCAAAGACTTAATCTAACACATATGTAATCAGGGAAGCAGGTATTACTGTCAATGAGACAAGCTGTGTTATGTGATAGGACGAATAGGGCTGGGAGGAATTGGAGCAATAATAATTAGGGACTTACATTAGGAATGACTTTCACATTTCAACACATAGCTTCCAAGATCATGGGAGTCATTGTCATTGGTAGCAACAAAAATGGAGAAAGAACCTGGTGGAGAGTGCCCAGATCACAGTCAGTCAAGATGGCTTTGGCAACAGCTTAGTTTCTTGAGCATATCAAACTAAAATAAAGGCTGTGGGGTAATCTTGAAGAAAAAAAAAGAAACTCTCTTATGGAGGACTAGTAACTTATGTCATGTGAGTCAGTATGTGTTTGAATTTCTGCATTAAAGCTTGGTTTTCTCATTTCCAAAGATCTTATTTCAGCTCTAATATATAATTGCAGCTGACAATCAATTAGCAGGCAGGAAAGGATTACATGTGTGGAGGAAGCTGCAAGGTGTTGCAGCCGACAACAACATATTGCTTCATCACTGTGCTACAGGAAGCAGTCGACGCTCAATGATGTGCTTCCTGAAAAGAAGGAAACTGCTAAAAGTGAGCAAAGGTTAGGTATAACACGAGAAAGCCAGCTTTTAACACTATCAAATACCATGCATGAGATGATGTATGCAACTAGTGAAAGACTGGGTACCAAGAGGAATGAGGTCTGTCGTGGTAAGCGGCATCGAGGACTAATCACACTGTACAACAAACTGAAGATAGAGATTTTGTAAAACAAACTAAAGTTGGAGGTTTACTGAAAGGGTGAGAGAGAGAAGAGGGTCATTGATGTCTGTATCAGAAGAAATGGTAGGGAAAAAAGGAGGGAAGTGGGCAGTTCTTGTTTTTAAAGGAGGTTTAGCGCATGCATAAAGAGACTACATAATCACGTATCACATGTACACAAACTATGTAGGTTGTGACACAGCTGAAGGAACGTGGGCTGGCCAGGTATCTGCCTGAATGTTGATAGTGCATGCATGCAGGGGATGCTTTTAGTGGCTACAGCTGAGGGTCCTGGGGCAGACTAGCATGATGCCTGAAATGCTACCAAGCACATACCTATAGGGAGCGGTTGTGTTTGATGATATCTATGATAACTCCTGCCAAGGACAGTGGAGCATCGATCAATGAATAGCCCAGTTCTGAGCAAGGCCCAGTCTAAGACAGGCACCTGGGCCAGTTACTCAGGCGGCCCTGGTGGTAACAATATTGCCTCTTGACTGTAGTTTCACTTTTCTCTGTTCTCTACAAGCTTTTGAATCAATTTGTTGCTCCTTAGTTTCCTTGTAGTACTGATCAGCATTGTTTGTTGCCAATTTTACTCTGCTTTATTCTATGACATTTCTGGAACTATTTTTATTGGAGTTTCCTTGTAAACTTAATCAGTGTTTCATGAAAGTTTCTTATCTGGAAGTCAATTGCAATATATTTAAACATGCCATCAGTAGCTTAGAACTAGAACTATCAGCACACATTGTACAGAATATAATCCAGTGTATTATGCTTAGTTAAGATAACCAATTATGAAATGTAGCAGAGAGGGTACAAACATAGAAAATGTGTGTTTCTGAGAAAATAGAAACAATGAGAGGTGTTTAATAGCACATAAGCAACACTGACAAATACAAGGAAACCGGTCAATATTAGTTTATTTTTAAGTTCAAGAGCCCTTTACAGATATGGACACTCTGCCTGCTTCTTAAAGTCAAGGCCTAAGATTTTCTCTTGAATGCTGGCACCTGAAATCATGTTTTTACAACTTGTATAATCCCGTTCTTCACAAGAAGGGAAAACTCCTGAACTTCATTTTCTTCTCAAGATATAATACAATTTTCTATACAATTAACAGGTGTGCCATTTCCTTGTAATTTCTTTGGATAAAAGCATTTTCTTATTTTTACTTTATATTTCCCAACATAAACGTGTGTTGTGTGTGTGTTATATCTTTGCTAGGTACAATGCCTATCTCAAAAAATTCCATACAGATTTAATAAGTAAATACATTTATTATGTGTCTGATACTTTTTTTTTTGGTTTTATGAGACAGGGTTTCTCTGTATTGTTTCGGAGGCTATCGGTCCAGCCTGGCCTCCAACGTGCAAAGATCCGCCTGCCTCTGCCTCCCGAGTGCTGGGATTAAAGGCGTGCGCCACCACCGCCCGGCTATGTGTCTGATACTTAAAACTTATTGTGTATCTGATACTTATTTCCTTATTACTGCTAATAATTATTGTTTCAAATAAAACACATGAATTTGTTTCCTAAAAAAAAAAATCCTCCTCTAAAAACAATTACGGGGAGAAAGTTAGGGTAGCCACATTCTAACCAGTGGCAGAAGGTAAATCAAAGATCCAGGACATAAGGAACCTTAGTGCCTGCCTTGGTGCTAGGGATCACTGATCACTATCATTTGGGCTGAATTATGAACCTCAGCCTCATTGTATGTCACCAAACTAGAACAGAGATGGCCCACCCATGCCCACCTGCAGTCACTGTAAGTATCCATGGAAATAAAACCAGAGAGGCTCTAGGGAGCAACAAAAGTCCGTGCACCACTGATGCTTCTCTCTGTACATCTGCATCAACGCTGATGCAGTCAGGAAGTAGACTATGTCCTTCAGTGATGCATTCGTGAAATAAAATTCACAAGTTTATATGGTGGTTTGGGCATGACATGCCATTTGTTACACTAAATAGAAAGAGGCATCAAAATCATGAGGTGAAAAATCCAAGAGAGACTTGGCACTCCACAATACCCATATGTCCCGCGCTACCGTCTCGCCAGCAAGAACGACGCAGAACACTCGGATCCTTCTGCAGTAAAGCTTTAATGCATCTTGAGAGATAGATGATCAGCTTCTTAGAGGGAGACCCCAAGCTAAGAAACCCAGCCCCTTATATAAGCCTAGGAGCTCCGAGTGAGATGTGTAGAGCCGGGATTGGTGGTTTGCACATCACCCCAGATGACGTCACGGGAGAGGCACAGTTTAAACAGTTAACTCCAACTGACAGCGACAGTTAACTCCAACTGACAGCGACAGTTAACTCTAACTGACAGCGACAGTTAACTCCAACTGACAGCGACAGTTAACTCCAACTGACAGCGACAGTTAACTCCAACTGACAGCGACAGTTAACTCCAACTGACAGTGGATGTCAGCGCCATCTTCTAACGGCAATAGCGATAGCGAGGGCGGCTCCTCACATCTCCCCTATTCATTTATTTTTGAAGCAATAGGACACCCACAACTTTGGAGTGGAGATAGAGGTCAAATCCCCATGTGCAAATTCGGAACATGTACAAAGCTCCTCTCCAGGGTCTTATCCCCAGAGGAAGTCCTGACCAGTCCGATGTCTTTTTTCTGGGGGAAGGAGATCATGACATAGAACCTTCATGCAAGATGACTTATCTCCCAGGAGAAAGTCGTTATACCGCAGACCTCTCCTGTGCAGTGCTTAGCCTTGCAACTCCTTGGGCTGCTGAAGCCTACCCACTCTATCCCGTGCAATGAGACTAGCCTCGTGGGGTGCAAGAGCTGGGAGGCCAGCGACCTATTGCTTTAACATGGTTAACCAAATGTCAGGGGATGCTCCGTGTTCTAAGGCAGCAAGTGCTTGTGCCACCACCACTTTGTCTCTTTTGTTTGGGCTCTGAGCTTACACACCATCCAAAGCATCAACACTATTCCACAGCAGAGAACTAGGCTAAATGATCCTACCCCCACCCATTCCTTAAAATAAGAAAATGCAGATGAAATCCAGGAGGAGAGGTCTTCCATCAGAGAAAGATCCAGATGCGTCGAATTCACTTGCAGGATCGCCATTCTCAACTCACGGAGTGTCTGCTCAAACTCAAAAGTCCAATTCTGTAATAAATGTTGAGACAGAGCTTTTGACAGGTTAGCTGCTCTTGTAAAATTCTCATATTGTACTAAGTGACACAAAGGCCAGGCAACTTTGTTCACATCCCAATTTGGCCATCTGCCACAATATATCCAATTGTTCCTGAACCAAATTAATCTGTTGGTTTACCAACATCAGGCCTCCTTGTATCTGAGAATTGGCAGTGGCCTGTTTATCTAGGACCATGGTCACAGTGGCCTATAGTTCATTAATGGTTTGAGTTGTCTGCACAGTGGCAGAAAGTGCAAGGGCCGAGGCGGTAACCGAAGCAGTAACCGCGGCGGTGGCTATCAGGCCCACAATAATAGCAGAGATCCCAAAAATCTCGCTTTTCCCTAAACAAACTGAAATTACTTGGCGCCTCAACAGGAGCTGGAATAAATCGAGGCATGCGCATTACCAAAGCAAAAGGGTGCTTAATAGCATCCCAGCATAATGCATAAAAACAATTCTAAGCAGAACAATTTATTTCTTTCTGATTCTTACCTAAGGTATCATTACTCACAACCCAAATAAAGGGCAGCTGAATAATTAGTTCTCTTAAAAGGGGTATACTTAACATTGGAGGAGGACCAATCAGATGATCCAGAGCTCTGTCCCTCACTCAGACTGTTGCCTAATGCCCCTTTCCAATCAAAAGTAATCTGTCCCTTCTCACTATCATAGGAGAAAGATCAGTACAGCTTCCATTAATTCAAAAGGATTAGCATTAGATCTTTCTGGATCCATATGAATAAAATTATCCTTTAATGAAGAAATCACAGTAAAGCACAAGCTTCCTACTAATGACAAGGTTCTCTCATCCTGAAAACTCTGTATCTGAGGATCTAAAGGCAAAAAGGCAAGCCCCAACTCTCTATTATTTGTGAAAAATCTAGGGAACACCTGGGCATTCTGCATCACTGGCATCGGTAGGGGAAGGTAGACATGATGGCCCACCGTAACTCTCCCATCATACTAGGAACCATCATCCCGAGTAGGAGAGTCTTCATCACCCACTTGGCCTCCATCCTTCTTATTCTGGAGTTGTGAAGGAGCTCTTCGAGTGAGTCTTTCAGGGATCCACAGGGGGTTTTCTTCCTCCTGTGGAAAAACACACACAGCTCCCCTGGATCTTATAAGAATAGGATCCGGGCCTTTCCAGAGATCAGTCAAGACATCTTTCCATTTTACCATTTCTTTTGGCCTATCAGGCTCTAAACTGTGGCGATCAGCCGCAGTGTGGCCTTGGGCATCACAGTTCAAGAAATTAAGGGTAAAAAGTGCCATGGATACAGCAACTCTTGGTACCGAGGGTAGAACATCCTCAATACTCCCCTTTTGTTTAATCAGATATGATTTGAGTGTACGATGGGCACGTTCCACAATGCCCTGTCCTTGAGGGTTATAAGGTAGGCCAGTTAGATGGGTAACATCCATTTGCCGACAAAACTGTCGGAATTTTTGAGAGGTATATGCTGGTCCATTGTCTGTTTTTAAAATTCTGGGTTTTCCTCAAGCACTCCAGGCCTCAAGGCAATGTTGAATCACATATGAGGCCTTTTCCCCTGTTAGGGGTGTGGCAAACATTACGCCAGAACAGGTGTCAACAGAAACATGAACATATTGAAGCCTTCCAAAAGAGGGAATATGAGTAACATCCATCTGCCACATCTGCAATGGTCTAATGCCACGTGGGTTTATTCCCATGTGGGGAGTAGGTAAGAATTCGCAGCAATTCTGGCATTGAGTAACAATTTCCCTAGCCTCTTTCCTGGATAGAGCAAAACGACGGCGCAAGGTCTCAGCCGTCACATGAAAGCGCTTATGGAATTCTTTTGCTGCTTGTGCATGGGTAGACAAGGCAGCGGCCACCAGCTTTGTAGCCTTGTCCGCTAAGTCATTCCCTAAGGACATGGGACCTGGGAGTCCAGAATGTGCTCGGACATGGGTAATGAAAACAGGAAATCTCCTATTTAACAAGGCAGCTTGTATCTTCCGAAAGATGTTAGCAACTCTGCTGGAGGATCTTATTATTCCAGCTATCTCAAGGAGATTAACTGCATTAACCACATAAGAGGAATCTGATACAATATTGAGGGGTCCTGGAAAAGCCTCAAGAACCTCCAGTACTATCAGACATTCTACAACTTGAGGTGAAGTTTCATTATATTGTTTAGATATAACCCTATCCTTGACCACATAAGCTCCCATACCAGTTTTTGATCCATCAGTGTACACCACAGTCCCATCTGGGAGTGGGTCTTTAGCTGTCACTTGTGGAAACACTATAGCCTGGTTTAGGGCAAACTGTAAAATTGGATGCTTTGGAAAATGATTATCAATTTGTCCTGAAAAGGAAGTAACTAAAACTGCCCAATCACTAGATGTGGCTGCCAAGGTCTGAACTTGTGCAGCAGTATAAGGCACAATCAAGGAATCAGGATCCCTGCCAAAATGTGTAACAGCTGCTTTTATTCCGCGAAGCGCGAGCTGTGCAACAGCATCAGGGTACCAGTCAATAATCTTAGCAGGGGAAGCATTTGGATGAATCCAAAGTAATGGTCCATGTTGCCACAGGACTGCAGTTGGCAATTGAGCTGTCTTAAAAACACACAGATTAAAAGGTAGTGACTCCTCAATTCGTTGTAATTGTGCTTCCTGTAAGGCCTCTTCCACCATCTGTAAGGCTCGGTGGGCGGCAGGGGTAAATTTTCTGGGTGAGGAGATATGAGGCTCACCCTCCAGGAGATCGAAGAGGGGTTTTAGATCAGCAGATGGAATTTTTAAAAAGGGCCTCAACCAATTTATATCTCCCAGAAGTTTCTGAAAATCATTTAATGTTTGTAAGTGGTCTTTGCGAATTTCTATTTTCTGAGGAACTATATTTTTGGGAGTAATCATTGAGCCCAAAAAGAGGCCTGTATCTGCAATTTGAACCTTTTCTGAGGCAATCTCTAATCCCCACTGTTTTAATTCAGCCACCAGCATGGGGAAAGCCTTTTGTAAAACATCTAACTCTTTGTGACAAATAAGAATATCGTCCATATAATGGATAACGATTAAAGATGTAAATTGCTTCCTAATTGGCTCCAAAGCCTCCTGCACATATAGCTGACATATTGTTGGGCTATTGGCCATGCCTTGCGGCAGTACCTTCCACTGAAATCTCTTGTCTGGTTCCATATGATTAAGAGAAGGGATAGTGAAGGCAAACCTTGGTCTATCCCGTGGGTAAAGTGGAATAGAGAAGAAACAATCCTTAATATCTATAATAATAAGCTTCCAATCTTGAGGAAGTGCAGAAAGCAAAGGAAGGCCTCTTTGAACAGGGCCAAAAAGATGCATCTGATTGTTAATGGCCCGCAGGTCGTGGAGTAATCTCCACTTCCCAGATTTCTTCTTAATAACAAAAATTGGTGTATTCCATGGGGAGGTAGAAGGCTCTAGATGCCCCAGCCGTTCCTGTTCTTGCACTAATCTTGTGACAGCCTCTAATTTTTCAGAGGATAGAGGCCATTGAGAGACCCATAACGGCTCCTCTGTTTTCCATGGTATGGGTCGTGAAGCCTCAACGGCCCCTAAATAAAACCCAGTCCTTTTCTACCCCGATTTCCGTGTTGTGTAATGGGTTTTATTCTGCCTTGTTCTTGCCTACCCAAGCCTCTACCATTTGTATACCCCATCTTTGCCATAATGGCTGATGCCTGGGGGGAGTATTCATTAGTTAGGGTCATGCCCATGGCTTGTAACACATCTCGTCCCCATAAATTTACAGGGAGTGGCAACACATAGGGGGTAAAACATCCCTGTTTGCCTTCAGCATCCCGCCAGGTTAAGGCTGAGGCACTGATGGCAGGAGAGGACTGGTATCCAAGACCTTGTAGAGAATGAGATGAAACAACAGTGGGCCAAGACTTCGGCCACCAATGGAGTGAAATAATGCTTTTGTCTGCTCCCGAATCCATTATCCCTTCAAATTCTTTTCCATTAATTAACAATTTTATTGTAGGTCTCTCATTTAGGGGTATAGCCAGATAGGCTGAATCACTTCCAGAAGATCCCATAGCCCTTTTTTGTAAAGTGTAGGTTTCTCCATCCCCGAGGGAGGGCAGCAACACCAGTTGTGCAATTCTATCTCCCTGCTTTATAGAAAATACACCCCGAGGGCTAGAACAGAGAACTTGAATCTCCTCTTTATGATACGGGTCAACAATTCCAGGATATATAATGAGTCCCTGTAAAGTTAAGGAGCCACGGCCCAGAATAAGCCCAATGGTGGCAGGGGGCAAAGGTCCAGGGGAATGGACTGGGACCGGTTGAACATTCATTTGGGGCATGAGTAAGAAGTCGGAGGCGGCACGCAAGTCCATTCCGGAGGTTCCTCGGAAACCTCTACTTCCTCTTGATTGCTTTTCTGAAATTGGTTCCCATATTTCTGAGGGCCCTGGGACCATGGGCCCCGTGACCCGTTTTTTGATTGGGGTACATTGGATTCTTCAATAGGGGGCAGAAGCCTCCCTTTACATCCCGGACTGACCTGCATTCGCTAGCCCTATGATAACCTTTACCACAACGATAGCAAAGCTTCGATTCTCTTGTTCTTTCAGGGGCTTGACAATCTTTCTTAAGGTGCCCCATTCTCCCACAATTAAAACAAGCTTTTCGATTAGATAAATCTCTATACCTGTGCGTTTGTAAAATGGCGGCAGCTAGTCCTGCATTGGTTAGGGGTCCCCCAGCTCCCTGCACACTCTGAGCCAATCTTGTAAACCTTTGCTTTTGCGAGGGGCGATAGCCGCTTGACATTCCTGGGTTGCTTGTTCATAGACAAGTTGCTCAATCAGGGGCATAGCTTGTTCTGAATCACCAAAGATGCGACTGGCGGCCTCTGTCATTCTGGCCACAAAGTCTGAAAATGGCTCTTGGGGTCCTTGGACAATCTTTGTAAGGTGTCCACTGGACTCTCCCTTTTTGTGAGGGCCTTCCATGCTTTAATAGCGGCGGCCGACACCTGACCATAGACACCCCAGATGTAGTTGGTTTGATTAAGGGCATGTTGACCCTGACCTGTCAGCATTTCAAATGTCCACTGCCTCTGATTCTCATCTTCAGCCGTGGCATTAACTCTAGCTTGTGCCTGGGCTGCATCATACCAGAGAGCCTTCCATTCCATGTATTGTCCCATGTTGGGAAGCACTGCTTTCACTGTCGTTTGCCAGTCAGTGGGAGTCATGGCAAAATTAGCAAGCCTTTCCACCTGTAATGTGGTAAAGTTAGCATTGACCCCATAATTACGAACGGATTCGGCCAATTCTTCGATTTGATTGTAATCTACAGGGGTATGTACTCTTCCGCCTTCCGCATTCTCGAATACTGGAAAAGCTACTTGTATTTTTCTCCGTTCCTCTAAAGGTAAAAAGGAGTCAGTACCAGTATTCAGCCGAAGCTCATACTGCGGAGGCGCTGAGGGGCGTGAGCCCGCCAGATTTATAGGCGGTGGCCTCACATTCATTTTTGTTTTCAGTGGCCGGTGTCTATCAGGGTGATATCTTTCTTCCTCATACCGTGCCACCTCCTCCTCTAGACCACCTTCTTCGCTAGAATACAGAGTGTCAGAATCAGAATTATCTAGCTCCAAGGCTTCTAGCTCTACTGTAGGGTATAGACTAGATTCTGGCTTTTTCTTTTTCTTAGATTTGTTAGGGGGTGAATGATCACTCCCTTCTTTCTCTCCCCTTTCTTAACTTCTTGGGGAGGGCCTTTTTTCTTAGACATGTCTTTCCTTTTGCGAGCTCCCATTCTCTCACTCCGTTCAGTTTCTGACATGCTATCCTGAACTTCCTCTAAGGTTCCCTGACTTTCTATTATAGCAGGGTGACAGGCCTCATCCTCCAAGCAGTTTTTAACTAGCTTCCAAATGGCTTTGGTACCTAAGCAGAGATCTCCTTCTGCATGCTTCCTGTCTAGTTCTTTACCTAGCTTGTTCCATGAGGCCACAGTGAGGGACCCGGAACAAGCATACCATGGTGCCACTCTATCTACCTCCTTCACAAAATTTTGAAGTGTTCGTGGTGCAATTTTAAGATCTCTTTGTTTTAGCACAGTCTGTAGGGCTGTAACCACTGACTGTGACGACCCCATCGCGCTGACAGCTTATCTAAAAAACGCGCTCAACTCCGTTACCAGACTGACAGCACCAGACTGACAGCACCAGACTGACAGCACCAGACTGACAGCGCCAGATGGACAGCACCAGACTGACAGCACCGTTCTGTCAGCACCAGCCACGATGAAGGAGAAGGACAAACAGGACTAGCACCAAAGCCTCCACTGATCCGTCCCACGGTGATGACAAACTAAGGCCAAAGTCGAGAAAAGGGTTGTTCAGGATAAAGCATACCTCTCTGAACCTACGTCCCTGCAGTTCTGAATCCGCCCCGTTTTCCGAGGGGTCTCCCGCGGCGCCGGCGATGTTGAAGAGTTCCCGGGTTTCGGCACCAGATGTCCCGCGCTACCGTCTCGCCAGCAAGAACGACGCAGAACACTCGGATCCTTCTGCAGTAAAGCTTTAATGCATCTTGAGAGATAGATGATCAGCTTCTTAGAGGGAGACCCCAAGCTAAGAAACCCAGCCCCTTATATAAGCCTAGGAGCTCCGAGTGAGATGTGTAGAGCCGGGATTGGTGGTTTGCACATCACCCCAGATGACGTCACGGGAGAGGCACAGTTTAAACAGTTAACTCCAACTGACAGCGACAGTTAACTCCAACTGACAGCGACAGTTAACTCTAACTGACAGCGACAGTTAACTCCAACTGACAGCGACAGTTAACTCCAACTGACAGCGACAGTTAACTCCAACTGACAGCGACAGTTAACTCCAACTGACAGTGGATGTCAGCGCCATCTTCTAACGGCAATAGCGATAGCGAGGGCGGCTCCTCACACCCATATGCTCAAGGACACCATAGAAACCTGGTTCTCATTGTGTTACCTCTCCCTAGGTGACTCCCCCTACAGAATGGCAAAGTCGACAGGATCCATCCTAATTTTACTATCTACCAGTCCATCAACCCTACAGGTAAATGGGCGTGTGCAGTCCAATTTCATCATAAACACACATGCTGATTCTGAGCTCCAACCCTAAAGCCAAAAAGAAGAGCAGCATATCCCAGGTCACACAACCCATGGGGGAGTTTTCCACAGTGATCACAGATGCTATGGAAGTAAAAAAAAGAGGCTTCTGGGTCTTCTTAAATGGGAGGTATCCAGCAAAAAGTAATGAAGTAGCTGAAGCTTTAACAAAAAAAGGAAAGCAGTGGTCCACCCAGTTCAGCCAGAATATAGGAAGCTCGGGACCAATCTTACAACATATCTGACAGTAATCAAAACAGGATGGTTTACTTGCTACATAAAAGTAATTTTCATTGATGCTTTCTTAATTTCAGCAGAAGTGTATAATCAAAAACCAAACTATGACTTAAAAACCTCCCAACACAGATTGTCTGACATATCTCTTGATAGACACCTTTCTAAATTCTAAATCAAATAAATAAATGAAGGATGTATTACCAATTTTCAGAATCTATAACTTTAGCATGATCAAGCACAAATCCAAATATTTGAGTGGATAACATATATGCACAGAGAATTCCTCTTGCATTCACTCACTTACCCAATGGTGTCTTAGTGCCTGCCACGCCCAGGAACTGCAGGCTATCCCAGGCAGCCGGTTAAAAAGATACTATCAAGACACAACCCCTTGCTAGGTAAAAACTAAATTGTTTTGGTCTCCATGAAAGTTTAATCTTAACATACCAGGAAGTGGCATAGTGGATTAATTACTTTCCTTAGCAGGAATGAAAGACAAGGTCTTCCTAGAGAGCTGGTAGCTCAGTGTGGCAAATGAGAGATAATACTTGATTCCATAAAGATAAATCTCTGCCTAGATTATAATGATGGACAAATAAGAAAAATGTATGAGTAAATAATTCATCAAAGGAAGTAAAATGATTGACAATTGGGGTTGGGCACCTCATAGTCACTTATTTTCTGAATTCTGACCAGTTGTATATTTCTGTCATAGTTTTCAAAGAAGGAGGAGGAGGAGGAGGAGGAGAAGGAGGAAAAGGAGGACGAAGAGGGGAGGAAAAGGAGGAGGAGGAGGAGGAAGAAGCTAATTTGATGATGGGTGAGAGCTATACTTATCTGTGAATAGATGTGAGAGATGTATGTATAGATTACACATATAAAATATGCAAGCTTAAGAAAATGGTAGTTATAGGCACTCCTCCTGGGTCCATGACCTCTTCAGCCATGGATAGTTAGTTAGCTAGGTTTACAGAACAATGCAGGCATGAGAAGACCTTAAGTCCAAATAATAGCTGTGGTTACACCCATGATACAATGGCCACTATAGCACACTTGAATCTATCTTGCCATGCCGATCATTGTTGCAGTTTGTGGACACTACATCTGTGTAAGCCTATTGATTCCTGTCTCCCTCGACAGCTTGCAAAGCAACTTCCAGTACGATGAGAGCTAGTTTTCAGGGAGAAGGCTTCCAGGTCAGTTCCAGATTAATCCCTTCAAGCCCTATGTCTGAAGTGTGTGGTGTCTTCAGACATAGGGTCTATCTTTACATTCTGAGAGACAACCAAAGGCAATGAAATAACCAATACTGTTTTGAGAGGCTCTTAGACCCGCAACCAACAATTACATGGGAGGATACCTTTGCCTATCATTGGAATATTGTTATATAGTCTATGGATCCTCAAAGGGAATTTTATCACCCTGTTTGAAATAATTCCATCTAATAAATATATGTATATAGAGTTAATATAATATATACATATGTTTAGTATATATGTATATGTTATATCTATATCTATATGTATGTATATATATTCTATGTGCATGTATGTATATTTTAGGGAATCTTATTAAGTAATACTTGCCCATGTTTTTTTCCATGTATCATTTGGCCATGCAGTTAGGGATCCGTGGAGGGTGATTATGTAGGAATTCATTGAGCTGCCACTAGAGGGAGATCTAACAAAGACCTGGGCATAAATACAGGGGCATCTGCTTTTACAAATTGTTTTCATTTGACATAATATTTTCATTACTTCTTTCAAATTTCATGCATGCACATAATTCATAGCAGGAGAGAGGATAAAAACAGAAAGACAGCAATGCTAGCTATGGAAACATGACTTTCACAAGGTACTGGAATTCATAAGGAGTAACAGTAACTATCAAAATAACTTGCCACCTTTCTTCACCCCAGCTTCTTAGAGCCTTGCTGAAGTTGATCCTGATGCCTAGACCTTAATGCCACTGATTTATGAGTATGTGAAGGGTGGCAGTGATAGGGGACAAACTCAAGTCTTGGTCCTGGCAGAGGGACTATATCCCTCTGCCACTTCATAAGCCAATCTAGTTGGCCAGCAAACTTTTAGAGATTTCCTTGTCTCCCCTTTCCAAGGCTCTAGCAATACGGAGTTGTGTTACTGCATCTAGCTTTTAAGTGAGTTCTGTGGATACAATCTCAGATCATCAGCTTTGTTTGGAAAACAGTTTTAACCACTGAGCCATCTTCCCATATACAAGCTGTCTTCTTTGGTTGTATTAATCCTATAGTTTTGGTTTTGTTGATAGTACAATAATTAATGAAGAGCATCATGGGAGCTGTGGAGCCAATATAAAGTTACAACTTTCCATACTACCTTTGACTAATCGCCAGATGGTGAGCAAGATGCCTCTCTTTGCCTTCATTTCTTCCTCCATAAAAACTACCCCAAAGGAACAGCCTGTGTGTGATACAACACCATGGAAAAAGGATCCAGGTCATAAAAGTTAGGCTCTATTAGGAGACAGAAAAGGAAGAACATTAGAAATAACAGAGACAAAAGCATGAGCCCTCATCCAGTGGCTGAAGGAAGCAGAGGCAGACACCCAGAGCTAAACACTGAACTGAACTCCTGGAACACAGTTGCAGAGAGGGAGGAGTGATGAGCAAAGGGGTTAAGACTTGGCAGGTGAAACCCACAGGGATGTTCTGGATGCAAGAGCCTTGTGTCGGCTAGAGCATAGTGATTGGTGGGCCCAAATTCCATGAAAAGGTACAAACTGCATCACATGAAGATGCCTGGAAAATGACATCTCAGAGCTAGGGGCCAGCAGGTGGCACCAACTTCAGGGCTGCGTTCAGTTTTCCAAGGGCAAGACTGAGAGTCCCAGAGTTTAAGTTTAGTAGAGTGCTCAATGTCTGCACCCTCCCCACTCCCCTGTAGTGTGCTTCATGCTGACAAGGACTTGAAGACACTGGGATTGGTGCTTCAAAATAGACCTCAACAGCCTGTTTATGTCCTCTTCTCCCCCAGTATACTAGAGAGCTGCCCACTTCCTGTCAACTAGTTGCTGACGAAGCCTCCTGACCCCAAGTTAATTTTATTTAATCAAATAAACATGTCATTGCATCATTAACAAAGGCAGCAGAAACAAATGTAATACACCTTTATACAATTAAAATAATATTCCACAGGGCAGAGATCTGTGAGTGTCAAAACTGGTATACATAGTGAGTTGCAGGCCAGTCCAAACTAGTTAGACAGTGAAACTTGTCTCAGAAACAAAACAAAACAACAAAAAGGACAGTCATGTAGTTGTGCTTTCTTGTCAGAACTGCCAGTCTATACATGATGACATGAATGGCTGGCCTTAGATTAGACTTGTTCCTAACAAGTTTATTATAACTTAAATTAACCCATATTTTCTAATCTATGTTCTTCCATGTGTCTCATTACCTCATCTCCATTCTACCCAACCTTCTTCCTCTGTATCTGGCTGGCAACGCTACCTTTCTTTTCCCCAGAGTTCTCTCTGCCTGGAAGTCCCTCCTGTACTCTCCTGCCTAGCTATTGGCTGTTCAGCTTTGTATTGTACCAATCACAGCAATACATCCTCACACAGTATACAAATATCCCACAACACAGTCAAGCACAAGAAGCATTTGGGTCCAAACTTCAGAAAATAACCTATCAACATTGCATTATGGCTAACACACTGAGACCACAGGACAAAGAAACAATAGTAATTAACTACATGTAGACTACACAAAGTCAAACAATGTGCATGAATCACAGTTTGAAAACCCACTAACAAAAATCATGGAAGGATTTTATGGAACTTAACTTCTCAAGAAAGGTGTGTTAGTGTGTTAATAAAAAATAATGATGACAGTCAGGGAGTCATTTTCAGATTTTTAAATACATATATAGATTGATAAAGGTTTGCTAAAAGTAGATACTGATTTACCAAACTGTGTATCACCTTCAGATTAGAGGCTAGTTTCAGACAGAACTTGCCTAATGCAATGAGGATATCAAGAAGGAGATGCTAATCAAAAATGCAATGCTAGACCATTTAGCAACAGGAGGACAAAAGAAGTAATAGCTGGGTCACTGACAATGTGTCAAGCTATATTTTCAATGAGCAAACACTGTGGATAAGGAGTAAGGCACTTTCATGAATAATTGCTGTCATTCATATTTTGAACAACACTTTCATGTTTAACACTCTGCATTTCTACATTGTGGAATCTCAATGCTAGGAACACCTTCATCATTGTCCTGTTCCCATCAGAGAAAGAACAATCAGAACAGATGCTACTCTAGAATTGAAGAGCTCAAAGTTGGGTGTTTTGTTTAACATTGGTAGTTTTATGCATCACCAAATGGAAGCTTGCCTTTCACAGTAAGCTTCACACAACACAATTCACATGAAAAGAACAGAGGTTACCATTGTCTTTACAGTTGTTGCTATTATATTAATTGATGCTTCAATTTAAATTGGTACACTTGGCATGTGGAACTCAATTATCTTTCTGGAAGCCTAGGGGTGTTCCTGAAATAATGTGGAAAAAATGAATCTATTCAATATAGACAGAATTAAATAGCTATCTGGAATAAGATTTCTCCCCCATGGGGCATTTGATAAATTTAAAATAATAATTTTAGTCTTCCCACATTTAGAAAACACGGGGAAATGTATTTGTTGAGTAAATAGTAAGCAAATCATGGCAACATGAATCTAAGGGGAGGCTGCAGAGTCTTAAAGTTTATCTAAAATGAAACATATGAAATGCAGTAGACCTCTGTAGAGAAGAATAGAATGTGCCCATCTGTTGCCTTTATGTTCTGTATACATAACTTAAGAGACATGGTGGATGCTAAGAGATGTTATTAAAAAGCAAAGGTGGCCGGGCAGTGGTGGTGCACGCCTTTAATCCCAGCACTCTGGAGGCAGAGGCAGGCGGATCTCTGTGAGTTCAAGGCCAGGCTGGACCAATAGCCTCCAAAACAATACAGAGAAACCCTGTCTCGTAAAAACTAAAACAAAAAAAAAGCAAAGGTGATTTTCCCTTATCAAATGAGCTGAAAAAAGATGGACATAAACATCATGAGACTTCTGTACAGTGGGAATTTTCATGCACATCCATGAGCTATAAAAAGTTAGAAAGCCCTTAGATGGGTGCATGCGTTTAGAGCACATTTCCCAAATGAATTAGATCATGGCCATTTGTCTCCTGATCAACACTTCCTTGGAACCATGTTTGGGTGGACAATACATTAGGAAACAAAGATGAGGAGGTCATATCTCTACCTGTGAAGGCCTGCTGCCACAGCATTTGGTAAAGCAAAGACCCAAAACCCGTACAGAGAACAAAGTTTCAAAGTTATTTCTCAACAGCATTATTAAACATATGCTTAAAGATACTCCAATAATCTGTCCTTAATTTTGGACTTTGTTTTCGCTATTAAACTGCTATCTTGGGGCTGGAATGCACTCCATGGTAGAGTGCTGCCCGAGTTCTCAAATTGAATACCAATACTACCAAGACAAAAATAAATACATAGAACTTTTACAAAATGGCATCACAGAAACTACATATGGAAGAAATTCCCTTCCATACTGTTTCAGACCCTGAAGGCTAGAAAACTGCATTTTCTTGGCCAGTCTTAGACATGCATTCCTCCAAACACCTGATATTTGATGTCTGCCCTGCCACATCCCAGAACTGGAACTCTTTCCACTCACAGCAGTCAAAATGTTTAAAAGCCTCCCTCTCAATGACACCTGTGAAATAACACAAAAATATCAAACAATGGGGCTGGAGGAGGTAAGAGCACTGGCTGCTCTTTCAATGATCCTGAGTTCAATTCCCAGCAACCACATGGTAGCTCACAGCCATCTGTACTTGTAATTTAAGACAGATAACAGAAGAAAGAGTAGACTAGAACACAGAGGCCAATGAACATCCAGACTCAAGTGTAGTCTGCTGCCCTTTCAAATCTTGAGCAACTCTTTTTGCCTTTTCTCATTTCCATAATGTTGGCTTTTCAGTATATCAGCATCATATTGAAGTTAGACATGTATCCATTTTAAGATTATTTTCCAATAAAAAATTCATAATCTGACCTTTCACATAGGATCAGGTGTATATGATACCCACTTGTCTCACCAAGTCAGAATTCCAATAGCTGTGTTCATCAACAGATTGAAAAGTATAAATCTCAAATATCTCAACCACTCCAAGTCCATGCCTTAGTTTCCACAAAATTGCCACTCCTGGATCATTAAGTTTTGAATAAAAAGAAAGGAAAATAAAAGATTTGTGCATAGAGAGATTAATGGTATTTTGGTACTCTCTTTTAATATTTGTATCTGTGTGCGTGTCTATGTGTGTATGTGTGTCTGTATGTATGTATAAGTGTGTCTGTGTGTTTATGTATCTATGTGTTTGCATGTCTGTGTGTGTGTGTGTGTGTGTGTGTGTGTGTGTGTGTGCCTATATGTCTGGGTGTGTATGTGTCCATGTGTCTGTGTGTGTGTCACCTTGTGAGTCCAGGTGATTGTGAATGACTGGACATGGATGTTGGGAACTGAACTTGGGTCTTCTGGAAGACCAGCAAACTTTCTTAACTACTGAGCCGTCTCTCCAGTCCAGAAGTCTGTATTGAATGTCTTTGTTGAATGAAATAGGATTATGAATGTTTACTCAAAGCTAAGTCTACAGATTCTACCAAAGTATCCTCACTGAGATTGTGTAACCAAAATGATAACAATATAATGATGATGGGCTAACAATTCCTTATTCAGTGTTTAACACAGAAATGTGCATGTACACAGGCAGATAAAATCATTTAAAAGATGTAAGATTTTAAATTTTGTATACAATTAACCAGCCAAGAATGTGTTTGTGTTTTCTTAAGTAGCTAAATGCTAATATCCAAACCAAAAATCAATCATAAATATCTGGCAAACAAAACACAAAAGTGCTGGGCAGTGGTGGCGCACGCCTTTAATCCCAGCACTCGGGAGGCAGAGGCAGGTGGATCTCTGTGAGTTCGAGACCAAGCCTGGTCTACTGAGCGAGTTTCAGGACAGGCTCCAAAACAATACAGAGAAACCCTGTCTCAAAACAAACAAACAAACAAGAAAACAAAACCAAACCAAACAAACAAACAAAAAAAACACAAAAGCACACCAGTATTCTCAAAGCAATCCATCCTCAATCTACAGGTTCACAGATCAGTCCTTTCATAGAGGCAGGACATGTTGTTACTGGAAGGCTGGGGAAGTAAAAGGAAACAAATTTAGTCTGCAGTTTCGTAATTCAACAAAGTTCCATAGTCTCCAGAAACTTCACTGATAATTAGCATTCTGTCTTTGATCCAGAAAAGAAAATCCATTGCAGCTGCCTTATGTACATCTGTATCCCTTCTCTGTAATATATGTGAGGTGCTTTAAATCTGCCTACGCAATGTTGGCAAACATTCCCCCTTATTTCAGATGTAAATGTTAATATAAAATTGGCACACACTTCAGCTTCGGCAGGAAAGACCGTCCCCAGCTCCATTCTCTAATCTTTCATTAGTTTCACCTGCAGATTTACAATCCCAGTTTCAACCAATGGATGGCATCATGCAGTCTGCAATTGTGCAGAGCTAAAATCAGTCTGAAAAACAAAGGGCTGGTTGCTTTGTTTTGTTTCATTCTGCTGTTCAGTTAACGTGGTTGATAAGTTAATGTTTAAGACACTGAACAAAAATATGCTCCTAGGCTCACCCCAACTTAATCTCTTCCAAGAAGCGGCTTCCTTTTCCCCTTAAAGCTCTGTCACGTTTTTCTAACATTCTTCAGCCTCTTTTCCTGAATACTGATTTACGTTTAGAGTCTTTCTCTCAAAGCATTTCTGAGTATTAATTGTGCCTTCTCACCTCAATGGGACATTCAAAGTTTCGCCATTGTAACTGACTCTGCACCCCCTAGGCCGGCCACCATGACTGCACACACCCAGGCCTGGGTACACACAAATCCTTGCCAGGCACTTTCTGATTGATTCACTAAACTCAAATCTCTGACAACAACGGTGAGTCCACACCTCAGCCAGCTTCTCCAGCACACTCACACACTCTACACTTCTTTTTTGTTTTTTATTATACTTTTGGAGATGGTACAGAATTGGATCTTGGGAACATGAATGACAAATCAGTTTTGTTTATCTTACAATCCACATGGTATGCTTCACACACACACACACTCTCTCTCTCTCTCTCTCTCTCTCTCTCTCTCTATTTGATTAATTCTATTCCTTATATTTACACAGCATGATCATTCTGCCTTTGTATCCAGGCTCTGAACATCTGGAAAACACTCAATTGCATTTCCCCCATAAAAATCTGCATACCCATCACCCCATTGACTCTTGCAGTGCCCACCAATGGCACACAGCACGTGCATCTGTCCAGCTGGGCTCACATCCATCCAAGAGGTGACTCATCTTTCTGTTTACTAGTGATTTGGGAGAAATTTACCATTTGCTTAAATTAGTCAATAAGAAGGGTCAAAAGTCACTTGAATGGCAGTGCTCTGGTCCTGTGGAAATAGTAAATCTAACACAGCAAAGACCAGTAATCAGAAATCCAAATGTTCCCCCAATGAAATATATCTCCTCTCTATTCTATTCCTGAGAGCAAATAGTAGACCCACCAGTGAGAGCCCAGCAAAGGAGAAGAAGAAAGCAACTCATGAAGTCAGAAGCCCTGTGGGTAGGAACCCTGCAGCCTTTGGTAGCCACCACAGTATTTACATAGTGCTTATTGCTGGCCAGTCAGCATTTCAAGTGCTGCACATATATTACCTTGTCCAGATACCTCATAATTGGTCTTTGAGGAAGGTAACATCACATCTTGGAGAACTGAAGCACAGAAAATTGAACTGTGCTTCTAAAGCATGGATGGTACATTGCAAAGGGAAGATACCAGAGCCCAGCCCTACCACTATCGTGGCCTGAATGTGAAGTGTCCCACCAAAGGACTGTGTGTTTGAAAGCCTGGTTCCCCAGAAAGGCTGGAAAACTCTTAGGAGATGGAGGCTTGCTGGGGGAAATGAGTCACTGAGGGTAGACCTTGAGATTTGATAGTTCAACTCCATTTCCTGTCTGCTGTTTCTTGGCTACTGATATAAATGTGACTTCAGCTCCTGCGTGGGCTTTTCTCTCTTTGATGGAGCATATCATGTCAAACTATAAGCCTACATAAACCCTTCCACCCTTAAACCACTTTTTCTCAAGTATTTGATCACGGCAGCAAGGAAAGTCACTAATACAATCATATGCTATGAGTAGGGGAGGTGGATGGGTGTGATATGGGAAGGGGGATGTCTCAATTAAGGTTTTCATTGCTGTGAAGAAACACCATGAACATGGCAACTCTCATAAAGAAAGCATTTAATTGGGGTGGCTCATCTACAGTTTCAGAGGTTCAGTCCATTATCAGCATGATGGGGAGGGAGCTTGGTTGCTTGCAGGCAGATCTGGTGCTGGCTACATCTTGGTTTGTTGGTAATAGGAAGTTGACTGATTCACTGGGTGGTGTCCTGAGCATAGGAAACCTCAAAGCCCACCCCAACAGTGGCACACTTCCTCCAATAAGGCTATACCCACTCCAACAAAGCCACACCTCCTAATAGTGCCACATCCTATGAGCTTATGGGAGCCAAATAATTTGAAACAACCACAGGGAAGATGGCCATTTATCCCCACCTGCATCAAATCCTACCTCAACCACATTGTGCAGTGTGACCATAGACAACAGAGTTATGTTTGTTTGATACTTTTCATTGACCAAGACAAAGACCTGTTCTTCTCTCTTGAGAAGTCAGAGTTGCTGACCTATAGAAAGATTCATGTTCTGAATCCACCAGGTCAGAGACCCTTCCCTGCTCTGCAAGCAGATGAGAGCAGGAAGTGAAAATCAGGGAGCCTATTCCTCTAGACTTCCTGTTCTCCATAGTCATCAGGAGCATAATCGGTTATGGCAGAGGTCTGCCATTCCCCCTCTCTTCTGGGTTGGTACACAGCTGCAGTGAAAGACCTGTCACAAACTAGGTGGGCCCTCAGTCTCCTGTAGCACAGAACCAGCAATGGCTGAGGAGAAAGCACATTACAGCAGAGAACACAGTGGACTGCTTTGTAGGTAGAGGAGCCAGGAATGTAGGTGCATACAATCATCTTATGAAGAAGACTCTGAATATTCATGTAGATTCCCTCCAAAGGTTTTGAATATTCATGATTTTTCTGCAACAGAGGCAGACTTTCAGTATACATCTGCCACTGGGTACATGGTTCAAAATGTGCCTAGACTAGTGCCAAGTCCTCCTTGGGACATGTCTTTTACCATGATAATAAGGCAAAGGTTATTTCCAGGCAAGAGTGTCTTCCTGTGCATGTTCAAGGTTAGGGGAAGTTCTGCCATTCCTAGAGTCTGAAAGGTCAGGGTGAAAACCCTCTCAGTGGTCTTCATACCCTTGAAACTGATGGGTGTTTCTTATGCCTCGGGAAGCTGGCGGTGACTATATCCTCAGTCTAGTGGTTCAGGTCTTGGCCACTGCTTCTTTTAAACGCCATGCTCTCAATTAACCCCAAACCCAGTCTACGCCTTTGCTGTGCCCTGCGGCTTTACTCTCTTTAACTGAACAGTGCTGCTCCTTCTCTTAATACATAGTTTTGAAATCCACCTAATAGCCCAAATAAAACAGCTGGTCTTTACTGAAGTACGTTGTGCATCTCTGCCCAAACCACCAAAGCATCATCAAGTGAAGACAGCCAGCCTCCCAGTTATCTCATTAGTCCCACCCCCTCTAATTCCATGGCTGCTGCCCTGGTGCAGTTTTTCATCATCTGTCACTCACATGGCTATGACTAAGGCAGCCTCTTTATCAGTCATCACCACACCCCCTCAGCTCAGCCACCCTGGACTGTCCTCCATTAAACATCAGGAGATCTTTTTAAAATATGGATCAAACCATCTAACCCTAGGGGGGAAAAAGAAAAGAAAGTACCCAAGTGGCTTTCCAAGACATACAGAAATAAAATAAAAACACATTAGCATAGGATAGCATACTACAGTGTCTTTAAGTTAGGAAACAACATGCTGGCATTTGTATAGTCTGAAAAACATTTTTACAGATAGTTCCTCCTTTAATCTTCACAAGAGAATCTCAGCCACCAAGGAGCCCTTTAGTCATTTTCTACATTCTCTTTGCTCCAACTGCACCAATATACTTGTTTTTCCCACATTTACCCTTTTCCTTGATATACTAGTCTATTTTTCAGTATCACATATTTTCTTCTATATTCTACATCTTATGAAAACTACCATTTCCCACTCATCTCTGTCACTTTATCTTTCTGTTTTATATCAGCTCATAGAAGCCCCCAACTATCCCTTCCAGGACACTCTACAAACCAGCCCCCAGGAGCTGGAAAACTTGCACAGACAGACAAAAGTGTTTTAGAAATAAAGTTTTATTGGAACATCTCCTCACTTCCTAATTTATGATTGTCTGTGGCTACCATCACATAATATCAAACCATCAACAGATAGTTGGAGAGTTATTATATCAAAGGAATCATGTTAAAATATTTAATATCTGATCATTTGAAGAAAATGTTTGACAACCTCTGTTTTGCTTCATTTTTAGGTCAACTCAATCCCTGAGGCATGCCAAGACTCCAGCCTATGAGATCTTACTAGGATACTGTTGACCCAGCTCTGGCTCCATGAGAGACTCTTGACAAACAGACTGCTGTACAGGCTATCATTCTTTCATGAAATTATGCTGCTAAAATGTTACAAAGACACTGGTTTTGAATGGCTCTGTCACTTCCGACATTGACTTCATAGTTTCAAATTTGCAACGGTGTACACCCTTTGGGGTGCACCTATGAATTAAACGTGAGGGTGCCACAACCACCTGTCACTCCTAACACCCTGGAATAGAGATGCTGTGAGTGCCACTTTCCCTGCTTGCAAACAGCGTGTTCCCTTTATGTAACACCAGGGGAGTGCACCATTCCCTCCACAGGCTCTACATCACGTCCTGGCTTGTCAGTCTCCTGTGAGTGTCCTGTTCAGTTCTCGTGAAGAATTTACACAGTAGTGAAATTTAAACAACTTCCCTTCTTGCCTTAGAATGTTGGAATCACAGTGTGCTCCCTAAGACTGATCTCAATTAGTTTCCTAAGCCAACTAGAGGGGATTCCTTGGACCCTCTTCTTGTTCTTCCCCTAGTCCCCTCATCTACCTTCTCTAATGGTGTTCACATGTGGAAGACAAGCATACGGACAACACTGAAAGGGGGGTCGTAACCTAGGAGTGCCGTGGTAAAAAAACATGTATCATTCTACTTGTATGCTATAAACTCCTTTAGCGTGAGCACAAAGCTAATGATCAGTCACACTGCTCCCTGCCGTCTATGAGAGCGCTCACTACATTAATGAAAACCACCAACCTTTAAGAAAGACCCTGAGAGCCAGTGCTCAGAACAGCACAATGGATGCTGGCGGTGCTGGTGGTGCTGGTGTTAGATAAATGGGATTAGAAAGCCACCATCATAAGAGACTCAGTACTGTTGCAACATGTCATCATGGTGAGCGACAACAGCATGTCTACCTGGTCCTTGTGGTTACAAGATATGAAATTAGCCTGGGTTGGCACACCCAATAAAGAATTTGACAAGCTCTCTCCCGAACTGGACCAGGTAGAGGGGTTGCCTGGAAATGATGCAGAATCTTCGAATGTGCTGTTTGGAAAAGAACAAAACAGCGCTTCCCTGCCTTAATCTCAGATTTGCAGTGATCTGTTTTATCTAGCCTGAGCCCATTAACTTTTAATATATTTGTAATCAAGCTGTTTATACCCACAAGAGCCTTACCTAAAAACATTTGTATGTGTTCATTATTAAACAATCCCCCATGACTGTTTGGCGAGACCATCTGCATTTGGCAACCACTGACCAAATCCGGGGCTTCAAACCTGGCCAGGGCTGCTTGCCAACAGAAGCCTGGGAGTGATTCTGGCTCCTTCCTTCACCAGCTGTGTCATACGAACAATTCCACCTCTCAGCATCTGTTACCCCAGGTATTAGATTTTCTACACTAACAATTTCCTTGCAACATGAGGCTACTGTTTAAAGACAGTGTGGAAGAAGGAATAAGCCTAGTTAGCTAAGAGGAATTATGGGAGATATAAAAGACCTAGTAGTTTATTCTATATTATTTTACTTCCTTATATTTAACAGACTTCAAAATGGCATTTATTATATAAAACAGTTTCAAGTCTATTAATGTACATATATATAGCATCAATATAAATATTCCCTCACTTAATTAGAAAGCATAGTTTAATTTGATTAATTAAAAAATTAAAACCCACAGATTTTCAATACTTCACCCAAGGATGCAAGGTAATAAAGAAAAATATGCCAGGATTCAAACCCATCTTTACTATACTCTACTGCCTCTCAGGGGGAAAAAGCTATTAATATCATTCAGTAAGTGGTAATATTTTACTGTGATTACTATCATAAGAATGAAAATTAAGACCAAAATAGAAGCAGAGCTAAAAATAAACCATGGTTCTAATGCTTCCCAGATCGTCATCTTATCTACTCATCTGAACCATACCCTACTGAGGAAATTTGTGTAAAAAGTAATAGAATCGAACCTCTTCTGGTGAATTACAACGTTCATCTAAAATACCAAGTGTTGGAGCTGAAAAGGGGAAACGTTTATCCACAATAAATTATCATCACAAATAAAGTTGAATGAGAAACCAGCCCTCTAGATAAAAGTGAGAGACCATCCCACACCCAAACTTCACATAGGTCTGAGAGTCACTATATCAGGTGATGCAAACAGCAATGCCAGGTTTCCATCTATAACACACATTAGTGACCCCACTGGGTGTCAACATCTGAGCGGATTGGACAATACCCTATGAAGACCCTGCAGTAATGAAAGTTAGGGTTAGTCCTAAAACTACAGGCAAAATCCCAGGGCATAGACTGGTTTCCACCTTTTCTTCAAATCCCTCTTCTCCTCATTATTAGGAAACCCACCCTTCTCTTCTGTGGTTCACTGAGACCATAGCAGAAAAGATCCAGACAGGAGCCAGTGACATAGCTCAGGAGGCAAAATCACTTGGCTCCCAAGCTGATGACTCAGTTCTGTCCGGGAGCACACAAAAAGCTAGATAAGCTAGATGTGATAGCTCACATCTGTAATCCCAGGATTCCTAAAGTGTCATTGGAGGTGAAGATAAGAGAATCACCCAGAAGCTTTAGAGTCAGCTGGCTCAGAGTGAAGAGCAGTGAAGAGACCCTGTCTGAACAAGGTCAAAGGACAAAACTGACTCCTGAGTTAACCCCCCTCGCTCCCTCCCTTCCTCCCTCCCTGCCTCCTTCCCTCCCTTCCTCCCTCCCTGCCCTCCCTTCATCCTTGTTCCCCCTTCTCTCTCACACACAACACACACACACACACACACACACACACACACACACACACACACACACAATGAAAAGACCCAGATGGTGACAGTCACGCAATGCTCTTGGAAATTCTAAGGTTGGTCACATCCACTCAGCTGCTATAGTGAACACAGCATGGAGGAGGAATGGCTATGTCCCAGTAAACCTGATCATAAACAGACAGTAGCTCAATTTACTCTGTTGCCTCTGACCCATGGCACAAATCCTTGTCCCATGTGAGCTCGATCCACTCAACCTGGCACCTCCTCTGAATTCACCAAGGCCTTAAGTCTGAGCTCACAGTAAGTGTCAGGATCTGGGCATTCCTGTTCCACCAAGTTGGTGGCCAACATAACGCCTTGACTGCTCCGCGTCTTCGAATGCTTGGGCCCCCAAACCTACTTTCATTATCAATTCACTTCAGACACTCAAACACTCAGAACCCTCTTGAGGCCAGCCAGATATTTGATCTCCATCTTCTAACCCTCTCTACCTTTCTATTACCTTCACTTCTCAATTCATGTTCCCATCCACAGAATAATCCCCAAGCCTTCACCATTGAATGCAGTAACCATGAGCTATGTGTGGCTATAGCTTCCACATCTTTAACAATGAGCAAGTCTAACAGTTGTAGCAACACTTGTAGCAGAGCCAGAAGTAAATTTTCAAAGATTGTGTAGTATCAGGCCTAAACCCATGCCATGCCCAATATTTCAGTATAGAGTGAAGTTAGAATTAATCATGAGTTTTTGGTTCCAGGAAAACACAACTCTTGAATTGCCTATAGCCAAAGAGCCATAAAAATAAGTCTGTGATCTCCCAGAGGTTTTGCCATCTCATTTGAGCATGGTAAACAATTAATGGGTAGGAAAACAGAGTTAAAAATGAAATAAAACTGTTCAATTTCCAGCAACTAAAGGAGACTTAAGAAAAGGCAATGAACTCTCATTCTTGGTAGTTGCTAAACTCGGCAGACCTTAATCAGCCCTCTGCTGCCCATGACCCATAGGTGCTCTCTTCTCTCCCTTGGCCACAGTGGGTGAGGACCTATAGATAAGTAAGTAGGATGTGCTTAAAGCCTGACCATACTTCTCACACACTTCTCCAGCCAGGAATAGCCAGGCTACATGAGAAACTGAAGACAGATTCTGAAAGGGAATCATGGGATGGTATAACTAAGGATTGAATTGCTCTAAGCTCCATCTTTTACTCTCAGAGAAGCAGCTGTGAAAGCAATGCATGATGCCCAGACAGGCAACATCAGTGTTGTCAATGAATTTCCTAGAAATACATATAATTTGGGAGCCTCACGTCACACATGCAGAATTCAGAACTCCAGGGTATAGCCCAGTAGTTGCATTTTAACTATTGATCCATGGGATTCTAATACTCATTGAAGGCTGAGAACCACTAACCCCCTTCCCTGACAAGTAAGAGAACATAAAACCTAAACTTAAAAGCCTTCTAAGGATTGTCAAGAAGACGAGTGTAAAGGACCATGCAACAAAGTGCACACAAAGGAATCACATCATTATTTCCTCCCTCAAGATGTCTTAGAAGAAACAGAGATGTTAGTTGGTAGAAGGCTTCATGAACAAAACCCTACATTCCATCTCCAGCACCAAATAAAACCAGGTGTGGTGGTGCAAGACATAACCTCAGCTCTAGGAGAGGAGCCAGGAGGATCAGAAGTTCAAAGTCACCCCAGCTACACTACTCCTGGTCATACACCCAAAGGATTCTATAGCCCACTAAGTACGTACGTGTTCTTTGTTGCTCTACAATAGCTAACAAATGGAATCAGCCTAAACATCTACCAACTGATGAATGTATAAGATGAATATGTGATACATATACAAATTAAAATTTTATTCAGCTGTCTTCTGTGACCTAGCTAGCCACCACTGATACTTATTCTCCAGCATATAGCTTCATTCCCATGCACCCAGGAGGGGACCTGTTTGAACCGTGAGGCTCACAAAGAAAAATAGTGAATAAATATAAAAAAGTGAGACCGGGACTGTAGAAGGAGGGAGGATGGTGGGAGTAGGAGGTAGATAAGCAAAGATGGGGATACATCTGACCAGAACGCATTATGTACATATATGGAATTATCAACAAATAAATTCATTTTTAAAACTAAAAATAAAGCACCATGATATCCTCACCTAGTAAGTGCCACTGAAATTCTTTCTCTGAGGCAGACAGAAATATTAGCCCTTCTACTAAGTAAGGTTCCAGTGACAGACCCAGGTACATTTCTGTTGAAGTTCACTCTGGAAAATCAATGAGTTTATCAGGCTTACTTTCAGAGCAATGGGTTTAGGGCTACAGGCAGGAAGGAACCTGAGCTCCTTAAAGCAGCCACACTGGAAGGTCCACACTCCCTATGCCCATGTAGATAGAGCCCTGCCCTAGTGCTTCTCAGCACCTAACCCCTCCATGAGATCACATCACTTAGGGCAGAATTGCACATGACTGGTTTCAAGGAATGGCTGGATACTCAGGTGACAGACTCATGAATCTTCCCATGCCTCTCTTCTATGAGGGGAGATCAACAGTCAACAACCTTAGCTGTGATGGTCATTGGCATCATGGAGATGGTAACACTTCATCTTGGAGGATAGTTCTGTGCAGCAACAAATTTGAAGCCAGCCTCACAGATACAAAACTTTGTCTCTAAAAAAAAACAAATAAATAAATGTCCTTAATAATCTACACTTTCTATTTGGAATGGGCGACCTTTTTTCTCTTCAATGCATTTAGTTATTTCCCTCATAGAAACAATAGACAGGCATCTGTTTGGGTGAACAAAATAATATATTAGACAGAGATAAGCAAGACATCACATTGAGAATGTTCCTTTTTGCAAAATATATTGCCATAGCGAGATGGGAAGTGTTCTTAATTGAGATCTAGGAAAGCAATAAAAATCTATGTGCCCTTTCAGTATGGAGCCACCTGGGAAGGCAGAAGAGGTAAGCAAATCAGAGCAAGTTTTGTACATCTTAATGTATACAGGTTGCTTCAAGCACTTACATGCTCATGTGTATAACACCACTTCTCAGAACCCATGGGTGGTGCTCAGTTCCCATCCTTTGCCCTATTTAATTACTCTCCATCAGGAGGCAGAGACAGTGAGCAAGTTCTACCATGTACATGAGGAACAATGAGATGCTGTTCCCACATTCCTCTCTTCCATAGATGATGTCTTCACCTTGAAATCCCCAACACACACACACACACACACACACACACACACACACACACACATTTGTTTCCCATGGCCACTGTAGGGAATTCCTATAAAGTGGTGGACTGCCAGCCCGTGTTGGGGGCCAGGAATCTAAAATGTGCTCTATTGGACAGAATCAAGGCACCTGTTGATATGAGTCTTGTGGAGGGACCAAAGGAGAATGACTTCTTTGCCTTTTCTAGAGTCCAGCTTGTGTCCCTTGATGGGAATGTTCTTCTGTGTATATGTTTATCTTATTGGTTGATGAATAAAACACCATTGGCCAATAGGGCAGCAATATAGGTAGGACTAGGATATGAGGATTCTGGGAAGTATAGGCAGAAAGGAGTCATCATGTGATCCCAAGAAGTAATGTATCTGAGCAGAAACTACCACTAGCTAACCATAGAGGTCTGGAGGTCTGTACAGACAGGCAGGAAGTGACACAGTTGGGCAGAATCTGAATATAAGTAGGGACAAACAGGAAATCGTTCTCTTATCTTCTCTGTGGAAATGCTCAACAGTCACGATGTAGTAGGCAAAGGAGTTGCAGGTCTGGTAAGGCAAGACCACATGGAAATACTTAGATTTATAGAAATGGGTTAATAATTAAGTTAAGAATTAAATAATTAATATAAGTGTTTGTGTGCTGATGGGGGAAGTCCTGTGTATATGTCAATAAAGTACTGTTGGCCAATAGGGAATCAAGATAGGTGGGAATAGGAGTCCAGGAGGACTCTGGGAAGGAGAAACACAGGGAGTCAAGATGTAACGCGATGGGGTAGGAAGCCCGGAAACCTCTCCGCTAAGAGAAATACTTAGATTAACAATTATAGGGTAATTACTTAAGTCAGAGCTAGCCAGTAAGAAACAAGCAAGGCCAACAGCTTCATAATTAATATAGCCTCCTGTGTGTTTATTTGTGACTGATGCAGCTCTGGAACCAGGCTGGCGGGAAGGCTTCTCTCAAGGAAAAGGTTTCTCTTTACAGTGTGCTTATTTGGGGGCTCCAAGGGTGGCGGCAGGATCTACCAGGCCAAGAAAACTCATATTACAGTCCCTTACCTGCCTTTGGCTACTCCTACCATTGTCACAAGGCTAGTAGTGTTGTGCCTAGCTTCAGTTACAGCATCACATTTGTCTTTTGTAGTCAAGCTCCTCTCTGCCTCATTCTCATGAAGACACAGTGTCTACGTTTAGGACCTGGATGACTAGTCCAGGACACTCTCCCAACCTTAATAACCTTAATAAATCACATCTACAAAGTCGTTTGGCCATGCAGACAGCATTTACAGATGGCAGCAAGTAGGATTTGGATGGCACTGGAGGCCATGAGTCAACCTGTCACTCAATAACAAATATCTTTCTCTGTTACTGTGATAAATCTTTTCTGCAATAAGTGACAAGTCTTTAGGAATATTACTTTTCCTAGGATTTGGTTTATAAAGATGAAAAATAACCCTCCTGAGTTATCATTGCGAAAAACATTTCTTGGCATCTGTGCAGGCTTGAGTAGGAAGGTAGATGGGGTTTCTTCCCATCTATACTCTCAGCTCTAGGATTCTGCCTGAAGAAACAGGGAGAATGAAGTCTCCTTGAAAAGACAGTGACTCAGTGTGTGACAAGAGGCTAACATTGCCTTGTAGATATCTGTCTCAATTTCTTCCTTGTCCTTCAGTCCCTGTCTGCAAGAAATGGTTGCCGGGGAATAACTTCTGGGACCCAGTGAATCTTGGCATCCTATCATGGGCACCCTAAGGAAACTGGGGTGCCTCTTCCTTCTTTGCTCTCTCAAGGACTCCAGTCATCGCTCAGGACTCCTTCTCCCACCTTCAATCTTCTAACTGCTCTTGTAAGGAGCCTAGGGCAGCATTATTTCCAAGAACACGGCTGACTTTCAAGTTACCTGTTTTTTATTTCCCTGTTTCTCCTTCCCACTCAAGTCTTCTAGCCCCTGAAATATGTGAAATAAAAAAATGTCCTCTATACCACCCTTATGAGACTAAAAACAAAGCTTCCATAAAAAGCAAGCAGCTTGAAGAGCTAGATCGGCTGACTAGAAATTTGGTTTTTGCTGTGTCGCTCTCTTTTTTCCCTTTATGCTGACACAACTTAGGCTATTCATAGTTTGGAAGCTGATAAACACATTCGACTGTTGTAGGGAATGGGTGATTTATATTGTTACATTGAAAAGATGCCACGGCTGCTCCAGGCGTTTCAGCCTCTAGAATACTATGCTTGCATGTCCTCATAGCACTAAGATACTGAGTGCTTCTGGGTACTAAGATGGAATCGGGGTGTTAATGTATAATTCCTGGAATCCTCAATCTTTACTTAACAAAGGAAGGCAAAGATTTTCAAAGATTTGTTCAAGACCTTGAAATTTAATAAATGTGAAACTTCACTGTGGTGGGATAAAACATATCAGACGGAGACCAAGGCTTCATTGGTTCAGTACATGACTATCAGCACTCTCTCCTTCTGGGGCTCACTTCTCAAGTGCTGACTTGGGTTGGTGGAGATGGTTTTCAGGTCTCTTCTGTAATTGCTTCCCCACATCTGTCATTTGATATCGATGCACACATGCAAACACATTGACATTCTCTGGAAACTCTGAAAACCACTGCTATATACATCCCATCTCTTTGCCAGGTATCCAGTGTATTCTTCCTATGCATGAAGAGGCTAGAGGTGTTGAAGCACTCCTGAAATAGAAATAGGGGGAAATGGGGTCTGCCTGTTGAAAACAGATAGAAGAAGATGGCCATGAGGTAAAAAGAAGGGAACCTACTAATTGAGGAAACATGAACAGCACCAATAACTCCGATCTTTCCCCCTTGAAAGCAGTGTCCTCATCATAGAACCAAAGTCACAAAGAGATGTCTACTGACCCTCCAGTATTTGTAAAGCGTTTCCCATACACATCTGAACATCTGTGAGTACAGGTTCACATGCATGCACATAGACACAGAGGCTAGCATCGATTCCACATTAACAGATGTGTAGCCATTTTCTCACAATTGAAGCATTTCTTACTAGAAGGATGTTCCTTAAGACTTGGGAAGTAAAGAAAACTCATAAGCCTTAGGAGGCTACTGATTTACAAGGTGCAAAATATCCCATCCCAAGGTTGTATAAATACTGGGCAGAGGAGACACTCTGACTGAACACACCAACTAAAAGTCCTACAGGGAGATCTAAAGATGCAGGTTTTGTAAATTGTTACCCAAACTGGGGTGGACTATTCAGAGATGCAATTGCCTTTAATATACCATGCTTCTTATAAGTCATCCTTCACTCATCCAAATGTTAGTAAACATGATAAACTCAATGGTTCACTAAGATGGATTTGGATAGTCATTTCTTGGGTACATCATTCATTACTTATCTAGGGTAAACAGATACTCATTAATGTTCCCTCCAAAAAAGCCATGTAACAGTAGACATGTTAACCATCAACCTGGTTCTAAGGCATGCTTTAAAAGTAAGAACAATATGCACTTCTGTACCTTCAGAGAATTCTCTGTCCCTAGCTACAACAACAGAGTCAAACTGGTTGCAGGGGCATTAGTAATGGCAGAATAGATCCATGTTTTATGTGCTATCTCATGTATTGAGAATACTAGAAAGGGGACAGAACACTCAGATAAACATAGAATGAAAAGCATGATCACATCCTGAACACCCAGAAATTACTGTAACATGGCAGAAGCCCTTACATAAATATTTTATAACCTCATAAAATGATCTCTTTGTCTTTCAAAACATGGGTTCAAATAACATAGGACATCTGTTTCAGCAAACTGAAATACAGGGATTTTTTCATATTTAATTGTGCAATAATTTATTGAGTCCATGATTGTTCACAGACTATCTGTTACACATCATGCATTGCAGTTTGGAGAAAGGTTAAAGCTGTCCTTTACTCATTAGGAAATCTCTGCCTAATATGGAAGAAAAGAATGCTAATTGGTAGGTAGATAGGATGACATTACTGCAGTACCATGTTCTCCCCAATAAAATATATAGTAATTTAAAATGGACAGAATGGTAAAAGATAGCAGAACATAGACACTCTAGTACAGAAAGTCAAGTTTTGATAATTGGGGAGATGGAGAAAGACATTACAAATGGATACTTTTTTTAAAAGGCATGGATAAGCTTAAGAATGGAAACCAGTATAACATGGAAACATTGACCAACCCAGCTGCCTGGAGTATGGGAATACCTGGTGGTACAATGATGAGAGAAGCTTAAATCAGATTCCTTGAATGCTTGTGACATTGGTGCCGAGTCTGAGGACAACTGAAAGTCACAGGAAATGTTTTATGGTCACATCAATACTCCAGCAGGAATAACCACCTAGGAAAGTCTAACCTGGGCATAGGGAAGACGGAAAGTAAGGAAACAAGCATGAAAGATGTCTCTGTTGTGGTTCAGACAAGAAAATGAAGAGAGAATGATGGGTCAGAGACACAGAGAATTAATGGCAGCTTCTTGCTAAGGTGACTTTGGAGACCAATATTTCTCTCAACAGCTCAGAGATATTCCTACTATCATATGTGCTGTATGAACAAAGAGAAGTGAAGATAAAAGATACAGACAATAAAATAGAGGAATCCAACTGCCTAGAAAAGTTTTGTAATTAAGATACTACTGCTTAAGATACTAATCATTACAAGAAAACTAGCAACATGCAGAGAGAAGATTAAAACACACAACATGGAGAAAATAACTTATTCCACACAAATGAAGACCATTTGAGATATTAAAAGGCTGCTTAAAATAATAATCTGAAATAAATTCTACAAAAATGTAACAGAATGGCACGTAAATATGTTGACTATAAAGTCAATAGCTGGCAGTATAATACCCAGAGGCACAGGGCTTGCCTGACATGTTCAAGGCCCTGGGTCTAATACTCATTATCACTAAATAAATAAACCAACAAACAAATGAAAATAATGTCTAGAAAATATAGCAGAAAAGGTATAATTTGAGCAAAATTTAAGAGCCATGGATCATTTTAGGAAGTTGTGATCACTAAGGGCTTCATTAGGTAAAAGGAAGAAATATGGTAAGTTGTGGGATAGAAATCTATTGTAGGTATTACATTTTACAGAATCAGGAAAAGAAGTTGTACTAAGAGGCTCTGAAAGAAAGGTTTGAAAGTCAGAACAGCCAATAACCAGGCAGTCAACCTGAGGCACTGTCTATGCTAGGACACTACAAGGAAACTACAAAAGGAAGGCTCTTGGATAGATTTCTTGGGAGCTGGGCCACTTGGAAACTTCTCAGCTCTATCTGTACTGATCTTCTGCCTTGTGTTTGCTGTGTGGTAGTGGGCTTGAGGTTGCTGTGGTCCACAGGGATAATAGGGAGAGATCTAGATACATAGTAGAAGACAACAAGGGTGGGCTAGAACCCACAGTCACTCTGACGCTTCCTGTTACCACCAGTAAAGCAAAGCAACCAATCAGGAAGCATTAGTAACTAGTTCATTCTGCCCTTCCAGCTCTTACAGTTATATCTCTCCTGGCCAGACCTAACCCAGATGCAAGGAAAATTCCCACTTCACCATGTGGTCTGAGCACAAATCACCAGAATGGCCCAAAGTCTGACTAACAAAAATCTTGAAAGAATAGAAAAACAATACACTGAAGAAAATTATCACCAAAATAAAGTTTTCAGATTAAGACAACACAATAAAGGGTAGATTATCATTTTTAAATGTACACTTATTACATCTTTGAGAAATTTCCAAGCATGTAATCATAGTTAGATGCCCATATGTGCTCTCAGAAACAATAAATCATATAAAAACAACCATGGCTATCTCTAAATACTTTGTCAGAAATGATGAAGCAGATCCATGCCCTCACAGCTTTCATGCAAAATGATACAGAACCTCAACTCTATACCCAGATCAAGTTCAAAGGTAAGAGAAAGTCATTCAGAAATGCAGATGTCCAGGTATCTATAAGCTTGTTTTCAATGCAGGCTTTCAGTAAAAGTCAGAGAAGATTTTTGAACATAGAAAGTCTAAACAAAGAATGTGTCACCACCCAAGTATCAAAGAAGAGTATTCCAAAATAATGACTGCCAGTAGGACTTGACAAATTGGAATGACCTGTTTGGATGTGAACAGGGAGGCAGCAGGCTCCCACAAATCCATCTCTTCAAGGTGTAGGCACATTCTGAACTGAGGGAAATGGTCAGCAACAGAATTAGAAAAAATGTTTCATGAATACATATCAAGAAAATCTTTTTAAAAGCCATCGTTCAAACAAACATAAAGCCAACTAAAATCAGCAAACGGTCATAACAGAAGCATTTGATCTAGATGTTGAAAATGCTCTCTGTTAAGTAATGAATAGACAATGAAAATTCTACTCCAGTCTATTATTGGGTCTTTGTTGAACAAATTAAGTAAAAATATTAGTACACATTTATTTCTGTTTTTATTCTATTTTTATTACCTGCAGGCATGTCAAGTAAAATGATGAAATAACAACTATGAAAAGTCATGGAGCACTGGGTGTTGGTGGCATACGCCTTTAATCCCAGCACTCAAGAGGCAGAGGCAGGTGGATCTCTATGAGTTCGAGGCCAGCCTGGTCTACAGAGGGAGTTCCAGGACAGCCTCCAAAACAATACAGAGAAACCCTGTCTCAAAACAAAAAGTCATGGGGGGAAAATATATATATATGTGTGTGTGTATGCTTATTGATACCTTGATGTTTGCATTTCTAAACTATGTATTTTTCCTAGCAAAAGGAAAATAAATATTTCTTAAATGAAACTTATGTCTAATATAATAAAATCATATATAAACATATAAAATGCAGATACAGGGGCAGATAAAGATAAGCAAGCAACTCCACAAACACTTATCAGAATTAGTAGAATAAGTACATCACTTAGAATTAGGAACAAAACTCACCAAAATGATGACAAACAGAAACCATGCATGTTTAATGTCTCTTAGTCCTAGGGAATAGAATTGGGGTGTAGGAGGCATTGTTTCCATTGTAAGCGCTTCTATGTTATCATATTTTTATCACATCTGTGCATTACTTTTAGTTTTTAAAAATGAAAGCAAATGATTTTTATTACTGTAGCATAGCTGTGAAGAGAATTACTTAGTTGCTTTTAGGAAACACATTTAATAATTTAGTCACAGAGAAAATCATATCTGCAACTTACTCTTAAATGCTTCAGGAAAAAATATAACGTGTGAGTGTGAAGACAGAACATGGACAGCATAAAAAGCCAACCTTAAAGAACTCTGAGTGATGTATTTTATGCAAGAATTCCTTGTACTACCTTCCACAAATTTGAAATGATTTGCAAGTAAATAAATAAAAGCAATTAAATCATTCGAAATATATTAGCAAGACATAGTGGCATCTTAACTTCTCAAGAATATAATTTAGAAAAATATCTACCACCTTTTATAGTCTTCATCCCATAAATAAATTAATTAAAAACAAGAACTTGGAGCATAATAGACAAAAATTAAAATTGTGACCATAAAGAAGAATTATGAAGAAGAGGTCAGAGGGGAAATTGTGTAAAGAGGAAAAGCATGGTGTATGGAAGAGAAAGAAATGAGCAATAACAGGGGTAAGGATATTAAGTGTGGCATTGGTTCCAACAGACATAGAAAGAATCTATGATAACAGAAAAAATGGAAAGCATTACTGTGCCATTTGGTTTTGTAAACTTGGCAAAAACCTAGACATATCTGGGATTCTTAATTGATAAAATGTCTCCATAATATCACTTTGTAGACAAGTACATAGGGCATTTTCTTACTTGATGATTGATGTCAGAATACCTAGCCATTGTGGGTGGTACTCCACTTGAGCCAATGGCTCTATCTGCTATAAGAAAGCAAGCTAAGGAAGCCACCAGGAACAAGCCAATAAGCAGCATTCCCTCCAGGGATACTGCTTCAGCTCTTTCCTCTAGGTTATTGCTTTGAGTTCCTGCCCTAACTTCCCTTCCTGATAGACTGTGACCCGAAGTGTAAGCCGAACTAAACCCTTTCCTCACAGAAACAGAAAACCTAGCAAAGACAACTACAAAGAGACACAGAATCCCAGAACATAGCAAGGGAAGTTAGTTTTTTAAAAAATAGAAATTTATGGGCAACATTTAGTTAAGGCATATGAGTGTGAGAGTGGCAGTCAGGCTATACTAGAGATAAGGGGACATGGAAAAGTGAAAGCAGCAGAGAAAAATGCAAAGAATGGTAAAAGACAAAGAGACCTTTGTCACTGGCTACTTTTCTCCTTGCTATGACAGAATACCTGACAAGAAGCGAATTCAGGGACTCACAGATCTATAGCAGGGGGGCTGTGTAGAAGGAGCTCTCAGCTGTGGCAGTAGCAGTGAAAGGCTGCTTGCTCACATCTTGGCAGATCAAGTAGTAGAGGCAGAACTGAGATTGGAGCTGAACCTCAAAGACCATCTCCCCATCAATGCACTTCCTCTAGTTAGGCCCCATCACTAAAAGAATTCAAAACTTCCAAAAGAGCACTACCAGCTGGGGACCACATGTTCAAACAAATAAGCCCATTGGGGACGTTCAAGCATATGGTAGCACGTTCTCTCATAGAATCCTCCAGAGCAGAATGATTACGTGTGTTTGTTAATAGATTAAAAATAAAACCTTGAGGTCTTCTCTTCCACCAACGAGACCAGGAAACCAGGAGATCCAGGTAAACAAGGCCCCACATCCCGGCATGCCTTCCAGTGCCTGGGAACTCCCACAGAGCCTCCCATCCCAGTGGGAGCCAAGGACCCTAGATTCCAGGTCTTCTTTTACAACAACAAGATCAGGGGACCAGCGAGTCCGGCAAGACCAGCTAAAACAGGCCCTGCATCCTGGTCTGCATTCCAGTGCCTGGGGATTGCCAGGGGACTGCCACAGAGCTTCCCATCCTGGCAGGAGTCACACACCCCAGATCCCAGGTCTTCTCTTCCAACAAAGGGACCAGGGGACCAGGTAGGAGATTATGCACTCCAGATTCCTGGGTTTCTTCTCCACCCATGGGACCAGAACTAGAATGAGTAATAGAAGAACTACCAGAGTATTGGACTTGCTTGCACCCACTGAAAGGGAACTCTGGTCCCCTAACCACCAGACCAGTAAGGGGGTCTTTCTGCACCCACTAGAAGAAGAGATGGGAAAGAGACAATACAAAAACACACTCAGCAACAGAAAAACAAATATGACACCACCAGATTATGGAGACTCTACACCAGCAACATTCCAACATTCCAATGCAAATGAAGCAGAAGAGAATGACCTTAAAAACAACTTCATGAAAATGATAGAGGCCCTAAAACAAGATACAGGAAAATCCCTCAAAAAAATGGACAAAAAAACAAACCAAAAAATGCAAGAAATGGAAGAAAAAAACAAACTGAAAAATGTAAGAAATGGAAGAAAAAGCAAACCAAAAAAATGAAAGAAAAAGCAAGCAAAAAATGCAAGAAATGGAAGAAAAAGCAAAGAAAAAATGCAAGAAATGGAAGAAAAAACAAACCAAAAAATATATAAAATGCAACAAATGGATGAAAAGATAAACCGAAAATTGCAAGAAACAATTCAAACAGTGCAAGGATTGAAAACTGAAATAGAGACAATAAGAAAAACACAATCTGAAGAAAGGCTGGAAATAGAAAAGCTGGGCAAACATTCAGGTACTACAGATAAAAGCATTACCAACAGAATACAAGAGATGGAAGAGAGAATCTCAGATGTTGAAGATACACAAGGAGAAATGGATTCATCAAACAAAGAAAATCTTACGTCCAACAAATCCCTAACACAAAATATCCAGGATATATGGGACACCATGAAAAGACCAAACCTATGAATAATAGGTATAGAAGAAGGTGAAGAAAAGCACCTCAACAAAATCATAGAAGAAAACTTTCCCAACCTAAAGAAAGACATGCCAATGAAGGTACAAGAAGTTTACAGAACACCAAATAGAGTGGATCACAAAAAAGTCCCCTACTTCGAAGCCGGGCTGGTCTGACAGCCTCCAAAACAATACAGAGAAACCCTGTCTGGTAAAAACCAAAAAAAAAGTACCTCACAACATAATAATCAAGACCCCAAATATACAGAATAAAGAAAGAATATTAAGAGCACCTAAGGAAAAAAGCCAATAACATACAAAGGCAAACCTACCAGAATTACACTGACTTCTCCATGGAAATGCTGAAAGCCAGAAGGCCCTGGATAGATATTCTACCAACACTAAAAGACCATGGATGCCAGCTCAGACTACTATACCCGGAAAAGCTATCAATCACTATAGATGGAAAAAAACAAGATATTCCATGACAAAACTAGATTCAAGCAATATATATCCATTAACCCAGCCCTACAGAAAGTCCTGAAAAAAAAAACCCTCCAACCCAAGGAAGTTAACTACAACCAGAAAAACATAGGCATTAGATAATCCCACTTTACCAACACCGAAAAGAAAAAGGGGGTGGAATTCCACACATAATTCCACCAACAACAACCATTCCAAATCAAAGAAGAATAAACAATCAATGGTCATTAATATTCCTCAATATTAATGGCCTTAACTCACCAATAAAAAGACACAGGCTAATAGAATGGATTCGAAGACAGAACCCATCCTTCTGCTGCATACAAGAAACATACCTCACCCTCAAAGACAGACATTACCTGAGAGTTAAAGGTTGGGAAAAGATTTTCCAATCAAATGGACCCAAGAAACAAGCGGGGATAGCAATCCTAATATCTAACAAATTAGACTTTAAAATCAATCAAAAGAGATGAAGGAGGTCATTACATACTGATCACAGGCGAAATCCACCAAGATGAAGTTTCAATTCTAAGCATCTATGCCCCAAATACAGTGGATAGAGAAAATGTGGTACATTTACACAATGGAGTACTATTCAGCAGAAAAAAAAAACAATGGAATCCTGAAATTTGCAGGCAAATAGATGGCACTAGAAGAAACCATCCTGAATGAGAGATAACCCAGTCACAAAAAGAGAAACATGGCATGTGCTCTCTCATATATGGATTTTAGACATAGATCTGGGGAGTGCCAGCCTACAATCCCATGGCCAGAGAGTCTGGGAAACAGAACCTTCATTTAGTGGCTGATGGAAGCAGAGGCAGACTCCCACGGCTAAGCACTGAGCTGAACTCAAGAAAGCCAGTAACAGAGAGGGAGGACTGATGACCAAAGGGATTAAGACTGAGCTGCTTTAACCCCCAGAAACAGCTGACCTGACAAGAGTTAGCTCTTGAATCCCAGACTGATGCCAGGGAAACCAGCATGGGACTGATGAAGACCCCCTGAATGTGGGTGTCAGTGAGGAGGACTAGGTTATCTATTGGGCCTTGGGTAATAGATCAGTATTTATCCCAGGTATAAAAATGGACTTTGGGTTCCCATCCAACAATGTGAGATGCACTCTCACCCTGGACTCCCAGGGGAGGGTGTAGGCCCTGCCCTGGATGAAATGACAGACTATGGACACCCCCATGGAGGGCCTCACCCTCCCTGGGGAAATGAGGGGATATTGGGGGGGTGTTGGGGAAATCCTGTGCATTTGTCAATAAAGTACTGTCTGGCCAATAGGGAATCTAGATAGGAGGGACTAGGAGTCCAGGAGGACTCTGGGTAGGAGAAACACGAGGAGTTTGAGATGTAACGCCATTGGGGTAGGAAGCCCGGAAACCTCTCCACTAAGAGAAATACTTAGATTAACAATTATGGGGTAATTACTTAAGTCAGAGCTAGCCAGTAAGAAACAAGCAAGGCCAGCAGCTTCATAATTAATACAGCGTCTTGTGTGTTTATTTGGGGACTACAAAGCGGCAGAGCCCAGGTGGCTGGCGGGTGATAAACCAAAGCGGCTAGCAAAGATAAAGCTTCTCTTAACAGGGGGGTTGGTGGGAGGGCGCGCGAGGAGGGAGGGAAACAGAGAGGGACCTGGACTTGACATGTGAAGCAACCTTGCTTCTAATTTAAATTTAAATAAAAAATAAAATATAAAAAAAGAAAAAAATAAATAAAACCTTGTTTAGATGGGGAGATGGTGGTGGGAGTGGGAGGAGGAGAGGGAGAGGGAACTGGGATTAGTATATAAAATAAGATTGTTTTTTATTTAAATAAATAATTAATAAAAATTTAAAATAAAACCTTCGTTTCTGGACATGCTTCTCAAGTCCCTTCCACACCACAGCTGTAGGCCTCATTTATAACAGTGGCTATGATGGAGTCTGGTGCAAATGTTTTAAGGACCCTTCTGGTTGTCTGCCTCCATTGGAACCAAATCTTGTGAACACAGCATCGAAGTCTCAACAATGAAGGAGACACCCATTCTTAAGATAATTGAACACAATTCTTAGAAGCAATTATAAGCATTTTCCAATCCATTTCTCCAAATGGAAAACAACAACACATTTAATATGGAAAATATTTTCACCAAGCCTATTTCATTTGACCCTTTAATTAGAGGTCTAACTCATTATCTCATTTGTTTTCCCTTTAAATGCTCCTAGAGGTTTTCTGAGAAGGTTTAGATTATTTAGTGATATTATTCATTGTATGAGATGATAAACAAAAGCATATTCGGTGAAAGATAAAATATTGTTGATCCTTTATTAAAACACATATGTTGCTTCATTTGTAAAGACTGTTCCCAAACAAATGGAGTTTTCTTACTCATTTTCTAGTACAATTCATAACAATGACTTTGACTATTCAAGGTGTACAAAAAAAAAAGCAAAAGCAAGGGGAATTTCAAATCATGCCCAATCAGTAGAAAATATAATCTCGCAGTATTACAAAAATACTTCATGAAATCTACCAATGAAGTCCTAGCCAAGCTGCATTTATAAACTGTGCCAAACTGGCTTAAGCTAATCAATATTCCTCTTGAGAAAGTCCTGTATAACTTGAGTCCTGCCCTTGAGAGATCCTTTACTCAATTTAGGAATAAAGGGGTGAGAGATACAAAGAATGAAACTGGTAGTCGCTAGAAACATTCATGTCATATCTTTTAAGATTTATTTTCTTATCACAGAGCAAAATCTCTGTCTCTCTCCCTCTTCCTCTCTATCTCTATCTCTCCTCTGTCCCTCTCCCTTTCTCTCTCCTTCTCCCTCCATCCTTCCCTCCCTCCTCTCATCCTCCTTCTTTTCTTCTCTCCATTTCAGTATCTGGTTCAGCAGGAAACAGATCAAAATATTCTTTATCAGAATGCCTTCTCAATCTCCTCCTTTTCCATCTCAGATTTAGTCCCAGAGAAACAAAACTGAGTCACAGCTATAGCATTTCTAAGCCTAGAGCTATTTCATTTTTATTCAAATACTTTAAGCTCCATAAAATATATGAAGTTTTTATTTTCAGACTTCAAAAAATATAGCAAGTAGCTCTTTTCTCAGCATCATTTAATATTCGACAACTTGTTCCTAAGTGATCTTGCCATCTGAATATACTCCTTATCACAGAGTTTCTCTCCAGTTGGGCAGGGTTCTTTGAATTTGCTTCCACTATATAATTATAAGCCCATTCTTTGAAGCACACAAAGATGCCTTTTTTGTTGCTGATGAGATAGGAAATAATTCTTTGAGATGCATTATGTTCAAGAACCATACATTTGTTCCAATACTCAAGAGTGAAATGCTTTTGAGAAATAGCGTGTACGGTAATAGCACATTCCAGAAGTAATAGAAGAGACAGCACTTGGAATGCTATTACATGGCTGCTCTATATCTCTTAATCAAGTTCATGTTCACAGTTTGAAACTCTGTCCCTCCATGACTTCTGCCTCAAACTGACACTTTCCCACCATCTTTGACTGTCTAGCTGTCTCATTTTGCTATCTGGCATGGTGTTTTATGATGTTTTCTATGCATTTAGATTACACTGAGAATGTCTAATTCACCCTGATGCTCCCAGAGTCAAGTTCAGTATCTGGATTCTTAAAAACTTAGAGAAAATCCTATGGAGAAGGAATTAAACATTTAATCTTTTTTTTCCTAACTCCAGATCTGGCTAATCTAGCTGTCATTTAAGTGAAAGCATGGGAGCATAGGGACAGCAGTTCTCAGTATTCCACAATACCCACCAGACAGAAAACAGCCATCAGGCTTATTTTTGCCCACATTCCCTAGTCAGGTACTATGTAGTCAATGCAACCTACAGCAGTACTGCAGTACTGCAGTACAGCAGTACTTCCGGTGTAGGATTTACATCCACTCAGCCTTAGTCAGGTCAGAAAGCCTAGGCTGTCGAGAGAGGAAAGTCAGATCACCCAGCATTCTGTGGCCAAGCATGATGCCATGGTAGGTGTCCCATTCACCCTGGAGGGTATGATATATAAAATCAAGGCACTGGTTCACATAAAGCAAACTTAATCTCTAAGACTCTTGGTGTGGCCTCTTTTGCAATGCTTACTTGAGCCGCTTTATCTATGGCATCAAATTTGTCTCTTGCAACCCATGTTGGCTTGCTTACTTCTTTAAGACAGGGTCTCACACATCTCAGGCTAGCATTACTGACAAGGATGACCTTGAACCTGGGACTCTCCTGTCTCCATTTCCCAGGTGCTGGGATTCTAGGCAGGCATCACCATATCCACTTTTTGGGATGATGGGGACCAATTCTAGGTCTTCATGTTGGTAAACAAGCATCCTAGAAACTGAGCTACAACCCCAGCCTTCCCACTTGCTATTTTCACTTACCTTTAACTGGTATACTATTCCTCTAAGACCTCTTTACTCAAGTTCTCACAAACTAGAAACAGACTCTTCAGATTTTTTGATACAGGAAGACTTGTCTCATCTATCTATTGATTGAGATTCACTTCCTTAATCAGTTACAGACTAATCAGGTTGAATCCACTCATCGTTTAGCATATATTGAATACCTAGTGCACAGTAGAAACTACACTGTGCCTGTGCCTTAGCCAAGATCCAGGAGCATTCCTGAAGTTCACAGTCCCCCTTCACAAGTGATTCTCAACCTCTGTGTCTTGACCCTAATGGGAGCTGTATATTAGACACCCTGAATATTAGATATGTACATTACAATTCATAAAAATATCAAAATTATATTTATGAAGTAGCAACAATATAATTTTATGGTTGGGGGTCACCACAACATAAGGAACTGTATTAAAGGGTCACAGCATCAAGATGGTTAAGAACCAATAGCCTATACCCTTCTCTTGCCTCCTTCCCTCTCTGGCTTCCTTCCAACTTTTAGTCACCCTCCAAGGTATCAGTTCAGACCTGCTACCCCCATGATCCTGTCTCACTGCATACCCCAAGACTACAACAGGCTCTCATCTCCTGGTTTCCTGGAGTCAGTGTACCCTGCTCTGCCAGGGAACATTTAGCATCAACTGAATTAAATTGAACCATATGAAAACATTCTTTCTTAGGTCAGAACTTAACACGGTAGCTATCCTGCATGCTACTGACAACTAAGAAGATGGAAATGAAGCAATATGGACTTCCTAATGATACTTTGGAATAGTCAAGGCTGACTCAGCTGCCCACGGGATTCAAAATAGTTGGATGCCAGTTTTGAAGCAGGTCTCTGGTCACAGTCCATGGAACGCTGCCACTGTTCCATCAGCAGTATTTATCAAGACCTTCAGAGGAGTCACATGGACAGAGTAAAAAGTCATGAAGTTGGAAAACTGAGTGCTATGTTGGACTATCTTGAAACTAAATTTAACTTTAAAATATCTTGACCAAAATTATGAACAAGATACAAGATGGACTTCAAAGGAATATATATATATATATATATATATATATATATATATATCCTCCTTGGTGCCTTTAATGAGACAATAATAACATGGTTTCCCAGGGCAGTAGTGGTTTGGTAGGTTGATGGTAGTCACAAAAAGCTTTAAAGAATGGTTGAAGAGATTCCACAGCTGTTGAGGAAAGGGAGGCAACAGTGAATGTGACCAGACAGGTTTCCAATCCAGCCTGCAGCCAGTCATGTAGGTGAGATCAAGGAGTAGACTGTGTAATAGGTGGGCAGGACTGTCTTGCTTCAGTGCCTCAGTATGAATTCAGTACCACAGTGACCACTGTGGAAGTGACCCCTGCACTGTAGACTCAAGAACTATGAGCAACATAAATAAATGGAGACATTCCTACTTAGGGTTCTAAAAATATGACTTACATAACTAAGTGTAAGGAGGGTGATCTAGCTCACAGGCTCCAGGAATGAGCCTCCTAGTGCTATGATGCTAAAGTCTGCATAATGTTAGACAGCTTTCCAAAGGCTTGTCTCTCTACCCATGGACTAGTGTAACTCTCAGACTTCATCACAGAAGTTACTTTGAGCATTGAACAGTGGTTAACATGGAGACTCACACATGATCGATGTAAAGAGAATGAGTGCCAGTGGAGCGCTTGTCCACAAGTGATTATTGATATCACTCCTTCCCCCGGGACAAAAAAGATTGTAAGAGCCAGAAGTCAGGAAGGACTAGAGTGCAATAGTGTTTTCTGGAAATAGCAGGACAGCTGTACTCAGGAACTCACAGCACTAGACCTGCACAATATAAAGCCAAGCAACATTCCATCAGGAAGAGGGGAGGGTGCTCAGAAGACCCCACCTCCAACTGAGATGCTATTGACAGTTGACAGCTTCTAATAATTGGTTTTCTTTATGGGTGCTGCCTCTGGTAGGTTGACCACCATGATCCAGCTAATGATCTCAGAAATAAAGAAATATGGTCAGTATTACTTGGACTTCATGGCTTAGTTAGAAAGAAAGAAAGAAACAAAGAAAGAAACAAAAAGAGAAAGAAATTTGAAGTGTATAGAGTATAATGGCTCTTGAAAGAAAAAAGGGGAGGAGTAGGGGAATTAATATAATCAAAATATGTAGTTATGGAATTTCAAAGAATTGATAAAAATGGCATGCTAAAAATGAAAAAGAAGGGTGACAGGATTTTAAAAGTTGTCTTTATTGAGAGTTATGAAATATTTCAAGTTTCTACTGACCACAAGCATTATCTTGAGCCAACAGAAGTCTGTGGCTGAACCATAACTGACAGAGCCCTTAGGCAGTAAAAGAAGTCTAATGCCAACTCAAGAAAAACCATAGAATCCTGGAATCTCCGTGAATTAGACACCTCTGGGTATTAAGACTCCCAGAAGAGCCTTGACAGAAAAGCAACGAGGCATGATGCTTGAAGGACAAAGATATAGGCTGAAATACCGGGGGATTGGTATCTGCAATATGTAGGGTATGCTTGAAGGAGCTTAGGCTGTTTAATCTGAAGGCAATGAGGCTCAGGGGAGCTGTGGAAGCTTTCTCACCATGATTGAAGGGCTGTCATGGGCACAAATGGAGCTGCCTTATTCTTGTGAATAGAGGGCTTATAAAGATCAAGGAACAAAGTCATAAGAGGAAGTAGAGTGCAGTGCAGAGAAGAGAACTTCTAAAGATAAGAGCTGTCCAGAAATAGTGTAATTCACTAGAGCAGTGGTTCTCAACCTGTGGGTCTCATTATGATTTATAAGATGAGCAAAATTATAGTTATCAAGTACCAACTAAATAATTTTATGGTTTGGGGTCACCACACCATGAGGAACTGTATTAAAGGGTCACAGCATAAGGAAGGTTGAGAACCACTACACTAGAGGGAGTAAATGTCATTGTTGTAGGATAATCCTTATGTACGTTGTGTAAATTATTCTGTGATTGGTTTAATAAAGAAGCTGACTGGTCAATAGCTGGACAGAATAAGATTAGGAGCCAGACTAAGGACATTGGAAAGAAGAAGGGCTGAGTGAGAGGAATTGCCAGAGAAACATGGAGAGGAAACAGGAGGCAGCGCCATGTGACAGAATGTGGATTCCTATAAATGGGTTAATTTAAGTTGCAAGAGCTATTTAGTAATAAGCCTGAGCTATTGGCCAAGCATTTATAATTAATATTGAGTCTCTGTGTCTGTTATTTGGGAACTGGCAGATGGGAAAAAAAGTCCATTTACATTTCATGCCTATGGAGGACTCAGTCATCTGTCAGTTGCCATCCCTGGTGATCTGTGAATTTCTAAATCGGAGAACATTGGGATACATACCCTTGGAGTTCCAAGAAACCCTAATGTTTCTTGCTACTAAAAAACTATAAACCTGAGTGATCAGTCTTAAACAAACCACTCTTTCTCAAACCCCATTTTATGGATGAGAAACCAAATATGGCTGGAAACAAATGGAAAGACCACAGAGCCTATACCCAAACCCAGACCTCCTTGGACCTTGTTAATTTTGCTTCCCCTCTGAATTTGATACTTCCAAAACTAATCCTGACCCTTGCCCAACTTTATCTTTTAGAATAGCTGAGTCAATGTGAAAAATGACTCTACATGCACCTGAATACATTTTCCACATGCATGATTGAGAAAATATATTCTACTGTATGATAAAAAAGACTAGTATGTGTGTGCCAGCTATAATTAGACTTCTGCCATTGCTCACATTCCCCAATGTCTATGTATCATCCTCTAAGCTAGTCTTATAACTACAAAAAATAAATAAGATACTATCCCTTTCCAAGGAATTCATTGAGCCAATGTCCAGGAGAGGAGCAAGGATGCCCACAACGATGCAGTGAATGAATGTTTAGTAGACATAACACTTGTAGAGTGCTGTGTTGTAAAAATGATGTGCAGGAAAACTAGAGAAGGAATCACAGCACATATGACACTTAACTTCCAACTTGAGGTACGTGGAAAGGGGGCCTGGGAGAATAGAACATACCATCATAGAGATGGGAAAGTTTAGATAGGACCTGGGGAGCTCCAATGGGCTGAATAATGTAATAACTCAAGGAAGTGATGGAAACTAGGACCATGTGCTTAAGAATTAAGTGCTCGGTTACAGACGTGTTTTTAGAGGATCACTGTGGAAGCTCTATTCAAGATGGGTATCATCCTGGTTATGTTAGACAAGGTTAGACCAGCAGTATAGGTGTTACTCATTTGCTTATTGGTGGACTGAGTCTCTTTCCCAACTTACTAACAGCATGGCATTCATTTTCTTGGAAATACCATAAAAAGAGCAAAGTGCTGGGCATTGGTGATGCATACCTTTAATTTCAGTACTCGGGAGGCAGAAACAGGTGGATCTCTGTGAGTTTGAAGTCAGCCTGGTCTACAGAGAAAGTTCCAGGACAGGCTCCAAAGCAATACAGAGAAATCCTGTCTCAAGAAAACAAGAGAGAAGGGGGAGGTAAAAACATAAATGTCTAAATCTCCCTTCTTCCTTGTTTCAAATAACAGCCAGTATTTTATTCTAGAAACAGTGTCAGTATAACTTCCATCCCCATCACTGGTCTAGGCCATGGGAGACCTCAGCAAATGCATAACAAATTTACATTAAAAATCATTTTTGAAAACTATAGATGCAATATAACAGAAGGAAGATTATAATTCAACTTTAAAACAATTAGGAAAAATCATGTATTGGCAAATGATAATTAGACATATACTTATGAAGACAATGTTTATATGTATGTGTGTGTGCAAACATGTTACAAGATTATTAAACTCATTAACATGTTTATCACCTCTCATAATCATCTTTTGTGACATGAATATTTAAAATCTAACTTCCCTAGCAATTTCCAAAGCAATGTTACATCATTATGACATTGGTCACTGTGTTATGAAATGTCTCAGAACCTTATATCTGCCAATTGATGGAAATTTTATACCCTTACCCAAATTCTCCCCCTTCTCACTCACCTGCCATCCATGTCTGTCATTCATTATCATTCTATTCTGTATATATATAAGATCATGGGATATTTTATTTTTTAGTGTTTGGCTTATTTCACTTATCATAATGCCCTAATTTTTCTTCAGCCACTACCCCTAATACATTCTTCACTAATGTGTCTCCCTAGGTGAATGTAGCCTATTCTTTTTGCCATTCTAACTCTTCTAGATTTCTTTGGTAATGCATATTGAGTTTTTTCACCTTCCTGCCTAGCTTAGTGCAGATATAGTTTGACCAATTTCTACTCTAGAAGTTGATTCTTGTTGACTAGTACCCATCAATACAAGGCATTCCTTTGGCCATAATAAGTTCTTTTCAGATGCCCACCACTCCCAGTCAAGAACATAAAACACCATGAAGCATTTGCTAGGGTTCTCAGAAAAGAGACCTGTGTTTTTTCCATGAATTTAAAGGCGAAGAATAGGAATCTAATGCCAGTAACTCAGGCAGCCATCCTCTAATCATGAAGCAAGGATTCTGCTTAGAATTAGCCCTTTTGGAGCCAATCAGTAGAGAGAAACCACTAACAAAGGCCGGGTGTGAGTCAAGTTCACCAACAGGACCTCCATTATCCACAGTAGTCACTTACCTTCTTTTACTTCAACTAACTCGAATAAGTCTCTCAGTCACCCACAACCCAAATCTCCTAAGAGATATTACTTCAGAAGAAATTGATAGGATGAAGTTATGATTTTACTCCAGATGCCTATGTTAAAAGTATTTGGGAGTTAATTTTCTCCCAAAAGTTACATCTGTAAGATAACTTTGTAGATCTGCAATGGTTCCTTCAAAGACCATTTCCCAGCCTCTGTGTTTCTGCTGTGGTGTGCAGCCTCTCTGGCATTGATTGTGTCCAATAGAGAAAACATTCACAGCCTGCCTTCCATGTCTTGCTGATACAGAGGTTTCTAGTAAGCAACAGCAGTTTCCTACTTCTCTTTGGGTTTCCCACAGCTTGCATCTCAGGTCCTGTCACAAACCAGTACTTTAAAAATTAGCTGAATTGATTCGCACCTGTTCTCTAGGTTCCAGTGTGACACCCTCCCAGGCTGTCCAACATCAAGCTTGGAGCTGTCTGACTCTGCTGCAATTTTCAAAATCCAATTTAAAACTCAAACTTAGTAAAATATTTTCTTCTGAATCACTCACACACGTGATAGGAATGATGGTCCCAAGAGGAACGGAACTAGTCACATATTTTGGAGGGCAAAGTTAATATTGGTTTAACTGGTGTTTTTAGGAGCAAGATGGTATTAAAGAAAATTCTCTCATCTTATTTTTATAGATAAGGAATAATGTTTTGTCAAGACTGAAACATAAACCCAAACACATAAAAACTCAACTGCTAGAGCCAAATTCCCTTATAAATAATAATAATTCATTTTCTCTGATTTAAAAAAACAAAATCTATTGAATCAATTAGCATAAGATATATCCTTTTGTTTGATAATCATTTTAGCTGTCATCAGAGAAAATCATGTCAGATATTTAGTCTGACTTTCCATTGCTGTCTTGAACCACTTTTGAAAGCTGTCTTCAATGAACAGAACAAAAGGAGAAGAAAGAAATCAACTTTCTGGAGTGTTTCATCTGCATCAATCAGCTGTTAAACTACCTTTAACTTGCTATTCCGCTTATTCCTTATGACAAGTCTCTGTTTAACACTCAACGGATGCTTCTTTGGAGATGGTCACTGTATAGTGGCTACAATGTAGAACTACAGAGAAAGAGACACAGAGAAATAATAATGAGTTTTTGCAGAATATTGATGGTAGAAGAGTGGGAACTGTATTGCTAAAGTCATTAAGGTGAAACTTCTCTGGAGAAGAGTTATTTTAAATGCTGGTCAATGAAAAAGAAGCATCCATGGACAGATAAAAGATGATGTCAGGAGAAAGAAGAGTGGCATTAATGGTGCTGAGGTAGTCATGGGCTGAGATGAGCTCCAACAATGTAGGATATTCCTCACTCCATTTACAGACAAGGGCATTGAAGAACACAGAGCTTCAATAAATCATGGTTCCAGAGCTAGAGTGCTCTAGATTTAAGATTTAAATTCAGACTTAAGAGTCTGTGCTTTTTCCAGCAACGACAGTTCTACAATGCTGAAAAGGACAAACTCAAGAGCACAAATCTTTAGCCAAATATTTGACTACCGTGGCATTTATGCTAGCAATCAAAGCAGTGCCTGGATTGAGGAAATAACGAAAATGGCAGTAAATAATGTAGGAGCAGTATTGCCTACCTTTTCTCCAGGTTGAAGGAAGGGGATACTAAATCTTAACAGAAAACCAAAGCCATGGGAGCATCAGTAACATACTGCTGTGTCTGCAGAGTATTTTGCAGGTCGTATATTCAGCTCTTTCTCTAAACAACCTGGGTAGGCAGAAAAAAAAAAAACAAACCACCAGATCGACATTTGAGTTGTTTGCTATAAATGAAAACTTTGAAAGCTTGGGAAAGACAGTGGGTTTTTAGGGGGGGTTCCTAAGGCTACAAGCCAGGGAGAAACATAGATCCAGACTGTATTGTAGGTTCTTAGGTCTGAAATCTCTATCCTTTCCTCCCTACCTATGGGATCACTGTTCTGAAAGAAGAAGCCAAAACCAGTGACCTGTTACTGAAAGAAGGGAGAAGAGGAAAGGACCAAGGGGAAAAAGGAAGGAGGAGGAGACAAAGGAGGAGAAGAGAGGGTGGAGAGAGAATATAAAGGTAGGGGAGAGAAAAAGAGGGGAGGGAGCAGAGGAGGAGAGAAGGGAGAAGTAAAAGGGGGCAGGAAAGGGGGAGGGGAGGGGATCAGAGGAGGGGAAAGAGGAGGAGAGAAGGGGAAGGAAGAGGAGATGGGGAGGGGAGGGGAAGGGTGGGGCAGGAAGGAGAGGAGAGGAGAGGAGAGGGGAGGGGAGGAGAGGAGAGGGGAGGGGAGGAGAGGAGAGGAAATCTCTTGTGTCAGAAGAATGCGATCCACTTGGCAAGCATAACTGATGATAGTGAACTGGAAAATGATTAACCCAACATCCTGAAACCAAAATTCTAGAATTGTTAATGGCTTGTACAACTCCCAAGTTTTTCATTGGCATAAATCAATGACATTAATGGGAGCTTCTCTATTTGGTCTTTAACTTCTAAGACCTTTTTAAAAGAAGATTAGTCTATCCTTATTTTATGTGCATGGGTGTCTGTCCACCAGAATGACTTTGTCCTGTGTGTGCCTGGTGTCCATGGAGGACAGGAGATAGTGTCAGACTCCCTGGAACTGGAGTCGCTGATGATTGTAACTTCTGTGTGGGTTCTGGACAGTGAACCCTGGTTCTCTGTCAGAGAAGCAAGTGCTCTTAACCAATGAACCATCTCACCATCCATACTGCTTAGGCCTTTTGTACACTAATTCAAAGAAGCAGAAAATAATTTCTACTTGTTTTTATTGTTTTGCCAAGTATAGATATTTCCCAACAGTGGCAGAAGTTGTCTTTTGAGATATTGGTTTTATATGTCTGGAACTGTGTAACCAAACTTCTCAAATCCTAATAATATTGCTATCTACATTTTACATATTATAAAGATGTATACAGATGAGAAAACTGCAGCTTTATGCTAAAAATACATTTCCAGACACACAATAGAAAAAGGCAAACTAGAAGTCCTTTGAAGTTTTGATCCACTGTCATACAGCCTCTATCAAGATATGTGTCACCATGCCAGGCTAGTTGGGGTTAGGTTTGTTTTTTTTATTTTGTTTTTGGATAGTGGAATTTGATGTTTTAAAAAGTCCCACACTATAGCCCAGGCTGACCTAAAACCTACTCTGTAGCCCAGTTTTATCCCACCCTCCTTTTTTAAGTTAAGTATTGGGATTATAAATGTGGCTGAATACACTTAGATATTTATGGGGAAAGACTAAATCATGATCCAGGTATGGTGATGCATGCCTATAAGCTCAGAACTTTTGAGCCCGAGGCAAGAGAATTAAAATTCCAATGCTATCCTCGACTACATAGGGAGATTTCATTTCAAAAACAAACAACAAAAAAAATCCAAAAGTTGTATTATTCCTCTGACAGAGAGGAAATCTTTCTTTTTCCACAGCAGGCGCTCATAAAAGGCAAAGTATGTATTTTAAATAAATAAGGGGAAGACTGAAACAGCCATAGACAACTGCAGAGATCAAGGCTCAGTTAATTGCAACACTGCTCACTTCCATGTCTACAAGTTCCATCCTTCCCTCCCCATCATTATCACCTTCATCCACAACCACACCTCACCCATCTCAACTACTCCAGCACATTTCTGATGAGTTTCTTGGCCTCTGGGTCTCCTTTTCCTGTGTACTTTTAAATTGCACCTAGAGTGATATGTTCACAGATCTAATTAATAACTTGATCTCCTTCTTATAATCACACAGTGGCTTTTAATTTTTCCTTCGACAATGACCAAAATTCTTCACATTCAGTTTTCAAGACCCAGTGTGGCTCAGTGTTGGCCAGGTACTCATTGACAAGTTCTCTCAGTCCTCTGACTCTTTCCTTTGTGACACTAAGAAATGCAATTAAATATGTAACTACACAATTATTTGCCCAGAGTGTCTCAGGTCTATTGAAACTAGGCCTTCCATAAATAACAAAGCTTGTAACAATCTTAACTGTCTGGTCCATAAATGTCTCCAGTAGAAGGACATGAGGCTGCCAGGTTAGGAAGCTTAATTTTTCGAATATTATAAACCTTTGAAGATTATTGAGTCTGGAAGGAACATACATAAAAGTTTTAGCCAATTTCCCCCAGAAAATTATTGAAAGAATTTAGCTTCACCTCTTCCAATTATTCCTCTGAAGGCCTCCAGTATATGCTGGAAGTTTCTAGTATGAAAACCCCTTGGAGGCAATAAAGTCAGTTGAAAAAGTTATGTTTTACAAGGGCTTTTCCAAGAAGCCCTCTGATGCCAGTTTTCTGAGGCAGGAAGTATAAACAGCTATGAGTCGTTCACGCTCTGTGCTGCCTTAGGCCAAAGAAGATGCAAGATTTCTAACATTCAAGTTGCAGAGGCTACTGAGCATCAGCTGAGCCTCCGGCCATAGCTCAGGAAGATTTAGCAGCACTGAAGTGAAATCCAGGCAGAGCCTGGGATTTATTTCTGGAGACTGTCACAATGCATAACCAGCTAGCAGATTTGCATAAACATCCATTTATAGGTTGTCAATATAAATACAATGGATGTGTGCATAAGAGTTCGTTTGCCCATTCATCTTGAGGAACTCCTAGGCAGCTTCAAGGAACACAGCAAGTGTTATATCCACTCATGGGAATCCAGATATGCAGGGGAAAAAATAACCAAATTGGGTCCAAAATATTGTTTTCTTTTCAAGGCCATGTGTGCACAGACATACCCCTAGAGGCAATTTTTTAAAAAGTGCATGCCTCATTTATTGTCCTGGAAGAGTTCTCTGGCTTTAATAAGACAGCACTGATTTTGTAAATGAGAAGGGGTAAAGTTTCCTGGAATGGTGGACTAACTCACTTTTGAAATATAAATAAATTTTGTCCCTGAATAAACTTGACTGCATGATTCAATCCTTTATTTTCACTTGAAACTAATATTCTGGTACACTGAGTTCTGCACCTGGATGATGCTTTGGCCTCTGTGTTGGAGTTACATGGTGTGTGTGTGTGTGTGTGTGTGTGTGTGTGTGTGTGTGTGTGTGTGTGTAGGGGGTGGGTAAGTGGGCAGGAGAGTGTGGGAATGTTCCAATGTGTGAATGGGTGTGGGTGAAAGTGGAGGCCAGAGGTCAATGTAGGTGTTTTCCTCTTTGCTCTCCACAATTTTGATGACAGGATATCTCAGAACCTAGAGCTGACCTATATGTCTAGACTGGCAGGCCAGGATCTTACTGTTTCCAAATCTCCGGCATTGGGATTATAAGGGCACATGCTGCACCTGCGCTTTTTACATAGATGCTGAAGACTGAAGCCATGTCTTCCAGCTTGCATGGCAAGCACATTAGCAACTACGCTATTGCTCCAACACCCACATTTCTACATTTGATAATTTTTCAAAGCGATATTTGATTATGTTGTGGGAAAATGTTTCCTTCTTTAAAACATCTTGAGACTAATTTCCCCAATGTACAGAACACTGTCAAATGGGTGAATGGGAGGGGTTGTTTGTTTGGCTTTGATGGTCACTCACAAGGCTTCCCTTCCATTAGAGATGAGACAAGTACACAGTCTCTCTTACAGCATCATCATTTCCATCCCTTATGCCAGAGGGCATCATGGGTTAACATGATCTTTAATTTTGATACTAGGTACCCAATTTCAACTTTTCATGTTTTTTCAGGTAGAGAGAATTCCAAATGCTTAAGTTTCCATCTCTGACCCTCTAACACAATGCCCAGTTTGTTTTCACATGGTCCCTTGTGATCAGGAAAAGTGAAACCTACAGAGCCCTGCCTACTGCAGCTTACCCTTGTGTCATAGAAACTACACCCAGTAAAAGGAGTTATTAATTGGTCTAGATAATAAAAGGCCACAGTCAGATACAGAGGGAAATGCTGAGATATCAGAGAAAAGGAGCAAGCCACAGCATACCTTATCTCCTAAGCATCTCAGCAGAAATAAGAACTATTTCCTGTTTGTCCCTGCTTATATCCTGTTTCTGCCAAGCTACATCACTTCCTGTCTTTCTGTACAGACCTCCAGACCTCTATGGTTAGCTAGTGGCAAGCTCCATTCTCTGACTCCCAGACAGGCTTTATTTGTGACAGAAAGGTATCACCACAATGCCCTGTTCCTCCAGGCTGACTTCACAAAGGAATGTGGATGTGATTAGAAGTCAAGTTCTTGGTGGGAAGGGTCACCCTTCACTCAGTCCATTAAGTGAATTAGGAAGGGTTGGGACTAAGGCACAGAGTTTTTAAACAATTTAGTGTGATATCTCTAGAGATCCATTTGACCTGGCTAAGACCAGATTTTATCAGTCGAGAAATGAACATAGTTCTGCATCTAAAATTGGTTGGCTGTCAATTACAGTGAGAAGCCTACTGTGCTCACACTTAGCACATAACAATGATTGCCGGTGAAGCTGAAATTATGTGGCTGAGAGCTGAGCCTGGGATATACCAGACCCTGATGCTTCGACAGAAAGGACTTTCTCATTCAGCTAGGATCTCCAGTACTCTTCTGAGTCAGCAACCAGCACACAGAAGGCTACAGAGGAGCAGGTGGTAGATACTGTCTGTAGGAGTAACTTAAAGTTACTGTATAAACATGAGGACCTGAGCTTGACCCCAGACTTATAGAAAAAGGGTAACAGCTGTAAATCATGCCATGTGTTTATAAACTCAACCCTTGGAAGACAGATGCTGGAAGATCCCTGGTAAGTTAGAGTAGCACACTTAGTAAGCGATAGACCCTGTCTCAAAAAAATCAATGTGACTGAGTATGGCTTAAACACACCAACACATGTGCCCAGACACATAGGCATAAAGACACTAAATGTTCTGCCACTGAGTTAACAGGGGTGACAGTATTGTGGCCAGTGCACTCTTACATCCCTGGTTTCAATAAACCCCCAAATAGAAAGAATTCAGAGACACAATTGATGGGGAAGGTTTATCAGATCTGGCAATGCAAAAATCACCTTGCAATTGACCTAGAGGAAGGGCCATTATAGCCGTGTGAACAGAATAAAGAGAGAGAATAGATACTAGGTGAAGCTATGGAGAAAGGTTGTTTTAGGCAATGGATCCTGAGCTGCAGCTCCCTTACCTAAGGTCAACTGCAAAGTAAAATCCCAAGGAACAAAGAAGAGAGGGACAAGGGCTTGATGCAAAGAGGAAAGACAAAACGAGGCAGAATGAGCTGATTTTGTCGATGCTACTGCAACTCTCATCATGTCTCTAAAGAAGGACTTGCACTCACTGGATCCACTAATATTCACTCCTTGGAGTGTGCTTTAATGTGCTGTATGCTACTGTGATAAGTTTAAATGAACAGTAATTTATTTCTTGAGCCACAAGATGACTTAGTAGGTAAAGATACTTGAGATTCCAGAATTAACACAGTGGAGGGAGAGAACCTGCTACCCCAGGTAAGCCATGTTTAGATATGATAGATAGATAGGTATTTGATAGAAAGATGATGGATATATAGATAGATGATAGATACATAGATACATAGATAAATAGATAGGTGATTATAATAGATTGATTATAGACAGATTATGATAGATTGCTGATAAATGGATTGATGATAGATAGATAGATACATACATAGATTATGATAATGATGATAGATGAATAGATGCTAGATAGATACATACATAGATTATAATAGGTTGGTAATAGATGGGTAGGTAATAAATGGATGGATAGATAGGTATGTTGACAGATAGACAGACAGATAGATAGATAGATAGATAGATAGATAGATAGATAGATAGATAGATAGATGCATACACACGTGAACAGGTGATAGATGGATGGACAGACAGGTGGATGAATACAGGTGGTGCCTACTATGAACACAAGCTTAAATGCATGCTTAGTAAATTCTGCTGAAGACTGTGAATCAGACTTTTGGGTTCCCAAGGGTTTCACTCTGAGGAGAATATGCCAATGCTTCCCACTGCACTGAGAGTAGGATAAATCCTGCCCCCAGCTGAGAAGGCTCCTCTGGTCCAGCCCATCTCAGGCCTCAGCTCAGATCCAGCTGTTTAAATCATTGACCCTACTTAGTACCTGATCCGCTCCAGAGTCCTTGACCCTGCTGTGCTTTCTATCTACCATCTATTACCCCTGTGAGTTCCCTCTGGCTGTTCCCTTCTCATCAGTAGGATTTCAAATGAAATGTCACTTCCTCAAGGAGACCCTCACTGACCAGTGCTGAACATGGGCTGTCTTGGGGTTGTTTTCTTATCAGTACACTTTGTCTTACTTTCTTGTCGTTATCTGTGTGACCCATTCAAAGGGAGGCTCTCTCCAAGAAGTCTGCACTGCTCCCTCATCTATGAGCTTAGAGCAACAGATGCTCCTCACAGATCTGCTACATGCAATTCATGTAACAACTTATATAGCCAATCAAATTCTCCCCATGCTGGTGGCTGTAGTTACTTCCCAGGAGCTCAGGAGCTACACCTTACATCAACTCCAGCCTGGCAGCAGCTCCCGATGGAGTTGGCTACAAGATTTAAAGCAAGGATGACCACTAAGTGGCTGAGCTATGATCTGTGGATCACAACAGCTCAACTGACGTAATTAATGACCCTGAGCAAAATCTGAAATGTTGTATATTTTAGAGTCCTTACAGGGGCTGTGAAGATTTCTCATTCAGCATAAGTGCTGCTACTCATGCATGAAGATGTCAGTTTCAGTCCTAGGCACACACATAGCAAGTTCAGCATCTGTGATCACAGCATGAAGAGACAGAGAGAGGGAGGCTCCAGGACCACATTGGTCAGCCAGCCCAGTCCAATCACTTAACTTCAAGTTCATGAGCAATCCTTTCCCCCAGAAACACAAGGTGAGAGGGACAGGGAAGATACCAGAGATCATCTCTAACCACCAGAACCTGTGAGCAAATACTCACACCAATACATACATGTGCACTGCAGACATGAGCACATGAGCACTCGTGCATGCATACGCAATAATGAAATCCCCTTACAAATTTCTACCTGAGGTCAACAGTAAGTTCAACGCATAGACAACACAGGTGATCTAGGTGTTCCCTTCTCCTGTAACAGCTTCTGTTCTGTTTTGCTGCCCTGCCTTGATTTCCAGAGTGCTGGGGTTGTAGTCACGCTCCGCTACCAGACCGAGTTAGCTTTGTAATGTGTTGCTAAATGTCAACTGTTTTGATATTATGAACTGTGACACATGAATGTGCCCAGCCCTATTCTCAGTTCTGCCTCACAGCCTCCACAAAATTGTAAGTTACTTTGGACACAGTTCCGTGACAACAGATCCTTGGCAATATGGTTGTAAACCTCAGTTTCTGAGTGTCACTACTTCTAATGTCATGTGGAAGATCCTCCAACATTTTCCTGGATCTAGCTCATTTTATTTAGTGTAATAACCCTCAGGTTCACCTGCACTATTGTAAGCTGGAGGATTTCTATCTTTTTAGGCTAGAATAATACTTTGCCATATGTCTATACTACATTTTCTTTATCCATCCATCATTAGACAATTAGGTTGCTTCTACATGTAAGCTGTTGTTAATATTGCTGCTATTCACAACAGAAACATACATTTCTTCAAAGCCTACATTTCAGTTCATTTGGTCCATTTGCTGCGGCTACGCTGTTAGGTCCTATCATAGTTCCTTTTTAAAGGTATGGGGACCCTCTATACTGTCCTCTATAGTGCCCATAAGCCGTCATCAAGCATCCATATCACAAAATAAAATATTTAAATGAGAACCAAGTACAAGGGCTACAGTTCTGTCATTATCCACCCTTCCATGGCCTGATTGGTCTCCGAAGCTTAAGCATGTATGCCCCACCCCTAGTTTCTTGTCCTTAATGGCTAAACACACTGTGAATCCCTTAGTTTCCCAGTCTCCAGCTCTACCTTAGGCATTCTTGTGGGAGCAAAGACAGACAGGCACATTGGGTCTGAGCTGGTGAGGATGCCTGCTGGTCTCTGTTGGATCTAGCTCCCCGCCTACGTAATTGCTAGTGAAGACTTTGCTGGTACCGAGCTATCTTGAGCCTCATCATCTGTCTCTAAAGAACATCACTAAAAGTGATTGCCTTGGTATCTCCCAGCAACAGGCAACTTACAAACACACACAACTAACCTCACCTGTCATGGGGAAGGAAGTGCATGTAGATTATCCAGAAATTCAATTTACCTTTAGTGAGCCTGTGATGACTTTCACATATGTAAACAGTGGCTCTGATCCTCAAGAAGTGTGCAGTCTGTCAGAGAAGAGAAAGACATAGAACCTGACCCTGACATGCACCTAAGAAAAACCTGACGAAAATGTTTAAAAACTGCAAAGCTGTCACAGACAGATAAATTTATGATAGGAACTGTTGTCCATCTGAATGAAATCTACACAAAAAGGAAGTGGCAAATGGTGATGACTGTGGTGAAGAAAGACTATAGCAAGAGAAAAGAGGGAGAGAAGCCTGGAAGAAGGAGAGGGGATGGGGGGATGGATGGATGAAGAGAGCTGAGTTACCCTCAGAGCTACACAGTCATTCAGGTGTAGGAACAGAGGGGTAGACAGTCAGAGCTCACACAGTCACTCAGGAGGCACAGTCAGTGGGATGCAGTCAGAGCTACAGTCATTCAGGTGTAGGAACAGTCAGGGGATTAGACAGAGCTACACACAGTCCTTCAAATGTAGGCACAGTCAGTGGGGCACAGTTAGAGCTACACAGTCATTCAGGTATAGGAGCAGTCAGTGAGGTAGACAGAGCTACACACAGTCACTCAGGTTTAGGCACTCAGTGGGATGTAACTCTGGAGAGTGGGAAAAGTGGGATAGTGGGAGGAGGCTGACCAGGTGTGGGCTATGGAGACCTTTGGGACTTTGACACAGAGTGTAGTGATCTTTGTTGTTGTTGTTGTTGTTGTCTATAGTTGAGGATCGTGTTGTTTGGGGCAATTGTGTCTAACAAAGACCATTGCGTGCTCCCAGCTGTTTTAGAAAATGCACTACAGTGGTTAATTGGAAAGAAGCTGTGCTGTGGCACCCATGACAGGGGGAACCAGCAGTTCTGTATTGCTGAGTCTTGGTGGACCCCACTGGAAGGCTCTGTGGAGATGAGGGGGGCTTACCTAAAGCTAGAGGCTCGATATCTGCAGGCAGCCATTCCCTTGAGAATGGGCTACCTGGCCATTGCCTGAGCCTCCATCTGGATCCCAGTACGTATGGATAAGCACAGCTCTGGGCTGCACACATCAGTGGGTGTGTCATTCAGGACCCCGTTGGAAAGCATGGAGTTTTTGCATTGTTGTTCCCAGCACCCGGTTCAAGCTGTCCAGTCAGTCATGTGCCCTCCTGCTGGTGAGGAGCCTTAGTGTACGGATGCACCACAAAGCTGACTCACACCCTTTATGGGCTGCACAAATATTTGTGGAGTTCACCCAATGATTATTAAATCCTCTCCACAAAGGGAACAGACTTTACGGGGCTCTATTAGTTATTGGATTTTCCATTTCTCACTGTGGAGGCGGGGGAGAAGATGCAACAAAGGCAAACAGTGTGAAATGGATTGTTTGCTTCCCTTCAGGGTAATTTCCTGCCAACTGACAAAACACACGGACTAGGAGAAGCAGTCGCCGACTTATCGTAAGGCCAGTTTCTTTGTATTCTTAGAACTAAAAGATCCCTGAAGACCCAATTTCCTTACTTTGGAAATGAGAATCACAACACTAATTTCACAATACACGTGTGAGCAGGTGCACCACCATCTGGCAGCGGATAGCTGAAAGCTGGGGGCGGGGCTTCACAGAGATTGACACGCAGATGGCACCTGCTTGAGACTGACAGTGCACCACCTGTGACTCCTTATGTGGCAGTCCCAGCTCTGAGAGAGGGTCAAGGGAGAGTACAGAAGTTCATTGTCAACTTCCATATTGCTGCCACCGCCACAGGAAAATCGTGTCTCAACCCCATACCGTGTATGACTGAGCCGTGAGCATCTTGAATTGAAATACACACAACAGCACTAAAGATCATCACCATGCAAATGGGAACTCTGCCAAGCCATTTGACCCGGAAAGCAGAGTCAATTAGGAATCACAGAAGGACGGACCACAAACTAATAATAGGAGTTGTATACTAAGTGGTGATTCCACAAATTCACTTACACATGCAGCCCATGATTGCCAACTAGTCTAGTCCTCATTGTCACCCTGTGAGGTGAGGGCTTGTTCACAGTAAGAAAATCCCCTTGTTTGTAGTAAGAAAATTCCACCATGGGCATTAGGTACCACGGGATGGTGACATCTCTTCCAGAGACCAGGCTTCCTACCACCCCCTTGGTCTCAGCAAAAAACAAAGGTCGATGCAGGTCTGGGAATTGCCATTCACTGTGCCAGAAATGGACAGTACCCACAACTCAGGCAAAGACTGTACAGTGGGCCTGCTCTAACTGCTCTGTGCCCTCCTTGGGTCTCAGGGGGACAGAAAGCATACATGAGCAGGCTATGCCCACTAGACGTGTGCTCTGAGTCTGGTACAATACAAGAACAAAAGCAAGAGAAAAGACAAGAGATAAATCAGGAAAGTGCATCAAGCCATTTGGGTCTACACAGCTGGGTGTTCAGCACAAGAAGACAGTTTCCAACAGGGCTTTCTAAGGGGGCTAGAATCTGACTGAAGTCTTAGAAGGGAGTCACTGAAAGGAAGTAGAGAGAAGTGTCTGGCCCCAACCCCCTCTTGGGACTAGAGTGTGGGTGTAAAACTGAGACAGAATTGACCTGGTTATGGTAAACAAGTTACTACTTGTCAAAGTCAGATGGAGAGGGAAAATATAAATAGTCTAGTTGAGGCAAGCATCTTATCAACTGATTCATGTACTCAGACCCCCAAAACATTTTTTATAAATGTTTTTATAAAGTCCACGCCTTTAATCCCAGAACTTGGGAGGCAGAGGCAGGTGGATCTGTGTGAATTTGAGGCCAGCCTGGTCTACAGAGCAAGTTCCAGGACAGCCTCCAAAGCAATACAGAGAAACCCTGTCTCAAAAAAAAAAAAAAAAAAAAAAAAAACAAAAAAAGACCAAAAAAAAAAAATAAAAACCTTTACTTCAAAATATTACAGCTCCCTTCACTTGGATTATTTCTGCCTTTTGAGGAAACCCTATGCAGTTCACGGTGTCTCCAGAGGCAAATAAGAAAGCAAGTGATGATTAACTTAGTTTCTCATGTGGCCCATGTTTCATTTCTCTCTGCTAACTGGCTTCACTCAGGAGAGCCAGGAGGGGGGCTGATCTGTGCATACCTTCCTTTAGTCATGTGACAGTTCTCACCTACAGATCTTTCTACCTGGATAAAAATGGACTTTCTAGTTCTCTGTTCTTGCTTGGAACTTCACTCATGTTGTAGTGTAATTGGTCTCCATAATCTCATTAGGAGGTGTGGCTTTGTTGGAGTGGGCGTGGCCTTCTTGGAGGAAGTGTGTCACGGTGGGGGCAAGCTTTGAGACTTCCTGCGCTCAGGATACCACCCAGTGTGTCAGTCCACTTTCTATTGCCTCCAAGACACAAATTAGGATTCCCAGCTCCAGCATCATATCTGCCTGCACACTGCCACGCTCCCCATCATGATGACAATGGACTGAACCTCTGAGACTGTAAGCAAGCTACCCCAAATGAATGTTTTCTTTATGAGAGTTGCCGTGGTCATGGTGTCTCTTCACAGCAATAAAAAAACCAAGCTAAGACAACTCAAGTCCCGACTCTTGATTTAATGGCTTTCCCAGGCATGATGTTCTCTGTGACTTTCAGTCTCCTGTGTGTGTCCTGGCTTTCTTCCACATCCTTTCTCACCAGGACGACACATTCATGTCTGCAACACAGAAGTCACTTGGGTCCTCCCAGATCTTTATTCTGGCCCCCCTTGTGACTCATCACATGTCCTTTGTCCCTCACTTCCCCTAGTGCTTTCTGTCACCTGTCACACATGTTCCATGCCCCATCAGGATCTTCTCACAGCCACTCCCCTCCCTCATTTCTCCATCCCTTCTGTTCCCAGCTTAGACACCATTGAAAGGTTCAGGCATTACTCTGGCCTGCCCTGTTACCTGGCAGGATGCACTCAGGCAACACTCTGGCCAGCCCAGAGTTCCATGAGAACCAGACAGGTGCAAAGGACCCCTTTAAAGGACTGACCCCTGCCCGTTTACATTCTCTTACTCTCTTGCTCTTGCTCTTACTCTTTTACTCTTGCTCTTGCTCTTACTCTTACTCTCTTTCCCTCTTACACTCTTACTCTCATCTTACTCTGTCTCATATCTTATCTCTCTCTCTGCTCTGCACAGGTTGGTTACCTCTCACCCCCCTTTTCCTTCCCCATCTACCAATAAACTCCACGTGGGATCGTTGAGTCGCGGTCTGTGTCTCCTTACTGGATAAACCTAAACATTTTAACAACAACCATGGCTTGCCATTTTATACTCTCTATTCTCTTCCTCGCTCTATCTACTTCTTCCTTCTGAAACTAGGGGATGGGTGGCTGGAAAGCCATACACTCTGCCCCACTTCTTCCTGATTCCCAACAAGGGATGATGAGGGGAAACTGTGTCCACCAATCCTGAACAGAGGCTGGAGAAGAGCTCACTGCCCTCCTGATCAGCCTGCCTTGAAGCTCAGGTTTACACATCATTAATTCATTACCAGCACTTTGTACTGCCTGGCAATCCTCCTCTCACTGCCAACTCTACTTATTCTCCCATGATGCTCAGGAGCTCTTTGGTACCTTTACCTTTCTCCTCCTGGCTCCAGCAATTTTTCCATCCCCACTCTTGCCTGATTACTCTGCTTCTTAATTCACAGAGCAGCAGTCAGCATGGGTATCTCGAACAAGCTTCAATCAGGATGTCTTCCAGGCTACCTGCGTCTGTACCCGTGCACTGTTCCAGTGACTACAGACATGTAGTCTTTGCACTTCCAGAGGCACAAGCCAAATTGTAAATCAGATTATGTCACTTTGCTCAAAATTCCAATAATCTCAGGTATATGAGAGCATGTGTGTGTGTGTGTGTGTGTGTGTGTGTGTGTGTATTGTGTATGTGCACATGAGTGCATGTGTATGTGCATGAATGCAGAGGCCAGAGGTCCATGTCAAGTCTCTTCCTCAGCTACTCACCAAGTTTATTTTTCTTTTTGAGATGCGGTCTTTCATTGAACCTAGAACTTTCCAGTTAGCTAGACTAGCAGGTCAGTGTGCTCTGGGCATCTGCCTATCACCCTCCTCAGCTGAGGTTATTGGTATGTACTTCTGCACCCAGCTTTAAAACATTTTTGAGCCTGCCTTCCAGTGCCCTGTGTGAAGCCTCCTGAGGCCTGGGGACTGTGCACTTAGGAACCCATCAAGGTGGAACAGCCCACCCAGAGTCTGCCAGTATCCTAGTCCTGCCTCTACCCATGGGAAGAGGAGAGAAATAGGAGTATTGGACCTGCTTGCTCCCACTAGAAGAAAACCTTGGATCCTTACCCACCATAAAAGGAAGAGACTCCACCTGCATCCATTGGAAGAAGGGATGGAAAGAAGACAATATAAAAATATATTCAACAACAGAAAAACAAATATAACACCACCAGAGTCTAGGGAATCTACACCAGCAAGACCTGAACATCCCAACAAGGATGAAGCAGAAAGAATGACCTTAACAACAGCTTCATGAAAATGATAGAGGCCCTCAAAAAGGATATGAGAAAATCCCTTAAAGAAACAAAAGAAAAAAACAAACCAAAAAATACAAAAAAAATCAACAAGTCTGTTAAAGAAAGTCAAGAAAAAAACAACAAAACAGATGAAGGAAACAATGCAAACATTTCAAGACCTGAAAACTAACATATAGACAATAATGAAAACACAAACTGAGGGAATGCTAGAAATAGAAAAGCTGGGTAAATGATCAGGAACTACAGATGCAAACATATCCAACAGAACAAAAGAGATGGAAGGGAGACTCTCAGTCATTGAAGATACACTAGGAGAAATAGATTCATCGAGCAAAGAGAATCTAAAGAATCAAAGGTGCAGAAAACATATTCAACAAAATCATAGAGGAAAACTTTCCCAACCTAAAGAAAGACATGCCAATTGAAAGTACAAGTAGCCTACAGAACACCAAATAGAGTGGACCACAAAGAAAGTGCCCTCACCATATAATAATCAAACCCCCAAACATACAGAATAAAGAAAGAATATTAAGAGCAGCAAAGAAAAACATATAAAGGCAAACCTATCATAATTACACAAAACAGGGCCCAGGAGGCTGGCGGGAAGACTACACATTAAATATGATGGCAGCGGTGGGATATGAATTTCCACATAGAATGACAAAATCTTAACCAAAATATCAGAGAGAAGCTTGGCTTCTTGGTAGCAGCATTTTTCTCAGGTGGGCTGTTTTGCTAGAGACAAGCAGAGACTCATGCAGCTCACTTAAGGGAGTCTTCCTGACTCAGTATAACAAGCAAAAACAAAACAAAAAACCCTGCAAGGCTCTTTTAAGAGGCCCTGCTAACAATTGAATGGTGTGTATGTGCAGCAGGAAGTGGCAGTGACCACATCTCCAAGCCAGCACATTTGTTTGATGTCAGCATAGAGATTAAGGCATTGAGCACAGATCCTGATGCTGATAGTAAACTTAGGCCTGCCATTTTGGAAAGCCAGTGGCTGTTTCCACTTTAATTTTAGCAATGTTCTTTAACCTATGTGGCCAGAAAAATATAAAGTTTTACAGTAAAGTTAGATTCAGATGAAGTAAAACCTTGAAAAGGTAGACTTGTGATAGAAAAAGAAACAAGATAAAGTGATTTTAAAAAATAGAGAAAATGGTTGTGCAGTGGTGGCACACACACCTTTAATCCCAGTGCTTGGGAAGCAGAGGCAAACAGATCTCTGTGATTTCAAGGCCAGCCTCGTGTACAAAGAGTACAAGGGCAGCCAAAGTACACAGAGAAACCCTGTCTCAAAGAAGTAAAAAGGAAAACTAAAAGAGAGTAATAATAATAAATAGATAAATAAAAAGCCATGTAAAGATGGAAAATACACAGAGAGTCTGGATACTGTATGCTATTGTGTTGCCATTGAATTGTTCAATTGCTAAAGAAGGAATAAAAACTGCTAAAATATACTTGATTATAAATGCTGCTGAATTAATCCAATTTATATCGTTTGAAAGTGCTTTGACTTCTAAATTTAAATATAAAGACAGGTTACTTCGGAAAAGAGTATTTGTTTATGTTTCCACAGAAAATGGAAAGCTGTCAGTTCCTTCCATGTTTCTGTGGTTTGATAAACCAAGAATCCCAGAAGCAGTGGCCCAAGTGATTCAACATCTAAAACAGCTGAGATGATACAGCCTTATGGACTACAAAAACAAGGACTCGGCCAGGTTTCTGAGCTATGTCATGATCCCCATGGTATGGACAGCGCCCCCTATCAGCAGGAAGCAGTTTGGAATGAACAAAGCCAAACTTCCCAAATATTGTTTATAAATTTTTGTTTTCACTTAAATGGGGCTGCTTATAATTGGTTAATGACCACAACCAATCTCTTTTTAAAAGTAAAAGGGGATTATGGTATGGGAATGAATACTTTGTATTGGCATGGTTTTTCATTTATTGATACAAATTAAAATCAAGTTTGTGATGTGTATATTTCTCCTCTTGATTAAGTATTGTGTTTATACTGATCTTTTAAAATATAACACGTAATAAAATACAGATTATAGATAGTTACCTATAATAGTCAGAACTTATAGTTAGGTTAGTTAGGTTTTCTAGATATACAGAGATATATTTGAGATAGATAGATAGTCTTCAAGCCTTTCAAAGACCTTCAGAAAATGGCATTTAAAATGGTTTAGGGTTTTTGTTGACAATGAGAAATGTCTGCTCTTGGCAGCACCAATTACACCTGAGAGGAAGGTGGGCATCGAGGAAACTCATTATGGAGTTTGCTTTCAACATGGCAAGATTAGCCATTTGGACAAGAAACTGTTCTTGCCTAGACTGTTTGACTGTTGCTGTATAATCTGGACATGCAGTACCCACAGAAAAATGAATACTGAATTTGGACAGTCTTAAAGGGTTCCTGCTTCATGGAAGAGTCTGTCAGACTTTCTGCAGGACACAGAAAAATGACTGACAGACTGCCAATGCAGATGGACAGTTTCAAATTTCCTGCTTTGCTGAGAAGTCTAACAGACACACTGTGGCTTGTGGGCTGAAGATGGATGCCCCAACGTTACAGAGGAATTTCGGGTGACTGTCGAGGTAGTGAGATATTTCTGTCAATTCTAGTGTTTATACATTATCCTTCTGTGGTCTTTGATGGAGTTATAGACATAGTTATAATCATAGTTTTCCTTAATTATGATAAAAGATAAGCTACATATAAGACTTTAGACTCACACAGATAGGATAGATGATAAAATATTTTCTTTAAATCTTACTAAATGTTAATGAACAAAATATTGTAACTATAGTTCTTACTTGATAACTGGTCTGTTATATATAATTTGACTATGTTAAAGTTAAAAACTTTCCTTCTATTTAGACAGAAAAGAAGAGATGATGGGGGAAGTTCTGTGTATATGTCAATAAAGCACTGCTGGCCAATAGGGAAGAAAGTTAGGTGGGACTAGGAGTCTAGGAGGATTCTGGGAAATGTAGTGAAGAGACTGGTCACCATGTGATCTCCTGGGAGGAAGAGGTGCTCAGAAGTGCGTCCTCAAAAAGATAAGTTCTTATAAAATATATATTGGTAATTATGGGTTAATAATCAAGTCAGAGCTAGCCGATAAGAAATCAAGCAAATGGCCGGGCGTTGGTGGCTCACACCTTTAATCCCAGCACTCGGGAGGCAGAGGCAGGCGGATCTCTGTGAGTTCGAGGCCAGCCTGGTCTACAAAGTGAGTTCTAGGACAGCTTCCAAAGCCACAGAGAAACCATGTCTCGAAAAACCAAAAAAAAAAAAAAAAAAAAAAAGAAAGAAAGAAAGAAAGAAATCAAGGAAATGGCCAACAGCTTCATAGTTAATATACTGGCTTGTGTGTTATATGGGGGCTGAAAGCAGCAACAGGAACCAAGCAATGGGCAGGAAGACTAAACATTAAGTGGACCACAAAAAAGTCCCCTCACCACATAATAATCAAACCCCCAAACATACAGAATAAAGAAAGAATATTAAGAGCAGCAAAGGAAAGCATATAAAGGCAAACCTATCATAATTACACCTGACTTCTCCATGGAAACTCTGAAAGCCAGAGGGTCCTGGATAGATGTTCCACAAACATTAAGAGACCAAGAATGTCAGCCCAGACTACTATATTCAGCAAAAGTTTCAATCACTATAGATAGAGAAAACAAGATATTTCATGACAAAACCAGATTTAAATAATAAACATCCATTAATGCAGTCCTACAAAAAGTTCTGGAAGGAAAACTACAACCCAAGGAAGATAACGTCACCCACAAAAACATAGGCAATAGATAATCCCACTTTACCAAAAGCCAAAAGAGAAAAGGGGTGGAAATCCACATACAATCCCATGACCAAAAACAAATCCAAAACAAAAGAGAACAAACAATCAAAGGTCATTAATATCCTCAATATTAATGGTATTAACTCACCTAAAAGACACAGGTTAACAGAATGGATATGAAGACAGAAGCCATCCTTCTACTGCATACAAGAAACACAACTCAAATTCAAAGACAGATGGAACCTTAAAGTTAAGGGTTGGGAAAAGATTTTCCAATTGAATGGACCCATGAAACAAGCAGGTGTAACAATATATAACAAATTAGACTTTAAACTAAACTTAATCAAAAGACATGAAGGAGGTCATTTCATATTCATCACAGGAGAAATCCATCAAGATGAAGTCTCAATTCTGAACATCTATGCCCTAAATACAAAGGCATCCACATTCATAAAAGAAACATTACTAAAGCCATACATAAAATCTCACACACTTATAGTGGGAGACTTCAACATCCCACTCTCACCACTAGACAGTACCTCCAGACAGAACCTTAACATAGAAACAAAGAAAGTAATAGAAGTTAAACACAATTGGGTCATACCATTCCTGGGTCAAGTAAGAAATAAAAAAAGAAAGTAAAGACTTCCTAGAATTCAATGGGAATGAAGACACAACATACCCAAACTTATGGGACACTTTGAAAGCAGTACTAAGAGGAAAGTTCATAGCACTAAGTGCCCACATGAAGAAACTGGAGAATAGTCACATTAGAGAATTAACAGCACAACTGAAAGCTCTAGAGCAAAAAGAAACAAACTCACCCCCGAGGAGTAGATGCCAGGGAAAAATCAAATTGAGGACTGAAATCAATAAAGTAGAAACTTAGGAAAACAATAAAAAGAACCAATGCAATGAAGAGTTAGTTCTTTGAGAAAATCAACAAGATAGACAAACCTTTATCCAAATTTACCAAAAGGCAGCGAGAGAACATACAAATTAACAAAATCAGAAATGAAAAGGGGGACATAACTCTGAGAAAATCCAGAGAATCATCAGGTCATACATTGAAAACCTGTACTCCACAAAATCCAAATATCTAAAGGAAATGGACAATTTCCTGGATAGATATCACTTACCAAAATTAAATCAAGAACAGATAAGCAATTTATAGACTTATAACCCCTATGGAAATAGAAGCAGTCATCAAAAGTCTCCCAATGAAAAAAAGTCCAGGCCTAGATGGTTTCAGTGAAGAAATTTACCAGGAATTCAAAAAACAGCTAATAACAATTCTCCTCAGAGTATTCCACACAATAGAAGCCAAAGGGTCATTGCCAAACTCTTTTTGTGAGGCTTCAATTAACTTGTTACCCATGCCACACAAAGACACAACTAAGAAAGAGAACTTCAGACCAATATCCCTCATGAACATTGATGCAAAACTTCTCAATAAAATACGGGCAAATGGGATCCAAGAACACATCAGAAAACTCACCCACCATTACCAAGTAGGCTCCGTCCCAGGATGCAGGGAATCCATTCAACACACAAAAATCCATCAATGTAATCCACCATATAAACAAACTTAAACAGAAAAATCACATTATCATTTCACTAGACACAAGGAAAACCTTTGACAATATCCAACTCCTCTTCATGATAAAGGTCCTGGAGAGATCAGGAATAACAGAAACATACCTAAGCATAATAAAAGCAAAATACAGCAAACCAACAGCCAGCATCAAACTAAATGGAGAGAAACTCAACGCAATTCCTCAAAAATCAGGAACAAGACAAGGTGTCCACTCTCTCTATACATCTTCAATATTGTACTTGAAGTTCTAGCTCAGAGCAATAAGACAAAAAAATGAGATCAAGGGGATACAAATTGGAAAAGAAGTCAAATTTCCACTATTTGTATATGATATGATAGTTTACATAAGTGACCCGAAAAATTCTACCAGGAAATGCCTACAGCTGACAAACACCTTCAGCAAAATGACAGGATACAAGATAACCTTTAAAAAAATCAGTAGCCCTACTACATACAGACAATACATTGGCTGAGAAAGAAATCAGAGAAACATCACTCTTTACAATTGCCACAAGCAACATAAAATACCTTGGGGTAACAGTAACCAAACAAGTGAAAGACCTGTGTAGCAAGAACTTTGAGTCTTAAAGAAAGAAGTTAAAGAAGACACCAGAAAATGGAAAGATCTCCCATGATCTTGGATAGGTAGGATCAACATAGTAAAAATGGCAATCCTGCCAAAAACAATCTACAGATTTAATGCAATCCCCATCAAAATCCCAGCACAATTCTTCACAAACATTGAAAGAGCAATACTCAATTTTAAATGGAAAAACAAAAGATCCAGGATAGTCAAAACAACCCTGTACAATAAAAGAACTTCCATAGGCATCATCCTTCCCTCACTTCAAGCACTATTATAGAGCTACAGTCCTGAAAACAGCTTGGGACTGGCACAAAAATAGACAGGTAGACCAAAGGAATCTAATTGAAAACCCTGATATTAACCCACACACGTATGAACATCTGACCTTTGACAAAGAAGCTAAAAATATACAATGGAATAAAGAAAGCATCTTCAACAGATGGTGCTGGCATAACTGGATGCTGGCATGTAGAAGATTGCAGATAGATCCATGTCTATGGCCATGCACAAAACTTAAGTCCAAATGGATCAAAGACCTCAACATAAATTCAGTCACACTTAGAAAAGAAAGTGGGAGGTATCCTTGAATGAATTGGTACAAGAGACTGCTTCCTGAACCATACACCAGTAGCACAGACACTGAGATCAATAATTAATAAATGGGACCTCCTGAAACTGAGAAACTTATGTAAGGCAAAGGACACTGTCAACAAGACGAAAAGGCAGCCTACAGAATGGGAAATGATATTCACCAACCCCACATCTGACAGAGAGCTAATTACCAAAATATACAAAGAACTTAAGAAGCTAGTCACCAAAACACCAAATGATCCAATTAAAAAGTAGAGCACAGAACTAAACAGAGAATCTCAAAAGAGGAATCTAAAATGGCTGAAAGACACTTAAGAAAGTGTTCAACATCCTTAGCCATCAGTGAAATGCAAATCAAAACAACTCTGAGATACCATCTTGCTCCTGTCAGAATGGCTAAAATCAAAAACACCAATGACAGTTTATACTGGAGAGGATGTTGAGAAATGGAAACACTCCTCCACTGTTGATGGGAGTGCAAACTTATACAGGCACTTTGGAAATCAGTATGGAGATACCTCAGGAAAATGAGAATCAGTCTACAATAAGATCCAGCAATTCTACCCTTAGGTATATACCCAAAAGATGCACATTCATACAATAAGGACATCTGTTCATCTATGTTCTTAGCAGCATTATTTGTAATAGCCAGAAGCTGGAAGCAACCTAGATGCCCCTCAACTGAAGAATGGATGAAGAAAATGTGATACATTTATACAATGAAGTACTATTCAGCGGTAAAAAAGAATGGAATCTTGAAATTCTCAGGCAAATAGATGGCACTAGAAGAAACCATCCTGAGCGAAGCAACCCAGTCACAAAAAGACAAACATGGTATGTACTCACTCATATATGGATTTTAGACATAGAAAAAAGGATTTCCAGCCTACAATCCACACCGCCAGAAAAGCTAGGAAACAAGGAGGTCCCTAAGACGGACATAGATGGTCTCCCAGATAAGAGGAAAGGGACAAGATTTCCTGAGCTAATTGGGAGCATCGGGTGAGGCGAGAGGTTTAGGAGAAAGAGAAGGGGAGAAGAAGAGGGGAGAGGAGGACATGAGGGAGCAGGAAGTTCGAGTCAAGGGAAGAATAGAGGAGAGCAAGAAAAGAGATACCATAATAGAGGGAGTCATTATAGGTTTAAAGAGAAATCTGGCACTAGGGAAATGTCCAGAGATCTACAAGAATGACCCCAACTAACAATCTAAGTAATAGTGGAGAGGCTACCTTAAATGGCCTTCCCCCATAATGAGATTGATGACTACCTTATATGGTATCCTAGGGCCTTCAGCCAGTAGCTGATGGAAACAGAAGCAGACACCCACAGCTAAGCACTGAGCCGAACTCCTGGGATTCAGTTGCAGAGAAGGGGGAGCAATGAGCAAAGGGGTAAAGACCAGGCTGGAGAAACCCATAGAAACAGCTGATCTTAATAAGGGGAAGCTCATGGACCCCAGACTGATAGCTGGGAAACCAGCATAGGACTGATCCAGATACCCTGAACGTGGATGTCAGTTAGGAGGCATGGGCAATCTATGGGACCTCTGGTAGTGGATCAGTATTTATCCCTAGTATACAAATGCACTTTGGGAGCCCATTCCACATAGAGGGATACTCTCTCAGCCTAGACACATGGGGTAGGGCCTAGGTCCTGCTTCAAGTGATGTGACAGACTTTGAAGACTCCCCCATGGAAGGCCTTACCCTCCCTGGGGAGCAGAAAGGGGGTGGGATATGGGGTTGGTGGGGGGCAGGGGAGGAGGCGAGGGAGAAGAAACTGGTATTGACATGTAAAGCAAGCTTGTTTCTAATTTAAATAAAAAATAAATGAAAACATTTTTGAGACATTGTTATCGATTTCTTTTGTGTGCCTTGTGGTAGGTAGTACAGGGTGGAGGAAGGTGATTGTTAAAGTGCCACAGCAGCAAGGGGATGTCAGAAGACAATCTCAGGAGTTAGCTCTCCCCTTCTACCACGTGGATCCCAGGAATGGAACTTTTGTTTATCAGGCTTTGTAACAGACACCTTCTTCTGCTGAGCCACCACCCCCACCACTCAACACCAGGCTTTTTACACGGGTACTCAGGTCTGTATTCAAGTCCTTTCGCTGGCGGTGCAAGCACTCCCCTGAAGGAGCCATCTTTCCAGACTCTCCACTCAGGACTGTTTTAAGTCCAGAAACCCTTACTCAGGGATCATCTTTCCTTCATTCTCTTTAGTGCCTCTTCCACTCCCTTTCCCCTTGCACCCCCCATCTGCAGAGCTGACTGGCCCGCTATACACCCACCTCAGGACCTTTGCACATGGTCCCTTACCGGCTATGCTCCTCTCCCTGATACTGCAAAGTTCCCTCCTTCACTTATCCTCAGCCACTGTTCAAGAATTAACTGTTCAAGGAAGCCTTTCATAATCAATTGGCATGTGACATAATTCCGGCCTTGACTCCCTTTCCCATTTTCCCAGTTTTTTTTTTTTTATTGCTGCACAGGGCTTAGGCCATTGTTGCTCCTGTTATTGCTGAGTCACATTGGATGCAAACTCTTTGAGAACCAGACTTTGTTTCCTTTGGCTCATGACCGTGCACTGAAGTCCCCAGGACAGTGTGTGGCATCTGATGGGTGCTCGAGAAACATTTGAACAAATGAGCTCATTTGGCTTACGATTTTGGCTTTCACGTAAGATTTTATTCCAATCAAAAGTGTCTCTCCTAAAAATAAAGTAAAAAAAAAAAACACTGCTCTGGATTGCAGAAGCTATTACTTGGACAAATTTAGTCCACAGTTTCAAAACATTTTGAAATAATAGCCCTATTTTAGGCATTACAGGCTCTGAACTTGCCTGAGATAGGATTAAATTCCAAACAGAAACCCTGATTTTGAGAGTAAGCAATCCCATCTCTTGATCCTACCATTTTGGGTTTTAAATGTTCCTTTTCTGCAACACAGTTCCCACTGTGGGGCTGAGACCCCATGATAAGGACCTCCCCATGCAACACTGTCAACATGGCAAGATTATGTGGCAGGGCTTCTTGCATCATGACAGGAGTCACAGAACAGTGCCCCGAAATGAATGACACTGAGTCGGTTGCCCACTTGTGAAAGGCTCTCCATGTATTCTCTCTGTCTGACTATTTTTAAGCCAGCCTGGCTGCCTTTGGTTGATTCATTCCCCCAGCACCTGGGGAAAGCTGTTTTGAGATGATAAAGTGAGGGAGATACATTAGCTACTTGCTGAGAGTTTAGATTTATTTTTTTTCAAATCCTCTCTAGGCACCAATTTTCTAACCCATTCATTCTTACCCAGGAGAATGAATGTAAGCGGCATGAGAACAGAGACTTAATGGGTCTGAGGCACTGCAGGCTCACACTGTCTTAAACAGTACCTGGCACTTATTTGACATGAAGAATTAGTGGTTGGGCAAGTGAATTAATATACACACTGTCTCAGCTAGGGTTTCTTTTGCTGTGAAGGGACCCCATGACCATGACAACTCTTATAAAGAAAAACATTTAATTGGGGCTGTCTTAACAGTTCAGAAGTTTAGTCCATTGTCATCAGGGCAAAAGCACAGCAGCAGGCAGACATGGTACAAGAGAAGGAGTTGAGAGTTCTACATCTTGATTTGCAGGCAGCAGGAAGAGACTGAGTCACACTAGGCCTGGCTTGAGCTCCTGAGACCTCAAACCTTGCCCCCTGGTAACTCACTTCCTCCAGCAAACCACAACTGCTACAAGTGCCAGGGTCCAGCCTGTGTCAGTCCTACACTACAGGGGTCATCTATCCTGGACTGATGTCTTTAGGGCTGTGCTCAGGACCAGCTGAACCATCCCAGGTTCAACCCTGAATGGGGGAGTGTGGATCAGGGAAGACAGCATTAAGAATGAGACGGAGACATCTTGTCATTTCACGAGGGCTCACAGTCCATACTGGAGCCACTGGTTTATTCAAGCATACTCTTAAATAGATTTTTAGAAGCAGGGGTTCTGGCAGAAGATATCTATTATCATGTATATAGGGCTGACTAGGAAACACTTCCATTAACCCTAGACATGGTCCTAGAATGCCCATACACAAACCCTCAGATCTCTTGTAATACAGGTCTCACTAGTCCTCAGGTGTGCCTCACTGGCCCCCAGGCATGTCCCCATGATGGGTGTGAGGCCTAGGTCTATTGTTATACAAACTAGAAGTCATTCTCCACTGTGGCCAGGCAGGTAACCAGTTGACATCTAAAAGACAATAGGAGATTTGAGCTCCTGGAATTGATCTGAGGCCTATATCGAAATATATTCGCCCCCCCAAAACAAGGGCACACCTCCTAATAGTGCCACTCCCTATGAACTTATGGGGGCCATTTTTATTTCAAATCACCACATATACTTCTATTGAAGATATATGATTGTTAGTGACCATTTGTCAGGCAGGGGATATAAAAAGACAATATAGTTTTTAAGTTGGAGACATCAATAATTTAAGTACCATTAGGGGACAGAAATGAGACAGTAACAGTACCCCTAAGGTTTCAGTTGGATATGGGATAAAGTCACATATGCAGATATCATCTGTATGCATATCAGAATGAAACAATGACAGTTAAAGCAGTATAAAATATAAGAATGCCAAAAGAGGATCAATTAAGTCCATGAGTCTGTGAAAGTGAGCTGAAGCTATGACTTGAAGGAAAAGAATGAATCCAGCAACCAACAGTATAAGAAACAGCAAGAAGAAAAAGGATAGTCCTTACCTCACACATTCCTCTAAAGCAATGAGATGCATGCCAAGGATACCCTCTGCACTGCAGGAACATTTCAAAACTAGATAAGGCATTGTACATAGACACTTTTGAAAAATACAGTTAAGATGTCAGGAAAAATAATCAGCTTGCTTAAATGGTTATAAAATGCTTAAAGTCATTTTCTGACCTTATCTGGTTTAGAACAAAAATTACTTCAAGAGGCACTGTCCTATGATCAAGTTCATGGTACCCACGAGAAAGATGGATACCACTCCTGATTGTTTGGAAACATAAGCATTTGTCAGAGCTTAGAGGCAGCTGGAAGATGGACAATGATCATCAACAGACAGACACACTATTGAACTGCCAATGGAAACCTTGAACCCTTCACACTTACAGCTCCTACACTCCAGTAACTTGAGACTTCATTCTATCAAGAATGTGGAGCTATGGTAGAACAAGAGGTTGTGTGAGACCTTTAATGCTGATGTCTATTAATTCCATCTTATTCCATTGTCTAAGAAATCAGGTAGTTGTGTTAAGCTTTTAATCATGTTGTCACTGTAGAACAAACATTGACAGAAGTTACCTGAGCCCTCTCGTTGCATATGCAGCATGCTAAATTAGGAACCTCAAAAATGTCACAGAAGGGGCAACGTGTTTTGCACCTATATGGTAAAACAGCTTATTTTTTTGTTTTGTTTTTATCTTTTTGGAGACAGAGTTTCTCTGTGGCTTTGAAGGCTGTCCTGGAACTAGCTCTTGTAGACCAGGCTTGTCTCAAACTCACAGAGATCCGCCTGCCTCTGCCTCCCAAGTGCATCAGCTATCTTTCATGCTATTGTTTTTTAAGAAAACATAGTCAAATATAAACTCATATTTAAGTTGAAAGGTATAGACCTGCCATGCCTTCAGAAACCAAACCCCCCTAGTTGGTGTAGTCAGCTAGTTACTTATATGCCTATGTTTCCAAATCACATGTCCACAGATATAAGAGGAAGAGAGCCTATTAGCTGCCGTCTCAAAAGAAAGAACTCTTTTCTGCAAAGCTCTGGTGGTACTAACAGGAATAAGTCAAGAAGAAACTCTGAGAACCTTTCTACTTATTGTTGTGCTGGAAATCCTAGCCAGTGCCTGGAGTTAACAAAGGAAAGAAAAGTTTAAAAACCAGAGGAAACAAACAAAGCATAGTTTTTGCAAGTCACAGGTTTTCTAGGGCCAAATGCACAATGGTCTATAGGTTCATTATGAAAATCATTTAGAGATTCTACTAAACTTCCTGGCTATAAAAGTCAGTTCTATTCCTACCTGCTAGCAATAAACACATACAAATTTAAAGTTTAGAAAGTATACCTTTAGAATACCAATAACAGCAAAGAAACCCCTGAGAATATCTAAGACTGAATATAACAAATGATTTGAGATCCTGAATGTTATTGGATGGGACTGAAGCTAAACAACAAAAGACAATTAAAAGAGTTGCATAACATCCTTGGAAAAGACAATTCCATATTCTTGCCAATTTTCCCCAAATACATGCAAGGATTTGGTGCATCAGCCATAAAAATACAGACAGAATTTTGGGGCATACTTAAAAAACTGACTCTGAATTGAATGGGAAGGGGCAGAAGAATCACCTAAAGAATACTGGGGTGCCCTAACCTACCAGGTGGCAAAACTTAGTTTTCAAAGGGCAAAACAGAAAGAACGAAGCATAGAAATTAAGAAAAATAGTAATATTTTATGAGTATAAATAAAAGGTCATGCATTTGTTTAATGGCAAAGTTAATTGGAATCAGTAGAGAAATGGAAGCCAGCTCAATACTATATCCTAGAGTATTTGATTCTCTAGAGAGACAAATAATTAAAATCTGATCCCTATCTCACAATTATAACCAAAATCTGTTTCTAATTAACGAACTCTTAGTTGTAAAAAATTTAGAAGACACTATCAGATAATAGTATTTTGGTTTTGCCATGACAAGGACTTCCAAAAAACTGAATAAAATAAAAGGGAAAACATTGAATAAATGTACCTAAATTAAAATAAATAACTTTATACTCACCAAATGACATTACCAAAGAAGATACACATCTGACCTCAAACTGGAATATAGAGCTGAAAATGGGTTACATAAGTAACATAGAAAATAATAAGGAAAAACTTATAAAAACAATAGACAACATGCAAAGAATAGATACTTCATACTGAAAAAAAATACAGACACCCTGTAAAGGTATGAAAAGTATTCAATTTCTTTAGTAGTTGGGTAAAAGTAAGCTAAAGCCACTTCAAATTTAATACATCTATAAAAGCTAAATGTTTGGTCAAAGAGCTACAATAATTTGAGTAACAAAATAACATTGAATTAGAACCTGCAATGAAGTCATACTGATATAAATAAATGATTATTTCAGTTAACAAATGATAAGAAAAACACAGCTGAAAGACTGCAAATAAGTAAACCATATAAAGACTGTGTTCTTTTGGAGGTATGGTGTTTAATTTTGGTTGTCAACCTGACAAGACTTTTAGAAGACAGACTGTGAGGGTGTTCCAGTGAGATCTAACCAAGGAAGACCCACCCTGAATGTAGACAACACAAGCCAGTTGACTTAGCAAAAAGTAAAAAATGAACTTGGCATTAGCATTCATCTCTCACTCCTTCCTGACTATTGCCACGGGGTAACCAATAGACTCATACTCTCGCCACCATGTCTTCTCTGCCATGACAGACTGAGCCTTCAAACTGTGAGCCAAAAGAAACCCTTCCTACCTTAACTCATCTTGTGACCAAAACAGCAATGAGATTAGTAACCAATGCAGGAAGAAAAACAAAATGTGTCACCCCTAGAGTCAAGCATGGTGCAGCATGCCTATAATCTTAGCACTTGGGAGACAGAAGCAGGAGGATTGGGAGTTCAAGGCTAATCTTGGCTATATGCTATCTCATCTAAGTGAAAACAAAAGAGTTGGGAGAGGAGAGTAGAATAAGAAAAATAAAACCACTTGTCAGTCCTTAAATGTGTCTTGTGCACAGTGATGACTTCCTTCCCTGGTACATGGGACAGACTGAGTGAAAGAAAGAATGGGGGGAGGGCAATGACAAGGAAGAGGAGAATGAGGAGGAGGAGGAGGAGGGAGGAGGAAGAGGAGGGGTTACTCTACATAGAGAAACTTGGCAAAGGCTGCCTCAGACAGTGGATCATCTGTCACAAATCAAACCATCTTTATGCACTCATAGTACGGTGGCATTCTTTCCCTGTAATCCTCCTGCCAAATGCTCATAACAAAGACTACCATGAGAGAAATGTCAGAGGCATTCCAACACAGGGCCATCTTCTGAATGAGCTTCCTCCGCATTTCTGAAAATTGACAAGGTCTACAAACGACCACTGTGGGCCAGCTCTAGCCTGCCATCTGCTTTTGCAAATAAAATTACACTGGAACAAAGGCATTCTCTTCCACCTATATATACTGCCCAAGGCTGCATTGTGATGGCAGAGTAATTATGGCTGACACAAGTTGTCTTTCGAAGCAATGAAAGGAAGGAAGGAAGGAAGGAAGGAAGGGAGAGAGAGAGAGAGAGAGAGAGAGAGAGAGAGAGAGAGAGAGAGAGTTTGCTACCTGGTTTGCTTTGTGATAGAGGAATGTGCATGTGTGAGTGCACTTGGAGGTCAGACAATACTTTGGGTGTCTTCCTCAGACACTATCTACCATTTGGGACAGTGCCTCTCTTTGGTCAGGAAGTTTTCTGACCAGCTATATTAGGCTAGCTGGCCAGCAAGCTCCAGGGAGAGGTCTCTTTCTGTCTACCATCTCACCATCAATGGGACTGCTAGTGTGTATCCATCTCCTGTAGCTTTCATTTATATGGGTTCTGTGGGGCTAAACTCAGGTCCTCTCATGTGTCAGGCAAGCACTTTACTGACTGAGCCATCTTCCCAGTCCCTTTACAGAAAAAAAATCATGGACCTCATTCATTTCCAAAGTCACCAAGGACACACTTTCAGTCTCCATAGCTTTTTCTTGCGCCTTGTCTTATTCCAGGCAGAAAGAACTCTGGTTTTAAAGGCTTGTGTGATTAGATTGAACCCACATGGATAATCCAGAATAACCCCCATATGATGAAGTCCTGTTGTCTAGGTTATAGTCACAGAAGCCTTTTGCTGTGCAATAGAACATCTTCATAGCTACAGAGGCTTGAGTTAAGAATATCTGGTAGCATTGCTCTGTCTCTACCACAAATTGAGTACCCAACAAGTGCAAAGTTGATGGGTACACTAGGCAAGAGCTCCTTCTCTCCATCACAGCTGTTGTACTTCTTAAGAGAGAGAGAGAGAGAGAGAGAGAGAGAGAGAGAGAGAGAGAGAGAGAGAGAGAGAGAGAGACCATGCAACACAATTCAATCAGAGGGTTTTTTATTAAGGGAAAATGATCATAAAGGGAGGGAAAGGGATGAGAGAGACCAGCCTCTGGGGACAGGAACAGTGGGAAAGAGGAAAGAGAGGCAGAGAGAGAAAGAAGGGATAGAAGGTTGGCAGGGCCCTTTTAAAAGGGAACATAGTGAGTTCTCTTAGTAGCTGCTGCCACTAAGAGTACAGGCGGTACTCTTAGTGGCAGCAGCTGAGGGTGTATCTTGTCAGAACTCCAAAGGCAGGCCAGTACAAATGCCTAAATACTAACAACAGCCCCTGGCAGACATAGTTCATTTCCTGTATATACTCTGGTATCTTTCCTTCCATATAATGCCTGTTAATTGGCTTTGGTCTATAAAAGTAAAACATACTTCTACACATCATGAATCAGTAGAATGCCACAGGGCAAGACTTTGAAAAGTATCATCTTTAGTCTATTTTCAATTATGAAAAGCACTTACCATGATTCTGAAGAGGGAACAATTGACTATGGAGGGCATCCTGCCTGCCAGGGCCTGATCCAGATTCTCGCCCTTCATTGCTTATCTGAATTCTCACACTATCTTAGAAGCATGGACTTTGCCTATTAACAAGTGATGAAGTGTTTTTCTTACAGCCCTTAAAGAACATCTTGGAAACAGCAAAGCTAATAAATGACCAAGCAGGGGTCTAACCTCTCACTGACTCAGAAGTGAATCTGTTTCCTGAACAACTCAGTTCCCCGTGATTTGTCACACTACAAGAGGTGACAAAAAGCCAAGAGCCACTCTCCCTGAACCCATGATCACTCGAGGACAAAGCTGTTGGCTGCCACCACGCCACACTACTGACCTTAAGGCTAAAGTCCTTGAAGCCAATAGTAACTCATCAATCTGGTTAGTCACTTGACCCACTAAGTGTCATGGGAGACCCACTCCATTCAGCAAATGTCCACAGTCAGACTCTCCAACGTTAACCTTCTCCCTTCTCTAGAACTCAACTTAGTCTTTCTGGCTGTCCATCTCCGTCCATCCAGAGGATTTATCTCCACTTGACATTCCCTACTCAATGCTAAATGAGGCATCTTAGGATTTTAGGCTCTCATAAACAGCATGGTGCCATGTGTTGTTATCTGTAGTCTAAAATAACCCTCTGATAATGCTGAAACTTAAAGACTGAGGTGCCCATTTTATAGATGAGCTATCAATGAAGGTTAAGTACCTTATCTTGTGTCACATGCTTAATAAGCTGCTGAGCTTGGATTTAAACCATTGCCTGGCATCAGGAGTTCCCAGCTCCAGACTTTACTAATTTTGATTTCTGGGCAATGTTTATCTTATAAATTCTAATGTCTTTATATAATATAGAAAAATCATGAGTGGCCAAGGTGAGTTTTGTCTCTAAACCCTTCTTTTTCTTTTAGACTTTTCCTTGGAAGCCATGCTTCCAGAGTCCAAAGAAACCTTCCGACTCCTGTTCTACATTCATCAATTTCCAACAAGGTTCTCACCTCCTTGTTTCCCAGACTCTTCATCTGTAAGCTGAGGTCATAGTACACTTCCAGAACATCCACAGGTCTCAGGGTGTGGGTGTCCTCCACCCCACCCCCAGTATTCTTCAGGATCGAGGTAGAAATGCATACACTTAGGATTCAACCACAGGTCCCTGAATCACAAATCCCAACCCTAGTAGCCATTCTGGTGGCTACCGAAGGCTGACAGCCACTGACTTCAATGGCTATTTTGAGAATTAGATGGAATGATGTCTAAACTGCTAAGCCTGGCTCCTAAATGCAGAAACTCTGAGAAATTTAGTATTTCTGATTCCTCCAAAAAAAAGAGGAGGGATGGAGGACTGATGATTCACTAACACTTTGATGTAAACTCGCTTGACGTATTTCCTAAGAATTATTTGGCCCTATAAAATGCTATGATTTAGTAGATATTTTAAGATGCACTCGACATGCAAGTGGCAGAATTGGGACTCAGAAATGTGACCATTTGCTGCAAAGTTACCTGGAACAAGAGAACAGAATTTAAACTACTAACTCTGTGCTCAGTTTATTTGCCAGCCCGCCCCCACACTTATTTAGCACACTAAGGAGGACGATCAAGCATTTCAAGGCTCCTATGCTGGTTGTGCCAAGGACTGGCTGCTGTGTGGTGAGAATCTGAGGTCTCCTGCCTGGGAACCTGACTAATTGACCTACTCCACTTACTGATGAAGGCAGGAAACTGGCCCTCATCTCACAGGATGGCATCCATCCGTCATTCCAGCTAAATAATGGTGTTGATGATGATATGATGATAATAAATTAATTTTTAAAACTCACTCTAGCCAATACTCAAAGGCTGTTTCAAACAGATCTAAACGGGCCATTTGTTATAATGTGCTCCCTTTATTAGCCACCTAGTTTCATAAGGTAATTCCTGGTGTGGTGTGAGTCAGAACTAGCAAAATGTCCTGGTGTAGTGACACTGTGTCACGTCAGAAGACCCCATGATCAGGTGCAGTGGTTCTGATGGCCACTGGAGGGCTAAGTTGTGTCTGCATTGCCTTACAGACAAGATAATACACCAAGTGTGGAGATGGGGTCCCCTGTGAAAGATGGAGCTATGGACCAAGACGGCTCACCCAGCTGATAACTGCTGGGGAAGAGTCTATGCTGACAGAGGCTGGAGTGAGCCAGGAGGCTGGAGCCCTTTCTTTACCTTGCCCTCAGATGAGAAGCACCCAGTTGTGGTGGGAAATCTTGGTTGTCAGCTTTCCTGACTCCGGACACAGCTTAGGAGGCCAGCCTGAGTGTGACTGTGAGGCTCCGGGTGTTTTCTGGATGAGGTTGATAGAAACAGAAGACCCACTCTAATCGTGGGTGGCATCTTTACCAGTGGCACCACTGCCACTGTCGCTGCTGCTGCTGCCATTCCTGATGTTCAGCTTCTTCTGCCTTGCAACGTGGAATGAAGACTCTCTTTCCCAATGCTGTGACTCTCTAACACAGCTCCTCATATGGGGAGGACCCACCAACCATAAAGTTATTTTTGTTGCTACTTTATAACTGTCAAACCCCCAAAAGGCCATCAGAAAACAAAGCTACTTGCATTACAATTCATGACAGTGGTGAAATTACAGTTACGAAGTAGCAAACAAAATAATGTTATGCTGGGGATCACCACAACCCAGGGAACTATACTAAAGGGTCACAGCATTAGGGAGGTTAAGAACCACTGCTCTAATATGTTAGGTACCCACAAACCCTGTGTCTCATGGCATTCTGGGATCTGGGGGTAGGGCTAACCATTCTAAATAGGAACCTAAAATATACCCCAGGGAGACAGCTAATAAAAGAAGTGTATCATATGTGATTGGCAGTATCATCCAACAGTCATTAATTAGGATTGTTTAAAACACCTTCCATTTTTGTTTTGAGCTGTCTGTTTAATTAAGTACAATTCTTTGAAGAGATTGTACAATCCTAATCTACCTTGAGGAGCCAGTAGGAACCAATAGGAGGACACTGTGTCTTCACTGACATCTCTGTATTCTAAAGGTCACCTGGAGGGGCCTCAGGAGTCAGAACAATGCTTAGCAGGAAGGAACCTCAGGAAGAGAGGTTCTGAGGTTTGAAGTTCTACATGGGATTTTACTTAGGGGAGTGGGTTCTGTTACACAGCAAAACTTCTAAACATGGTTAAGTAGGACAAATCTCCATATTTTGTAATGACCTCTCCCACACACACACATACGCGCACGCGTGTGTGTGTGTGTGTGTGTGTGCGCGTGCGCGCGCGTGTGTGCACGCGCATGTGAGCTTTCCAGTGTACAGATGCACATGTATGGGGATGGCTCAGAAGCCATCCACCTTATTTTTAAAGACAGGGTCTCTCACTGCCCCGAGACTGGCCATATAGTTTTTTTTTTGGATGACCAGTGAGCTCCAGGAATCTGCCTGTCTCCTCCCCAGTGCTGGAGACCCAGCATCAAACTCAGGTATACATCATGTCTGCCCTTCAGGTTCTTAACCAACTAAACTATCTCTCCAGCCCTGTGACGGTTTGTCTTGTTCTCAACTTGACTAGATTTAAAATCATTAGGAGACACACTCTGAGCATGTGTTTGAGGCTATTTCCAAAGAGGATTAATTGGCGTGGGAAGACCCACCCTGAATAAGATTGGTACTATCCCATGAGCTGGGATCCTGGACTAATAAAAAGGGAAAGTAAACTCAACACCAACAGCTATCATTGCCTGGTTTCCTGACTGAAGATGTAAGGCAACCAGCCACCTAAAGCGCCTACACCCACACCTTCCCTGTCATAAAGGATTGTACCCTCAGGCCTGGAGCCAAAACAAACTCTCCCTTAAATTGATTTTGTCATGACAAAAAGAAAAGTAAGTAATGCATTTGTGAATTTCATTTGTGCTTGACTTGTGTTAAAATATAACTGAATTTGTAAACCATAGCCCAGACATGTTCTTTACTTCCTGCATCTATCACCCTGGGAAGCCCTCATATAGAAAGAACTATGTACCTGGTAATAATTCTTCTGTCCGTAAACATCTTGTCTCTTCTTGGCCACGGGATCCGCCTGAGAGGACACAAGAGGTTTTTGTTTGTTTGTTTCTTAGAACATCTGGATTCCCCTATTTTCCCTAAGAACCCATGTATCTCCTGCACAGGGGCAGGAGACCCATTAGAAGTCTTCAGCCTTTCAGACCACAGTGGGGGGATGTGGTGTTCTAGGCTTTGTCATCTCAGGCTGAAAGGGGCTTTGACTGAGACTAAAATAACAGCAGCTTCTCAACAGGCAGTCCTCAGAAAACTATGCCTGCTCCCAGAATGGGGTCTTACTCTCCAGGCTGGAGCATGTAGTCATAATATCCCATCCCCTTCTTCATCAAGGTAGGAGAGAATGACAAAAGTCAGAAAAATAGGCGGCTAATGGCAGGACTGAGGGAGAAACATGTTGAGAAGGTCTAGCTTGCAACCTACCCTGCCCATTGCATCACCGTCTCTAGGGAACTCTGGTGATATGTCCACAGCCAGACCAAGGAGGCCCTACCCTCCCAGGAAGCCTTCACTCCATCATCCTTACAAAGGACTAAGGTATCTCTTCTCCCTTGCTCTGTCTGGGTACCATTTCTGCTCTTGATAACTCCACCCATCCTGACGCGTGTGTTGTGTGTGGCCCACAGTGTTGTTCAACTCTGCTAACTTTGCATGGGGCTATGCCTTCCTTCACCAACAAGACCAACTGCCCCTGTACACAAGAGTCACTCCTGGTCTTTCCCCCAACTATAATCTTCTGCTCAAAAGGGCTCCAATACTCATTGTTTCCTAACATATCCTGAGAGCACTGAGTCAGGCCAGTTTTATGACACGGTGCAAGTCAATAGCTTCTGTTTTTCACACACACAAAAAAAGTAGAATAGTAAATGATTCTGCTGTAGGGATCAATAAGAGAATATATGCAAAATTGCCTGCCTGTGTCAGGGACTAGGTTAAAGAGCTCTTGTTGGTTATTATTGGCAAAATAATAACCTTTTCCTTGTCTGGTAAGGAACCAATCTTGGTTCTGCAGTATACATTTTGTAAGCCTTTCACAAATACTATTTTCAGAAAGCTTAGCTTACAGTTACAGTTTACATCCTGCATTTTCACCCAGAGAAATGACATTAAAGGCTCTCATTCAAACAGATATTTTTTAGGAATGTCTAGTCATATCACTGCTTGGGGACACATAGCACAGGCCATAGTGCCAGGGTTCAGATGTACTCTTGGCTGGGATATCCCACTGAGATGTTTTTTCGTAGTATAGGCTGGGGAGCATCTGTCCCACAATCGCAGATGTCAAAATGAGCTAACGGAAGAGACACATTAGACAGACAGTCCCTGACTTCACATGAGTTCAACTTAAAAAGCATTTAACTTCACCGTGGTGTGAAAACGATCCACACAATCATTCTGCCTTTTATGCTCAGCACAGCTATGCAGTGAGTTACATCAGACAGTCAGCATTTTATAATGAGACAGGCATTGTGCTGCATGGTACTATCTGATTATAGGCTACTGTAAGTATTCAGAGTACAGTTACTGACTTTCTGTGAGTGGTGAAATAAATAGATGTTCAGCTTGCAGAATTTCCAACTTATGGGTTTACTAATGTTTAAATATGCACATTTTGTTCATAGAGGCATTGCCCACAAGACCCAAGAGATTTGAGAACTCAGGTATCTGCTGGCAGGTGAATGCCAACACAAAATGTGGAAGACAGACACAATGGAATGCAACCTACCCTAAGAGGGAAAGCACTAAATGATAGAAACAAGACACAAAAAGACAAACACCGTACGACATAAGTAGACTAGTTAGATTTGTAGGCACAGGTGGTTGCCAAGAAATAGGGAGAGTGGCAGTGAGATGCTAATGTCAAATGGATAATAGGTTTCTGTCATGGGATAAGAATGTCACTCAGTGATACCATTCTCCCAGCACAGAAGGCCCTAGCTTCAACCCACAGCATGGCAAATATGTAAATATTCAGAGTTACAAGATGAAAAGAACTCTAAAGATGGGCGGTGGTGATGGCTCTACTTTTAGAAATGGTTGAGATGGGGTCAGCAAGGTGGTTCAGGGGATAAAGGCATTTGTCATGCAATTTAGCATCCTGAGCTAGACCTCTGGAGCCCACACAATAGGAGAGAAGTTACTCCCACAAGTTGTCTTCTGACTTCTGCATATGCTCATGCACACTCACAATAGATAAGTCAAATATAACAAAAGAAATACCAGTCTTAAGAAAGAACAGGTTAGAAGAGAGTCAACATGTAACGCCATTGGGGTAGGAAGCCTGGAACTATTCTCCGGTAAGAGACATACTTAGATTAACAATTATGGGGTAATTACTTAAAGCAGAGCTAGCCAGTAAGAGACAAACAAGGCCAACAGCTTCATAATGAATATAGCCTCCTGTGTGTTTATTTGGGACTCATGCGGATCTAGAACCAGGCTGGCGCGGCAGAGCCCAGGCGACTGGCGGGGGATAAACCAAAGCGGCTAGCAAAAGAAAAAGCTTCTCTTAACAAAATGGTGATCAGGAGTGGGATCATGAATTTCCACGCAAAATAACAAAAGATTTAAAAGAATTTTAGAAACAGAAGAACAGAGAGAAGCACAGATTTTGGTAGCAGCATTTTTCTCAGGTGTGCTCTGTTTTGCTATCGACAAGCCGAGATTCACTCGGCTCACTTACGGGAGTCTTCCTGACTCGGCATAAAAAAAAAAAAAAAACCAAGGTTGTTTTAAGAGACTCTACTAACGATTGAAAGGTGTGCACGTACAGCTGGAAGTGGCAGCTTTTGCTGGAGGTCAGCATGGACTGAGGCGGTAAGCTGGAGTCACGCTTACGCCCGCCATCTTGAAACAGCAGTTTAAAACAGCCGCGGTTTTACAGATAAGACACGTGGCCAGAAAAACGTAAGGATTTACAGTAAAGTCAGACTTGGATGAACAAAACCTTTAAAGGTTTACAGTGTGTTTAAAAATATAAGTGAGATTAAGAGAGAAAATGAAATGACAAAGTGGTATATAAATACAAAAGCCGGCATTGTGGTGGCGCACGCTGGTAAGATTTACTCCAGAGGCAGAGGCAGGCGGATTTCCAAAGAGAAATCCTGTCTCAAAGAAAAATAAATAAAAGTAAAATAAATAAAGTAATAATAGATAAATAAATAAGCCACGTAAAGATGGAAAATACACAGAGAGTCTGGATACTGTACGCTATTGTGTTTTTCAGTTTTTTGCTTGCTCAGGAAGGAACTGCTACTAAAGTACACTTGCTTCTAAATGCTGCTAAATTAATACAACTTATATCTTTTGAAAATGCCTTGACCTCAAAATTTAAGTATAAGGATATGTTACTTGAAAAAGGAGAATTTGCTTATGTTTCTACAGAAAATGAAAAGCTGAGAATTCCTTCCAGGCTTCTGTGGTTTCACGAACCAAGACCCCCGGAAGCAGTGGACCAGGTGCTCCAACGACTGAGACAGCTAAGATGATACAGCTTTACAGACCCCAAAAATACGGACTTATACAGGTTTCTGAGTTTTGTCATGATCCCCATGGTATAAACAGCGCCCCCTTCCAGCAGGAAGCAGTTTGGAATGAGCGACGTCCCAATTCCCATCTTGTTTATAAATCTTTGTTTTCATTTAAATGGGATTGTTTATAATTGGCTAGTGATCACAGCCAATCTTTTTTAATGGTAAAAAGGGGAATTACGGTATGGGTATTGTTTTTCATTTATTGAGACAAAATCAAGGTCAATTTTGTGATGCTTATATTTCTCCTCTTGATTAAGTATTGTGCTTATACTGATCTTTTACAACGTAATGCATAATTGAATACAGACTATAGATAGTTACTTATAATAGAATTTCTAGTTACATAAGTTAGGTTTCTAGATATTCAGAAATATATTTGAGATGGACAGTCTTCAAACCTCTCAAAGACCTTCAGAACATGGCATTTAAAATGGTTTAGGGTTTGTCTTGACAATGAGAAATGTCTGCTCCTGGCAGCACCAATTACGTCTGAGAGGAAGATGGGCATCGAAGAAACTCGTTATAAAGTTTGCTTTCAACATGGCAAGATTAGCCATTTGGGCAAGAAACTGCTCTTGCCTAGATTGTTTGACTGTTGTTGTATCATCTGGACATGCAGGACCCACAGGAAAGTGACTACTGAACTCAGTCTTACAGGGTTCCTGCTTGATGAAGAGTCTACGAGACTTTCTGCAGGACAAAGAAAAATGACTGACAGACTGCCAACGCAGATGGACAGTTTGAAATTTCCTGCTTTGCTGAGAAGTGTTCCAGACACATTGTGGCCTATGGGCTGAAGAGGGATGCCCCAACGTTACAGAGGAACTTCGGGTGACTGTCCAGGCAGTAAGATGTCTCTGTCAATCCTAGTGTTTATATATTATCCTTCTGTGGTCTTTGATGGAGTTGAAGACAGATAGTTATAATTTTAGTTTTCCTTAGTTATGATAAAAGATAAGCTACATATAGGACTTTGGACTCACAAGGATGGGATGGATGATATTTTCTTTAGATCTTGCTAAATGTTAATAGACAAAATGTTGTAACTGTGTTCTTACTTGATAACTGTTCTGTCATATACAATTTGACTATGTTAAAGTTAAGACCTTTCTTTTTGTTTAAACAGAAAAGAGGAGATGTTGGGGAAGTCCTGTTATTTGCCTGTGCATTTGTCAATAAAGTACTGTCTGGCCAGTAGAAAACCTAGATAGGAGGGACTAGGAGTCCAGGAGGATTCTGGGAAGGAGAAAGACAAGAGAGTCAACATGTAACGCCATTGGGGGTAGGAAGCCTGGAACTATTCTCCGGTAAGAGACATACTTAGATTAACAATTATGGGGTAATTACTTAAAGCAGAGCTAGCCAGTAAGAGACAAACAAGGCCAACAGCTTCATAATGAAAAAAAAAAGAAAGAACAGGTTAAGACAGCAAACTGTATACTGTATCTATTTCTAATAAATTGTGAATGCTTGCGCATGTGTGATATGTGTACTTGCTTGTGTGCTCACAGGTGCATGTGGAGAGCTGAAACTGACTTTCGGCATCTAACTTGTTTGTTCTTGACCTCAGGTTTTTGAAGCAGTGTCTCCCACTGGACCTGGACTTCATCTGTTCCAGCCGAGCTGAACACAAGAATAGTGAGCTCTGGGAATCTTCTAAGATCACAGATGCAGGATGCAGTGCTCAGCCTTTGAGTGCGTTCTGGGGATATGAACTCAGACCCTCATATGCTTTATTGACTGAGCCATCTTCCCAGCTCCATATATTAGGCATCTTGAAATAGAGTTACTTAAAATAATAATTTGAAAAAAACAAAATGTTGATTTCTCAGCCATTCTGAGCTCTCAGAAGCAGTTTCTAACAACAGTTTTAAGAGCTCTTGATTGACTCTGGTCAAATGCATCTCCAGCACAGAGACAACTTATGGGAGACAGTAGTTTGGGGCTACATGTACCCATGCATGGCCTGGACCACATATGAAACTCAAAACACCACCAAAAAGACACCATCGTTCCCTACTGACTAGAAGGGTACAACACAATTTCCTTTTGCTTGGGCTGAGGAAATGAGACTAGGTGACTTTCAGCCTCCAGACTTGATGATCCCCTGATATTTCTAGCATTTCTGGGCACACACATACACACTGGCTCCTTCCTTGTCTGGGCAGCATCCTTGCCCGAGGTAATGAAACCTTGTCTTGCTCTCTATACTAATTAAAACCTGTTTGCCAGACAAGCACTCAGGAGAGAGAAGCCTGCAACTGGCCTGGGAGAAAGGGGAACTGCAACTGCCTCCACCAGATGCAACCAGCATAACCTCTTCCTCTCTTCACTTAGCTGAACTTCCTAACCAATCGACTGCTCCCTTTCTGACGCTCCCAGAGCCAGGATGGACAAGGAACAGTAGAGAGTAGGGAGTAGCCAAGACTCTATGCAAGAAGACCAGCTAAGACACTTTTCAGGGGTCTAGATGAAACCGGGATGTTTCTCAGGCAGTAAGAAGAAACAGTAGATTATTGGTCAATTATTTCGCTACTGTGACAAAAGACATGAGAAAAAAATCACCTTAAAATGCCAAAGTTTGTTTTGGCTCATGGTTTTGGAGGTGTTATTCCATGGTCACCTGGCCCCGTTGTCTTGGGAGCTACGGTGCTAAAGGAGAGCAAGAGCACATGACAGAGGAACACTTTGTACCTCACGGCAGCTGGAGGAGGGCGGATGACAGGGGTGAGGGTGGGTGATGGGGGTTAGGTCTCTGTCCCAGTCACCTAACTCCTTCCAAGAGGACCCTAACTCTCTATGTAGCTGAGGATGACTTTGAACTCCAATTCTGCTTATGGTTTCTCTTCCCCCAACTTCTTCCAGATCCTTTTCACCTTCCTACCCATCCAAACCAAATCCCTCTCTCTATGTCTGTCTCAGTCTCTCTCTCTCTCTCTCTCTCTCTCTCTCTCTCCCTCTCTCTCTCTCTCTCTCCCTCTCTCTCTCTATCTGTCTCTCTCTCTCTCTCTCACACACACACACACACACACACACACAAACAGGCAGGAATATGGAAAAATAGTAAGATAAAATAAAAACAAGCAAACCAGAATAGAACCAAAAAAAGCAAACAGAAATAAAAAGGAACCAAAGAAATAGTACAGGAAACACATACCCACAGAAATCCCATAAAACACAAAACCAGAAACCATAATATGTAAGCAAAAGATCTGTAAGTTTTTTAAAAATGCCCAAATAAGGCACTATGAGTCAAAAAACAAACAAACAAAAAACCAACAACAAAACTACAAATGTACTACTACTGAGTTTGTTTTGTGTTGGCTATCCACTACTGGGCATGGGGCATGCCTGCCCTTAGTGCCACTCTGTTAGAGAAAATTAATTTTTTCCTTCACGAGCAGTTGTCAATTGGAGATAGTCTCTGGGTTAGAGATAGGAGATGATGTCCCCTTGCCCCTCTCAGTGCTGGGACCCCATCTAACTTGAACTTGTGAAGGCCCTGTACATGTTGAAAGTATCTCTTTGAGATCATATGTACATTTACCTCTTAAATGCAGTGACTGCAGGCATGTGCAAGCATGAAAGGAAGTCATTTAAAAACTGTACTTGAAAGGATCACTGGAAAGTAAATGAAGAGTACCTGAAATGCAGCAAGCTCAGACATTAAATGATCACTGGAATTCTTGCACAGTCATTTAGCTGAGGGCTTTGACACTCTGAAAGATGCTACAGCAGTGGGAATATTAAGAGATAACCAATTTTACATGCACAGACTGAACAAAGCATAATAGGGGACAGGAGACTAAAGGATGGCCTGGGCATTCATGGATAGCACAGTGGACAGGATGGTCTTAATGAAAATTACCAGGCAAGGAAGAGGTTTGTCAACAGAAATATTTTCATATCAAGTGTAAGCTGTCTTGTTAAATATGTAAGTCAGTTGTTATAAATCAAAGGACAGCAGCAGGTGTATCACTCTGATTGGTTTTTTCCTGCTAAGCATCGTGATCGTGTAAAGTCATGAACCTGGGTGACAAAATACACACTGAGAAGTGAAAGCAGTTGGGCAAGAATAATTAGGGGCTGAGGACAGGAAGGAGGACAATCATGTAGATGAGAAGCAGAATAGCCTCATCACAGGAGCCTGGAGGAGGGGGTGTTCAGTCTACTTCAATGTCACTGAGTTCAAGAAATAGGAGAACAGTGTAGGATCCTGAGAAGCCAAAGAACCATGAAAACAGATGCATCAAGGTGCCAACTTGACACAAGCTAGAGTCACCTCAGAGGGAACCTCAGCTGAGAAAACGCTTCCATTCAATTGGGATGTAGGCCAACTTGTAGCGCATTTTCTTATTAGCGATTGGTGAGGGAGGACCCAGACCATTGTGGGTGGTGTGGTCCGTTAGCTGGTCATCCTGGGTTCTATAAGAAAGCAGTCTGAGGAAGCCATGGGGATCAAGTAAGTAAGCATCACCCCTCTGTGACCTCTGCATCAGCTCCTGCCTTTGGGCTTCTACACTGTTTGAGTTCTTGTCTTGACTTTTCAATGATGAGCAGTGATGTGGAACAGTAAGCAAAATAAACCCTTTCCTCCCCAGTTCAATTTTTGGTCATGGTGCTTTATCTAACCAATAGGCACCCTAACTAATATAGTATGGATGATTATAATGAGTCACCAAATTAGATTCCAGTTAATGGTATAAGTGAAAAGAGAGACTGTGTGGGTTGCAGACTGAGTGAGAAGTCAGGAGATGGGAGCAATGAACTTAGTTCATTCTCCAGAGAAAGCCTCTGGGACCAAGAAAGAGAATTATGCACATGGTTGAAGCAACAGAGTAGATGCATGTACCACTTATTTTGATGAACAGAAGGACTGGCAAAGTAGACTCCTAAGCAAGCTGTTTCCAAGCACTATTGTAGTGTGTTAAAATGGGAAAAGCTTGGGCATGTGGAAATGTTGATGGGAACGGTTCACCTAAGAAGAAAGGGGGAGTATACAGAAGATGACCTAGGGGAGCGCTTTACAACATGTGAAAGTTCGAGCCACAGAGCAGCAATGGGGTAATGACTCTGAAGAGCAGAAGGGAACTTCTTCTGAGAATGCTGGGATACAGCACATACGGGTGGGTTCTAAATTAGATGGAAATGAGTTGAGTGTTCTTTATAACGGCTTCTTCTTCCCTCGTGAGTAGAAGGAAAGGTGTTGAAAATGAGAAGGAAAGGGGAAGCTGGAGAGAGTTACATTTCATAGGTAAGATTAGCTGAAATGGGGTGTATCAAAACAGGGTGACGGCTGGTAAAGGGAGGCACCACGGAAGAAGAAAGGGATGACGTCAGTCTGCCCAGACAACTACCTGGTTATTCACCACTGGAGTCCCGGTGAGGAAATATTGAAGAAATCATGTATTTCCAATGGAGAATGTTGTCAGAAGATCATGGGACTTCAGTAACAGAAGGAACCTTGGTGGTTTCCTAGTTCAATATCCTTGCTGTATAAGCAGGAAAATACATGTCCAGATTGGTGAACTCTCAGGTTACTAGCTTCAAAAACAAGATTAATAACACTGTCTCCTACCCAAGTTATATAGGAGCCACCCCTCTATAGGATCCAGAAAAGCAGAGTCATTGTGATCTACCCAAGAGCTGACTGAAGTGTTTAATATTAGAGAACCAGCTTTTCTGTGTTCACACAGAGCCCCCGGCCATTCCTCAAGGGCTTCTCCTTCAATTGAACACAGAGCCCCTGGCCATTCCTGAAGAGCTTCTCCTTCAATTCATGTAAGAATTATTAGCATATCTCTGTAGGAGTTAGATCCAATAAGTTATTACTGTGACTTAGCAGAATTCAGGAAGCCCACACAAGTGGGACTATTCCAAGCTCCTTTCTTTAATGGATTTAACTCCACAAGGATGAAATAGCTGCTAACTCACTGGGAAGCCCAAGTTCTCTTCTGTATTTCTCTACTCCTTTGTTGGGCAATGTCAGCCAAGCCAAACTTCTCTCTGTTAATATATTATCATCTTCAGGTAGACGTGGTACAACTATCCATGCTGCCAGAATGCCTCAGGAATGCTTTCAATGCCAGTGTTTGAGAGTATCCTCAGTATGAAAAGGGAAAGTTCTCAAGTAACCATGCTTTGATATTTCTATGCATCACATCTTTTGTTCCAAAATCATAAAGGCTCTGGTTTCATTTTACAGATGGAAGAATTAAGCAAAGGTGACACACAGGCTAGGAACACCAAAGCAACTCTATAATCCCCCAGAGGCTGCTGGTAATAAAGCAGAGTTTCCAACTCAGCCATGCAATGGATTCTCTTATTTCACATAATGGTACAAAGGAGTTCTTGAACAAAATAAAATATCAAATTATGTTCACAAGCTTTTGGGGTTTTGTCATTTCTTTTTCGTGGAGCATAATTACAGCAACCCAGGTTCCCATGGAAGGTGGTGTCTGAATAGTGACAATGTCTGCCTACAAAGTCAGCACACCTAAGAAGCAAAGAACCACCACTGACTCAGAGCAGCTCACAGACAAAGGCCAAAGCTAGGTCATTGTTACCAGAGCATAATGGAGATTCAAGCTCTCTGTGGGGATGGAACATTTTGATGTTTTCTATGCAATGATGCTAATAGGCACAATTATTGTTCTTGGGGATAGAAGGCCTGGAATATAGTACCAAAGGAGGACAAGAGAAAACTAATATATCATTAAGATGCTTGGAGGGACATTCCTTTTGGCAACTTCAAATGTGTTATCTAGGACCAATATGAAGACAGAAATCAACTTAATTAATTGTAAATTGCTTTGCATTAAGAAAGCCAAGGAATAAAGAAATCAGAACCTATTTGAAATAGACTCTGTAGACAGAACTGTTAAGTAGCCAAGATGGAATTCTCTGAGTGCTCAACTACACTGCAACTGGTCCTAGGGATAGTTGTTACTTCTATAATGTTTAAGTATTATATTTAGTAAGTATGAAAAGCAGAGATGTTTTCTAAAGACCTAGTTTCAAACCTTGCCCCTGCAACTCATTAGTTTGGCAAGTTGAGCCATTAATTAACATTCTAAAGCCCCATCTAGAACAGATGGAGAATGTCTGGAGTAGTCATTACTGGTATGCAGAAGACTGCAGATAGATACATGTTCATCGCCTTGTACAAAACTTAAGTCCAAATGGATCAAAGATCTCAACATAAAGATCTTAGAAGAGAAAGTGGAAGATACTCTTCAACGAGTTGGTACAGGAGACCACTTCCTGAACATAACACCAGTGGCATAGACACTGAGGTCGACAATTAACAAATGGGACCTCATGAAACTAAAAAGCTTCTGTAAGGCAAAGGACACAGTCAACAAGACAGAAAGGCAATCCACAGAATGGGAAAAGATATTCACTGACCCCACATCTGACAGAGGGCTAATCTCCAAAATTTACAAAGAACTCAAGAAGCAAGTCTCCAAAACACCAAAGGATCCAATCAAAAGGTGGGGTGCAGAACTAAGCAGAGAATTCTCAATAGAGGAGGCTAAAATGGCCAAGAGGCACTTAAGAAAGTGCTCAACATCCTTAGCCATCAGGGAAATGCAAATCAAAACAACTCTGAGATACCATCTTACTCCTGTCAGAATGGCTAAAATCAAAAACACTGAAGACAATTTATGCTGGAGAGGATGTGGAGAGAGGGGAACACTCCTCCACTACTGGTGGGAGTGCCAACTCACAGCTACTTTGGAAAGCAGTATGGAGATTCCTCAGGAAAATGGGAATCAATCTACCACAAGACCCAGCAATTCCACTCTTAGGCATATATCCAAAGGAGGCAAGTTCATACAACAAGGGCATCTGCTCCACTATGCTCATAGCAGCATTATTTGTAATAGCCAGAACCTGGAAACAACCTAGATGCCCCTCAACTGAACAGTGGATAAAGAAAATATGGTACATTTACAAAATGGAGTATTACTCAGCAGAACAAAACAATGGAATCTTGAAATTCGCAGGTAAATGGATAGCACTGGAGGAAACCATCCTGAGTGAGGTAACCCAGTCACAAAAAGAACAAATATGGTATGTACTCACTCATATATGGATTTTAGACATGAATCAGGAGAGTGCCAGTCTGCACTTCCACTGACAGAGAGTTTGGGAAACTGGAAAGAACCTAAAAGATATGCATGGTACCCAAAAGAAGAGAAATGAGGAAAGATCCTCTGAACACATGGGGAACACGGCGAGGGGTGGGGGGGAGGGGGACCTGGGAAATAGAGAGGGGGAGAAGTGGAAGAGAGAGTAGGACGTGGAGGAACAGGAAGGTCGACTGGGGGGGTAGGATAGGGGGAAGAGGGAATCATAGGTTAGAAGACAGATCAGGCACCATTGTGACCTCTAGTGATCTAAACTGATGACACCAATTGGCAAGCTAAGCAATAGTGTAGAGACCACCTCGAATGCCTATTCCTGATAGTGAACTTGATGTCTATAGCCATCCTGGAGACTTCATCCAGTGACTGATGGAAGCAGAGGCAAACACCCACAGTTAAATACTGAACAGAACCCAAGGAACCCAGCGACAGAGAGAGAGGAGCGAAGAGCAAATTGGCAAAGAATGGGCTGGCAAAACCAGCAGAGACAGCTGATCCGAACAGGGGAGAGCTCTTGGACCCCAGGCCGACAGCTGGGAGGCCAGCATGGGACCAATCCAGACCCCCTGAATGTGAAAGTCAATGTGGAGGCCTGGGCTACCTATGGGGTCCTGAGCAGTGGATCAGTGTTTATCCTTCGAATACTAACAGACATCTTGTGCCCATAACACAAAGAGGGATGCTCTCTCTGCCTGGACTCTTAGGGAAGTGCCTGGACCCTACCCTGAATGAAATGATAAGCTCTAGATATCCCCTATGATGCGGAAGGAATTGGCAATAGGGTGGAGGATGGGGGGGATGGGGGGATGCGGGAGGAGGGGAGGGAGAGGGAACTGGGATTGACATGTAAAACAAGCTATTTAAATTTTTTAAAAAAAGATACTATATTGGACTTTTCAAAGCTTTACTCTGAAATGTTCTTCTTTTACCATCCATTTACGTGTAGTGAACTCTGACTTTTCCCTTTATCTGTTCAATCATCAACCCCACTGTACTTACTCCAGTGCCTTCGAGAATGGAGAGAAGATATGAACCCCTCACATGCTGTCCATTTATCCAGCTGTGCACCTAAATGTGAGGTCCAAATGGAGGATAAGCTGAATCTCTGGCCTCTGAGACTTTTCAGGAGTGTTGAAAAGATGGAATGCATAGACCTACAGGAAGTTAAATGACATACATGGACATCTGCATTTTGTGCCCTGCAAAGGGGACACATACTGGTGCTGGAAAAGACCAGGTCAAAGAAATCAGCATTGAAGAGGTATACTAGTCTTGAAAGGTAGACAAAACTTAGAATGCCCCCTATTTATTTAGATTGGAAGCAAAGAATAAAAAAATAGGGAGAGGAATCAGACCTCCAACCCAAAGCCCAGCATATGACAGGGGTCTCATTCTCACAGGTGGATTCCATGTCCTGAGTTCCTAAAAACCACACCAAGCCTCCCTATCACAAAAGAGGAACAATGACAGCTCAGCTGCCTGTGGAAGAAGAACCTTCATGTTGGAACAATTTGAACCAATACTCACACCATATTCCAAAAACTGCATTCAGTAAGTTTGGTTACAATTAGATCAGTTCTTTCCTATGCCCCAAGGTATGAATCCAATAGTAAACCAAGGGCTCCGATGCCCAAGAAGTAAATTCAAAACAATACAGCAGACAGTTCTAAAACACTTGTGCTTACCAAAAGGTAATTAATGGAAAAGGGATCATTATGGTGTGGTCCTTTAGATTAAAGAGATCATAGGCCAAAAACATGAGTCAGACACCTATCCTTAGAGCTAAAAGACCGTATGAGCTAAGAGACTTACAGGAAAATACATACAAAGAGAGAAACATAAAGGAGAGACTATGAGAGATTTCTTGAGGAACGAGGCAAGATCTCACTAATTTATTTCTTTGTCTATAAACTGAAGATAATTGTCATACCTATGCCATAGCATTGTGATATCACAACTATTTATTCCTTTTTAGCTCCTTTTTGCCACTGAGAATGGCCTTGTAGCATGAGAAATAATATCACATGGGTGATGGATGGGAGCAATTTGGAACCACAGGGAAGGCAATGTCTGAATTCATGGAGCGCCTTATCACATAGCCAAGGAGAAAATATTCAGAGATCTGAAGGTGGCACAGAAAAGGGTATAGCCAGTGAACAGAAAACATTCCCTGGGTAAGGAAACAGAAATGTCACACCGATGAGGCTTACAAACAGTTTGAAGAGGGCCTTGAATGCCAGTCTAGAGATTTGACAGCAACTCGTGTCATTTACCCAAGCTTCCATTATAAGAAATAATCTAGCCGTCCAGATCATCTTGACCTGGCAAGGCTCATAGATGGACCATCTCTGAGAGTTGCATCGCCACTGAGCAGATTGAATGCAGTCTTTGAAGCATCAAAATTGCAAGTTTTCAATAGAAGCAGGCAAAGATATTGATCAGTGCTTTCTTTTGTGCCTTATGACTCCCGGACTGGACAAATGTCAGTTGCATTTGTCTGAGAACCTCTGTCTCAGCCTCACTCAGCAGGACCAAGATCAGACAGACTGAGAAATCCAAGTGCCAGAGAAAAGTCTTTAGCTGTAAGTGCATAGTGCTTAGGACCAAGGACAAAACTCCCTTTCAGGCCAACTCTTCTTTGCTGGGTAAAAATAATAATTAGGCGACACAACATCACCATGAAACAATCAAGAAATAATGAATGGTGAGTGGCCATGGGGGTGAGTCTGTACCCATGTGGTGTGGGGAAGAGGGTGTCAGGAATTCAGGAAGTTCCACAGTACTCAGAGATGGGTTTGCAGGGAGGTGGAAGAACACCAGGAAAGTGAGAGATCCCATTCACATGTTGATGAGTGGTTACCAAATACTTGCTATGTACTGAATACTGCCCAGGACTTAAGAGCAGACATGGCAAAGTCTCCATTACTATTGCATTTAAAAATATATAAAGGAGACGTGAAACAAATGCAAAAGAAAATAGTAAGTATGTGACATAATGTCTTGCAGTAAGTACTTTGAAGGAGAATAATGTCTGGTCCTCTGGAGATCCACCATATAGGGAGTGGAGGTTGGGTGGGGGATTGGGGGGCCTGGTGGGGAGGGCAGGGGAGGAGGGGAGGGAGAGGGAGCTGGGATTGATGTATGAAACAAGCTTGTTTCTAACTTAAATTTTAAAAAATCAAAAAAAGAAATTGTCTGGTCAAAGGAATAAAATTACACCAGACTGAACAGTTGGGATGTGCCCATTAGTCTATCAGTGATTCCCCAAGCAAATGCAACCTACTGGTGGTTTGAACGGCAGAAACGTACGTTCTGACAGTTCAGACAGTTGGACACCCAACATTAAATCCTTTTCTTCCAAATATAATCTCATTCTGAGCTTCTGAGGCTGCAACTTCAACATATGAATTTGGAGAAGAAGGAAGGGCTCTACCCATAATGGTGGGTTTTTGTTTTTATTTGTTTGTTTGCTTGCTTGTTTTTTGGGGTGGTAGGGACATTTGAACAGAGACCTAAATGCTGTGCTGGGATAAGCCACGGAGCTGTGAGGACACCCAGTGCAAACCCTCACTCATTATGTTCTAGATTATGGGGTGCCTGGGAAAATGAAGGCAGATAGCAGGAGATGGCACTGGAAAGTAACCAGAGGTCAAACTACACACAATTTAGAAGCAGCATCAAGTTAAGGTTTGGAGATTTGGGGAAAGGAAGATTGAGTTGGTTTTGAGCAGGTCAGTAGTGGTTTGTTACATTTCTAAAACTAGTACTCTGGATTTTAGGTGAGAACATGAATGAAGAGGAGTACCAGCTAGGCAACTATAGCAGATAAACAATGGTGGTTCAACCCAAGCTTAGAGAGAGGTAGGAGTATTTCTATCCTACATTAGCTCCTAGGCTCCAAGCAAGGATAAAATGAGCTATGCCAAACAGAATTAGAGGCAAGTTCACCATCCTTTCCTTCAAGAAGATAAGGCCAGGGGCAGGAGAGACAGATCAGTAGTTAAGTGTGTTTGTTGCTCTTGCAGAAGACCCGGCACCCACAGGGAGGTTCACAATTATCTGTAATCCACGGTCTATGGGAGCCTATGTTCTCTTCTGAGCTCCATGGGCCCCAAGCATGTACATGGTATGCTTATACATGTAAAATTAAAAAATTAATAATCTTAAATTTAGCAGTTGAGTACAGACTCACCAACAAGTTAAACATCAGACATTGTGTGTGAGCTGCAATCTTAAACCACCTCATTCAGTTCTTTACTTGGGCACTGCTACAAACTGAGTATGTCACATTCCCCTCAAAAAATAATCTCTTGAAACTTCTGCCCCCAAAGCGATGGAATCTAAAAAGAAAACTTTTGTTATGTGTTCTAGTTTCCTTTCTATTGTGGCTAAAAAAAAAAAGAAAAGAAAAAAAAGAAAGCAACTTGGTAAATTAAAGGGTTAAAGAGTGTGTTTGGATTTCACTTTTAGGTCATAGTCTACCCCTGAAGGACCCAGAGCATGAATTCAAGCAGAAACAATAGAGGGACTTTGCTTGCCACCTCGCTCAGGCTCATGCTCAATTAGTTTCCTTAAGCAGCCCAGAACCAGAAGCCCAGGGAATGGTGTTGCCCACTGTGGACTAGACCCTCTCCCCTCTCACATTAATTAACTGTCAAGAGAACTCCCACAAAGACATGCCTGCAGGCCAGTCCCTCAATTTAAGAATCCCTTCTCAGGTCAAGACCGTGCTGGTGAAACCCACAAAGACAGTTGACCGGACAAGGGGGAACTCTTGACCCCCAGACTGATGGCTGAGAGGTCAACAGGGGATCCAGACTCCATTAATGCAGTGTCAGTAAGGAGACCTCAGAAGTCTCTGGGACCTTGGGTAGTAGATCAGTGTTCACTATGGCGTATGAATGAACTTTGGGAGCCCATTCCACATGGAGGGATGCTCTCTCAGCCTGGGCACATGGGGAAGGGCCTAGACCCTGCCCCAGATGAAATGACAGACTCTGGAGATCCCCCCATGGAGGGTCTCACCCTCCCTGGGGAATGATGTGGGGATTGGGCCAGGGGCTTGGAGGGGAGGGGACTGATGGAGGGACAAGGTAAGAGGGGTGGGAAAGGGATCTGGGATTGACATGTGAAACATGAATGTTTCTAATTTTAATAAAAAACATATATTGGGGGAAAAAAGAATCCCTTCTCAGGTAACCCTCAGCTGTGTAAAGTTGACAATTATCACTAACTAGACCAGTAGGAATATTAGTTACTATTCTCATTGTTATGATTAAATACACGATGAGAAGCAATCTTAGGGCAAATGGGTTTATTCTGCCTTATAGTTCAATGGGATTCATTCTGTCATGGTGGAAGGGACTAGCAGTGAAGAATTTGGAGAATGAAAAGGCAATTGGACAGGATGTTAAAAACTTCAAGTCCCACCCACAATGAACCACTTCCTTCTGACAGCATCCACTTCTTAACGGTTTTACAGATTTCTAAAACAGTACCACAGTTGAAGACAAAGCATTCAATACATGAGACCATGAGGGATAATTCACACTCAAAGCACAGTATTCTGTCTGGTCCCCACTGACTCAAGTCTATCTCATAATGCAAAATACATTCGTTACAACTTCAAACATCTCCACAGTTTGGGGTAATGTCAACACATTTCAAAAGTTCAAAATCTCTCTGGAGACTCAAGTCAATCTCTTAACTGTGAGATCCTGCAAAGCCAGAAAGCAAATCACATAATTCTAATACAAAATGTCACAGATTAAGCATTTCTATACCAAATGGAATAGTGAAGCCACTACAGGAGAGACGAGACCAAAAAACAAGACCAAAATGCAGCAGTGCAAACACTAAATCCAGACCTCCATGTCCTGCAAATGGAGCTTGTGATAGGACCATCTTGGCCCCAAAAAGCTTGGGTAGCCCCATTCCTTCAGCTCTGACCTATGTAGCATGCTGTTAAGCAGTGTTTTTTGTCAGAACCAGCAACTCTCCAATAAATGACACAGAGATTTATTGCTAATTATAAATGCTTGGCTGATAGTTTAGGCTTGTTACTAACTAGCTCTTGTAACTTAAATTTACCCATATTTATTCTCTATGTTCTGCCATGTGGCTCAGCAACTTCTTTCAGCATGGCAAGTTCATCTCCTTATTCCTAGTGACTCCAGTCTCCTTCTTCCCAGCATTCTCTTAGTCTGGCTCTCCCACCTAACCTCTTCCTACTTGGCTATTGAACAGCTGGCTCTTTATTAAACCAATGAGAGCAACACATCTTCACAGTGTACAAGAAGTATTCCACAGCAGCACATAAAGCCTCTCTTTGGGTCCAGTTCCACTGTAATTCCTCAGCTTTCCTAAGCAGATGTCTCATGGTCTTGGCATCCCTAATATTTTCAAGTGTCAACTGTAACTTAATCTCAATCTTTACAAATTCAGGTAACAGTCTCTTGGTATATCTTTGCAGAGAACCCAATCTTGCCACACATTATCTGTCCTCAGTAGCTCTCTGAAAGTTCATGATGCGTTGGTTGCTGAATCTGAAAATGCATTCCTAGTCACTTTATTTTGATAAATATTCTCATTTTGGGTCTCTCCTTTCAAGTAAATTTGCAATTTTATAAATTAGAGACATCAATGAATAGCAAGTCCTTCATCAGGGCACCTTTTCTATTTGTCTCATACAGAACAAATTTCTCTTTAGCAGTTATAGCCTCTTTTCCAACACACTTTTGGGCCACAACTTTAAACTTTGATGAACTCTATTTTTGACAACAGTTTTTACATTTTCCTTTCCAACTTATTCTTCTTCATGGTATACCTGAATCAAAGTGGTAAGCTACAACCATTCCACAGCCGGAATTCTATCCTGCATTAAAATTCCTCCCCTGCTACACATATTAGTCCATTACTTTCAAATTGAACATCATTCAAGCTTTCAGAACACTGGCTTCTTGAATAAATAAGACACATATGCTTTGCTAGAATGTATACAGAATGGCCTCTATCTATTTCCTAATAGAGTTCTTGTTCCCTATGAAGTCTCAAGAGCCTGGCCAACACTGTTCAAATTCCTTCAGCCTCCTAGTCTTCCAAAATCCATCAAAATAGTCCTCTGACCTCTGCTTACAATATTTGAAAGCCTAACCCAAAGTTCCAAAGTCTTCCGTGTTCCTGCTTTAAATCAGTCCCAAAGAGCTAAGAACCACATGGGGGGAGGTTGGTTATTAAACAATATCCCTTTCCCAGCACCAAGTTTATGCATTAGATATTTTTCTAAGTTCTCTGACTAAATACTGACAAGAAGCAAATCAAAGGCATTATTCTGTCTTACAATTTGAAAGGATACATCTCAAGATGGTAAGACGGCATGGTTACAAGAGCGGGAGCCATCTGGTTGCCTTGCTTCAGCAGTCAGGAAGCAAGAGGTGAGCAGGGTTATACAGTCTTTCAGTGACCCTCCACCTCGTCAATGGTCCGCAATCCTCCTAGTGTCAACATCTGAGGGTCAAATGCGCAGATGCACAAGTCTATGAGGGATATTTTACATAGAAAGCACAACAGTAGGTAGTGATGTCATGAGGGTAGGGTCCCCACGAATGGGATCAGAGCTGTGGAAGGAGACTTGAGAAAAATTTATGAAAGATTCATTCTAATTCTCCCCACCCCCACCCCGTGTGTGTGTGTGTGTGTGTGTGTGTATGTGTGTGTGTGAGAGAGAGAGAGAGGGAGAGAGAGAGAGAGAGAGAGAGAGAGAGAGAAGAGGGATACAGTAAGAAGGCAATCATTCAAAATAAGTAAGAGAAGCCTCAGCATCTTAATTTTAAATTTCATATTTTCTTGAATAGTGAAAATACATGTTAATTGTTAAATCCACTATAAATATGCTATTTTTATTATGGAGGTCCAAACTGAGCAAGACACCCATCAACTTTACTGAGATAATGTATGCAGGCTTCCCCTTGGTTTGAAGCAACCTCTGCAATTTACAAGCACAGCTGAGCAAATACATCCACAGTCAACTCTTAATTAGACACTATTAGAGCAGAAAATTTGTGGGTAATTCAAATACCTAATTTTTTCCTATTGCATTAAACAGACTTCCCCATCCTTTCAATGTATGTATCTCTCTTGACCTATTTTATGTCAACATGTTAAAATTGTCATTCAAGCATAAGGAACAGTAAATGTCTCTTGCCAATAAATAATTCAACCTGAATAATTCCTCTGACAAAATTCTAGCATTTGGAGTTCTTTAGACAGAATAATCAACATAATTTGCAGTTGGGTAGAACTTCCTAATTTAAAAAGGAGTTTAGCTTAACCACTATTTTCCCTATTTACTGCTCAGAACTGTTCAAGGAACTCATAATGGCCTGTCTTCTTTGTGCTAATGAAATTCCTGTTTATAACAGAAATTTCAGCCTTTAAACAGGATGGTTCATCTCCACAGTGACGGCCAAGCCTCTTTCCTAGCTAGCGCTGGCATTAAGAACAAGCAGTACCTATGTTTGGTCTCAATTTCCTTACCTCTCTTCGGGTTCTGAAATCTGTTCTTTGTGAATCAGTTGAGCCACATGGCTAGTTCAACCTCTGCCTCTGATGAGGCATCCTAAGGTATTCCGTGGGAGTGAGAGGCAGCCAGTAGAAGGAAGCCATGATACTCTAGCCAGCTTCCCCAGTGGCAGACATACTGTTCACTTGTCTACCTACCTAGCTACTGCCTTTTTTAGATTGCATCCAACACAAGTGAAATGACTTTGAATTTTGGAATTGGTAATTACATTGTACAAACAACAATCTTTAAAATCCAAGCAAAAATAATGTTAATACCCAGAAAGAAATTGGCCACTTGGCTCTGACACAATTAAGAAAAAATGCAAATAATTATAATTGGGGCATTTTAAAATTGCTTTCTTTTTTGGATTATTTTGTATATATACTTGTATGGGCCTGCATGAGTTTATGTTCATCGTAGGCATGCAGTTGCCTTCAGAGGTCAGAAGAGGACACTGGATCTTTTGGAACTAGAGTGATAGGCAGTTGTGAGTCACCCAATGTGGGTGCTGTAAACAGAACCAGGGACTTCTGCAAACGCTATATGTGGATGTAACCACTAAGTCATTGCTCCAGGCCCTAGGATTGCTTTTGAATTTGACTATGTTTAAATGTCTTGTTTTTTATTTAAAAATGCACAATCTTAAACTAATGGAGATAAAGATTTTCTTGAGTGTCTAGGGTTAACTTGAACATAGCTTATCCTAAATGATGACTAATGTCCTTAGATTATGATAGTCGTGACACAGATAGATCACCATGAAAGAATTTTGTTGTCAAGAAAAACCCGGGCAGTTTGGGAACCAAAACAGTTTGTTATATAAGTTTAAATGACTGGAAAATATGTCTACCCAATTAGTTTCTGGTGTCATGACTATTTAACCAGTAGATAAGCATCTTTACAACAAGGTTACTTACACTGGAGTCTATAAATGTATAAGAAAATCGCATTGTTTTTATATTTGATCATCATGGAAAGGAAGTTTACAGAAACTGTAGGGAAGGATTATACCCACAAAAGTCATCAGTAAGCTTATACACATGATGTAAGCATACAGCAAATATACTTGAGAACCTATGTTTTAATAGTTCTGTTTAAATTCAAAATAAAATTCATGGGTTTGGAGCCAATCTGGAATGTCTGAAAACGCATCTAGGAGCAATTGAGTTTGGTCAGTTCACCTTGTAAGGTGTTCTGGGCTCTTGTGAAATTTGTAACATAAAACCTTAAAAATGTGAGCTTTGGGGAACAAAAAAAAACAATGTCATTTTGAAGTGAATTCTATTTTAGTATTTCCACCAGGGCCTTTTCTTCATCCTTCATTTGCTTAATGAATATTTCCGTGGGACTGTGTGATAGGCACGTCTCCTGCCTTCACAACTTCAGCTTATGGTCTGGCGAATTCAGGCCAGTCGGTAAGAAATCCTTGCAACGTGATAAAGTGAAATGGCAGCCTGTGCACTCCACCAGGGATTAACAGACCCATACTTCACTGGCAGACTAGTCTATTTCATGTGCTGGGTTGAGACTTGGGAAGTTTAAGGTAGAGAGAATGGATGTTGTAGGAGGGACAGATACAGATTTTGGGAGACAGAGGATAATATGTGTTACCTTGAAGAGTGACAGTCTCAAGTATGCCCATGCCCTAGCCTTGTACACATTATCCTAAATGGAAAAACAGAATGTACAGCAGAAGTTAAGACTGCAAATCATAAGGCTGGAGAGGCTATCATGGGCTATTTGGTGGATCCAATTTACTTACAGAAGTTCTTGAAAGGAATAAGTCCTTTCCAGGTATGCTTAGACCAAGAGGGAGATGGATTTGAGAGATTCAGTAGAAGAAGCAGCAGCTACAAGCCAAGAATTTGACAGTGTCTGAAAGAAAAAAAGCAGAAAAGAGGCTATTCCTTGTGTAGGTCTGGTAGGACAGGAGTGAAGGTACCAGCAACTTATGGAAATGGAACATAGTGTGTCTACACTGTGATTTGAGCCTGATTGGTTGCATTCTGAACTTCTGAGTAACAAAACTGTTTATTAATAAATGTGTTATTTAAGCCATAGAACACTAATACATCAGACCAGGCAACTAAAAGAAACATCAGTTTTCCTCACCTGTAAAATGAAGATAAAGGTATTGATGGGATTGTCACTAATTGGATGTGATGATGACCAACAGAGTGTTCAGTTCTGTGGCTGTCAATAGACCACTTAAGCATAGCTTGCCTGTTTTAAATGGATTCACTAAAGAGCTTTTTAAAGAAGGTAAAAGAAATACTTCTCACTTTAGTGAATAAAAGGCCCGGGCTTTTGTCCTAGGCCTGATACCAACAAGCTATCTCTGAGCTCAGGCAACAGCTGCCTCCTCTCTGGGCTGCAGCTTTTTAAAATGAAGGATGTGAGCTAGAAGATTGATTTCTAAGGGCACCTCCTTCCTTGACATGGCTGAATAATATAAATGAAAACCATAAAACTTTTGCATTCAAGTATGAAGAAGAAAGATATAAGGATTCAATTCAATATTGAGAATTAAATGGCCTTCTGAGAAGGCAGCAGGCTTCAACTGACCACTTCCACGGAAGCTCCCTGGGTCTATGAGAAGTGCAGGAGATGTACCCACCTTCAACAACCTCCAGGAGCCAAACTCCCACGACATTCAGATCTCACACAAGGCCCTAGGAAGTCATAGCCTTGTAATCCCTAGGTGACTCCAGACTTGCATCAGGACACGTAGAGAGTAACACAGAAATAAAAGGCCCCACTTAGCCAGTCCTGCAGACCCAAAGCTGCAGGATCTCCCCAACAAAGGGCAACAACAGGCTATCAGAGAGGAGCCCCAGTGAGGGACCAGCACTGATAGTGTAACAGAAGCCAGAGGCCTTGAACCAGACCAATGACTGTTGACACTTTGATTGGATGGGGATGGGTCAGGTATTCTGGCACTCGGGAGTCACAGAATACTGAGTGTTACGCAGCTCAGGTGAAAAGGTATCCTAGAACTCGGGAGCCAAGGACCACCACAGGTTGTAGTAAGCTAAGCTTAGCAGCTTACAGCCCTGCCTCAGGGGAAGGCTTCCCCAGTGTATCGGCTGGCTCTGGCAGGACAGGGTCTTCCAGCTTATTACAACCTGTGGTAGTCCTTGGCACCCAAGCTCCAAGACACCTTTCCACCCGAGCTGTGTAACACTCAGTATTCTGTGACCCCCAAGTGTCAGAATACCTGACCTATCCCCATCCAACTGAAATGCCAACAATGATTCCTTGCAAAGAACACTTGCAAGTAAAGATAAATGGACAAAAGGGTTTATTGTGTAACTCACTACGTCATACTACAGCTTCCAGGATGCGATTTTCCCTTTTCTTCCTTTTAAATTCTATTTTATTGGGGGGGGGTGACGTTTCAAGGGAATGAATGAGATCAAGATACCTGATGTGAAAGACACAGAGAATAACTAAAAAGAATGTTTAAGAAAATTCCTCTCTTACAAGCAGCTGCCAAGTAGCCAGATATCTAGAGCAGTGTTAAGTGTGTCTGGGGAAAATGGGTGGGAAAGGGAAGGGAGGGTGCCTGGGCTCACCGGGTGGAAGAGAAACATTGTAGCTGCAATGGAATATTCCTGTCTGGCCTATCAAAGGATAAACACCCCCACCCCCACCCCCCAGCAGTTTTGTCAATCCCAAAATCTGACGCAGTGATCAGTTCTAAGGAAAATAACATCCTCACTGTGAGCCTGGGATACCTGAGGGTCCTGATGCTTTGTAGGCAAATTCTTTTCCATCTGAGCTCTCTCTGCAGCCCATTCACAGCTTTTTGTTTTGTTTTGCTTTGAGAATTTTATTGTTGTTACTGTTTTGGGGTTTTTTGTTGTTGTTGTTGTTGTTGTTTCTGTTGAGACAGGATTTCTCTGTGTAACAACCCTAACTGTCCTGGAACTCGTTCTGTAGACCAGGCTGATCTCAAACTTAAAGAAATCTGCTAGCCTCTGCATCCTCAGTGCTGGGATTAAAGGCAAAGGTGTGCACCACCACATCCTGCCCTATTTATAGCTTTTTAAGGTTGCTCTGCTGTTGCCTTTTTAACAAACACCACTAGAGATCAGCTGTGCTATATAGTAACAGCATGGATCATGAAATGAGAGATTAAAATGGCACAATATAACAGAGACATTTGGTCATTTATCACCACCTTCCCTGACGTGGAAGCGGAACATCCTTCTGTAACCCCTTTGTACTCAAACCTCTGAGCACCTTTCAAAAGAATCATAACCTTGAAATAATGAGTTGACCCTAGAGGGAGTTATAAACTAAGTCATTTTTATTCATGAGCAAAGGCAAATTATCTCATAATACTACTAGTAAAAATGGGCAACGTGTTTTTAATCATACAATTGTTTATTTATTTTCTGATAAGTCCTTAGGGAATTGCAGGTATTTATGCCCGTTACCCTCTCTCATTCCCACTCCCTCTTCTGTGGAAACCTTTCTTCCCAAGAAGTTCCCTCCACATTTCATTTGCATTTTTGTAAGTAACTACTGAATTATTCTTTGACAACTGAACACCTATACACCATGCACTCTGATTATGCTAGCCACCCCAACACCTTAGAAATCCTCCCACTCACATTTGGAAAATATTTCCTCATCATGCTCAGTGGAACAGGCAATACTATCAACTGACCCTCAGAGAAATTGAGTGACTTGCCCAAGCTCACTGAGCCATCAATTTGCAGTCCCAGACTTCAACATCAGACTTTTACAATAACAAATTCTGTAACTGTTAACTAGAATTCCTCTCAATCTACTTGTCTGATTTCTTTTTATTTTCTTGACCAATCCATTCAAATGAGAATTGAGTCACTTACATGTCTGAATCTTGGTTTCCTCATGAATGAAACTAGAGTAACGCCAGGGCATTCATGAGGCTTAAATGAGAGAGTGTCAAAGTCCTTAGGCATGAATCCTAGCTTTTCAAGAGCAGTCAGTGAGAACTGGTCACAGTGACAATCACCACAAACCTGATGGCTGTGGGCTATTGGCTACTTCAGTCTTCAAAGGGAAGGAGATCTTGATCAGGACGTGTAGATGGAGTTACTTTCCCTTCAGTCCCAAATAAACACACTGACGCTTATATTAATTATAAGCTGTCTGGTTGATGGCTCAGGCTTTTTACTGGCTAGCTCTCTCCTAATTATTAACTCATAACTATCAATTTATGTATTTCTACAAGGCTGTATCTTACCAATGAACACCTGGCACATCCTATCTTCCCAGTAACTACATAGCGTCTCCCTCACAACCTCTCTGACTTCCTCTCTCCAGAATTCTCCTGGTCTGGTAGCCCCGCCTATATTTCCTGCCTGGCTACTGACCAATCAGTGTCTTATTCATCAATCAATAAGAGAAAGATATATACATATATATATACATATACACATACACATATATACATATATATATTTGTATATATATGTTGCCCTCAGAGAAGGAAGAAACAGAAAGAAACATCAAGAATCATTCCCAGGGCAGCTAACAGATCTGTGACTGGGTTTCATCAGTCCTCATCAGCAAGCTGTAGGGCCTAAACCCATCATTCCTGGGTGGCTGGAACACATACAGAATTTCTTGCAGAGTTAAAGCCCTTCGGGTTCTGTTAGCCATCACTGAGTCCCAGAATTACGCTTTGGATCTCATATGCTCACTTGCAGCCAGCTTTCCATTTGTGCTATTTGGCTGAGCAGTTCCATTAGAATATAACTGGGTTTTGCTTCAGAGACTGGAATGTGCATATTATCATAATGCCTTTAGACCCAGAAGCATTTTTTAACATGAGACTGAAGCCTGGCAGTTGCTAAGAGGTACACATGGCTCCCATAGGCTTGCTCTGGATGAGTACCCTGAATGCTGTAAATGTCACCAATGCTCCCTGCAGTAGACAAGCTGTCTGGAATAACCTGCAAAGGTTTGAGAAATCTCATACTCTCCATCCCCAAAAAAAGTTTATAGAAGGTCTTTGGTAAACAGAAGAATTCCCCTCCACATTTCCTAAAACACAATGCTTTATATGGAAACTGCTTGCTTTTGTAATAATTTAGATCATAATATCACCCAAAGTCTTGGGTACCAGAAGCTTAGCCCTCAGAGTGGCACCAACAGGAAGTGGTGGGAGCTCTAGCAGGTGTTTCTACAGAAACACAAGCATCACATGTTCTCTCTCTTAGCTCCAAATCTTCAGGTGGGAATCCACACCCTTGAGTAACAAAGAAACCAGGAAAGTAAAAAGGCACCATTGCAGAGGGGGGAGCAACAGACAAGAGTACAGACCTGGAACTGACAAGAATCATCCCTTGAAGGACAGGGTTTCATGGTACCAAAAGGCACCATGCAAGTTTCCAAATGAGGGAAGCAACCAACAGTCCTACTCAACTGTGATGCCTGTGCGCCACAACAATAACATAGCATGATAACTTCAGAGTGCAGTAGTGGTACATGTACAGTGGAGGTAACCAACAGCTCTCTAACTGGATTTTAAGACCTGATCAATAAGAAAGAAATCATGTCTGGTAGTGGAAACACAGCCAACTCCCCAGGGCTAGTGAAGTCACAGATCTTGGAGGACAACCTACAATCACCACTTCATTAAACCAGTATAATCCCTAAGTGCATTTTAAATATGTGTCCTCATAGCCACAGATAAATACAGTCCTTATATCTCATCAAGAAAACTTCTCTTGGCAACAGATGGAAACAATTACAGGAAACAACAACCAACCAATAAGCAGAGTTGTGGAGCCCAGTCTCAACAGATATATTTATAGTACAATTCCTGCACCTAAGGTCAGGGAACATTGCAGAGGATGGGGTGGCAGATTATAAGAATTACAGGAACAGGAATTTTCTGTGAGATTGGGGGTCCTAGGAATGTCAGAAGCTCCATCCATAATGTCTCTTCAATATGACATCCTGAATATAAGCTGAACAAGGACAACAACAATAGATTTCAGAATTTTGTTCCTTTCCAGATTTGACTCTTTGTATCTGAAAGGATGAGTCTGTATTTTTTCTTGGATCCTTTCTATGTAAAGGTCATGATGATACATCACAGTCCAAGAAATGTGAGCTCTGCCTCTGGTGCAACTTCAGAACTAATTAAGGGAATAATGAAAGGCTGAGGGTGTAGCTCCCATGATACAAGAATTCCCTAAAATTCGTGATGCACTGGGTTCAATCCCCAACACCTCACAAAACACAGCATGATGGCACATGCCTGTGATCCTAGCACTCTGGTGGTGGGATTAAAAGTCCAAAGTCATCATCACCTACACAGCAAGTTCAAGGACATCCTGAGCTGTGTGAGACTCTGCTAGGAAAACTGAAAGTTCATCTGAGAAAGGAAATCAGCCATGTAGATGAAGAATGGTGTGTCATCTTTATTAATGACAAAGCTTTCTGGAGTAGTGTGACTTACAATGTGTCAGCCATAAAGGTCCTTATACTCCCTGTCTCCATATTGGACCATGGGTTGGTACATGGAACAAAAATATTAAACTCACAGAATACAACCCCTCAATCAAGATCAGGCCTGTGCAATGCCCAAGGGAAGAGAATGGCTGAGGGGATTGCACCTGCTGAGGACCTTTGATACATCTTCTGTACCTGAACAAGAGCATTACCTCTCTCCTCTCTGTCTCTGTCTCTGTCTCTGTCTCTGTCTCTGTCTCTGTCTCTGTCTCTGTCTCTGTCTCTGTCTCTCTCTCTCTCTCTCTCTCTCTCTCTCTCTCTCTCTCTCTCTCTCAATAAGGAACTATCTTGACTTCTTGATGCAAGAAAAATCCCGGAGCAAAAGAGCAAGACTATTTGTAGCAAACCCTTCCTTATTAGAGGAGTCAAACATAGAAGCATTTACTCTAAGGAAGCACTTTCTATCTCCCCTTCCTTCACTTGCTCAATTATGTAACAGATAGACACTGAGTTCCTAATATGCTGCCAATTACTGTGCTGATTGGAGATATGAAATAATGGCATGGATCCTGGAATATCTGTCAGGAGGATAAGAGAGACAACAAAACCATTAACCCCACTAATAGCACATGTCACACACTGTCCTAAGCAATGAATGAAGGCTGCATGATGCCATGAACACATACAGCAGGTGGTTTGACAAGATCAGTAAAAGAAGTATGCCCCGGTAGTACCCTAGAAGACAGGAAGGGTCTAGGCTTGTAAATTGACTCTCTTCGTCCTGACTTTATCATGTACAATAGCCACTCAGTCCTAGAGTTTGATAACAGCTGCCTTCTGTCCCATCTCCAAATCAGTGAGTTCTTAAATCTCAAATACCGTATCTAGCATGCTGACCTTTCATGGGACATTTATCAGGTGTGATGAGTGACTAGCCCCCAGTGTTCTCCTAAAAATGCTCTGCAAGTATCACGTGACAAAGAGGTGACAGGACTCTGCAGAGACCATTGAATTATGTAGGTCCTGGCAAGATCTTCATTCCCTACATGAACCAGACTATAAGCCCAAAGAAGCCCCACATGGATGGATGATATTGAGAGATATATGTATTTAATAAATAAATGACACAAATGATAATGAATTATGGCTGGCTACTGAATGGCTATAAAATTAAGTAACAAAGAAATGAATTGGGAATTTCTGTAGTTTGGATCCTGAATGTTCCCCCAAGTGACTGGACATTTAAAGACTTCTTTCCCAGAGTAGACTCTTGAGATGTGGTACAGCATTCAGATTAAGGAGCCTAGAGAAATGTGAGCCTTTGGAGGAGGTTTTTAAATAAGATTCCTAGACTCTTACCCCTTTTCTTCCTTTAGTTTTTTGGGCATGTGGTAAAGCTTGATCCACCCTAAGCTCCTAAGCTCATACCTCACCAAAAACCTAAACATAACAGCTCTACCTAACCATGTACTAAAACTTTTAAAACCATGAGTCAAATTAAACATTTTTATTCTGCAGCTTTCTTATATGGACAGAAATCAGACACAAAGTGATTTTATGCCAATACATCAATACAAATTAGAATTGTAAACCCATGGGTGAAATAGATAAGAAGCAGAATCGATGCATGGAAATACCACCTGATTTTGAAGTTCATCAATAATGTTAATTATTAATAATAATTCTATAACTGATGAATCTATGAGTATATAAAATATATTCAAAATAGTTCCCCCACACCTTCTGTGAATGACAAAATAAAAGTTAACAGAGAACCGAGAACAAAGGAGCCTTACCCACTTTGGCCTGAATGGCAGACATGATCAGTCCCATAATTTGAAGCCAGACAAAGACAAAAGTGGTGAGCAGGTTGAATGGCTATGGTGTCAGGTTATTGTTTATTAGGATTCAGGATGGGACCTTGGGAAAGCATATTAAAGTTAGCCCTGATCCAATAGGAAATTCCAAGGAGAAAGGAGATCCACAGAACAGACTAGGTTTCAAGTTTTTAAAAAATAATATTGAAAACTGACATAGTTTCATGTGATCCTATACAGTTTAATTTCATAGGCCATGTGTGTTGACACAGACTCATGTTTGAACACTTGATCTCCAGCTGGTGGCACTTTTTGGGAAGATTGTGTAACATTTAAAAGGTAGAAGAAAAGCATGCATACACTCTACCACTGAGCTACAATCCCCAGACTTATGACCCCTAATGAAATAGAAGCAGTCATCAAAAGTCTCCCAATCAAAAATAGCCCAGGCCCAGATGGCTTCAGTTCAGAATTCTACCAGAAATTCAAAGAAGAGCTGATTCCAATACTCCTCAAAGTGTTCCACACAATAGAAGCAGAAGGTACATTGCCAAACTCTTTTTATGAGGCTACAGTTGCCTTGGTACCCAAGCCACACAAAGACACAACTAAGAAAGAGAACAACAACCAATATCCCTCATGAACATTGATGCAAAAATACTCAGTAAAATACTAGCAAATCAAATTCAAGAATACATCAGAAAAATCATCCAATGTGATCAATTAGGCTTCATCCCAGGGATGCAGGAATGGTTCAACATATGAAAATCTATCAATGTAATCCATCATATAAACAAACTGAAAAAGAAAAACCACATGATCATCTCACTAGATGCTGAAAAAGTCTATGACAAAATCCAACACCCATTCATGATAAAGGTCCTGAAGAGATCAAGGATAACAGGAACATACCTGAACATAATGAAAGCAATATACAGTAAACCAACAGCCAACATCAAAATAAATGGACAAAACTTTAATGCAATTTCTCTAAAATCAGGAACAAGACAAGGCTGTCCACTCTCTCCATAATCTATCTCTTCAATATTGTACTTGAAGTTCTAGCTAGAGCAATAAAACAACAAAAGGAGATCAAGGGGATACAAATTGGAAAGGAAGAAGTCAAGCTTTCACTATTTGCAGATGATATGATAGTTTACATAAATGACCCGAAATACTCTATCAGGGAACTCCTACAACTGATAAACATCTTCAGCAAAGTGGCAGGATAGAAGATTAACTCAAAAAAACAGTAGCCCAATATACAGATGATAAATGGGCTGAGAAAGAAATCAGAGAAACATCACCCTTTACAATAGCCACAAACAACATAAAATATCTTGGGATAATGCTAACCAAACAAGTGAAAGACCGGTGTAGCAAGAACTTTGAGTCTTTAAAGAAAGAAATTAAAGAAGAACTCTTTCCGAGTTCCCATCATCTTGGATAGGTAGGATCAACATAGTAAAATTAACAATCTTGCCAAAAGCAATCTACAGATTCAGTGCAATCCCCATCAAAATCCCAGCACAATTCTTCACAGACCTTGAAAGAGCAATAATCAAATTTAAATGGAAAAACAAAAGACCCAGGATAGCCAAAACAATCCTGTACAATAAAGGAATTTCCAGAGGCATCACCATTCCTGACTTCAAGCTCTATTATAGAGCTATAGTCCTGAAAACAGCTTGGTATTGGCACAAAAATAGACGGGTAGACCAATGGAATCGAATTGAAAGCCCTGAGATTAACCCACACACCTATGAACACGATTTTTGACAGAGAAACTAAAAATATACAATGGTAAAAAACAAAGCATCTTCAACAAATGGTGCTGGCATAACTGGATGCTGGCATGTAGAAGACTGCAGATAGATCCATGTCTATTGCCATGCACAAAACTTAAGTCCAAATGGATCAAAGACCTCAACATAAATCCAGTCACACTGAACCTGCTAGAAGAGAAAGTGCCAGGTACCCTTGAATGAATTGGTACAGGAGACAGCTTCCTGAGCATAACACCAGTAGCACAGACACTGAGACCAACAATTAATAAATGGGACCTCCTGAAACTGAGGAGCTCCTGTAAGGCAAAGGACACAGTCAACAAGACAAAAAGGCAGCCCACAGAATGGGAAAAGATATTCACTAACCCCACATCTGACAAAGGACTGATCTCCAAAATTTACAAAGAACTCCAGAAGCAAGTCTCCAAAACACCAAAGGATCCACAGAAGTAAATAGAGAATTCTCAATAGAGGAGTCTGAAATGGCTGTGAGATGCCTAAGAAAGTGCTCAACATCCTTAGCCATCAGGGAAATGCAAATCAAAACAACTCTGAGATACCATCTCACTCCTGTCAGAATGGCTAAAATCAAAAACACCAATGACAGTTTATGCTGGAGAGGATATGGAGAAAGGGGAACACCCGCCCATTGTTGGTGGGAGTGCACAGACACTGAGACCAATAATTAATAAATGGGACCTCCTGAAACTGAGACGCTTCTGTAAGACAAAGGACACAGTCAACAAGACAAAAAGAATGGAGATTTCTCAGGAAAATAGGACTCATTCTACCACAAGATCCAGGAATTCCACTCTTAAGCATATACCCCAAAGATGCACATTCATACAACAAGAATATCTGTTCCACTATGTTCATAGCAGCATTATTTTTAATAGCCAGAACCTGAAAGCAACCCAGATGCCCCTCAACTGAAGACTGGATAGAGAAAATGTGATAAATTTACACAATGGAGTACTACTCAGTGGAAAAAACACAATGGAATCTTGAGATTTGCAGGCAAATGGATGGCACAAGAAGAAACCATCCTGAGTGAGGTAACCCAGTCACAAAAAGACAAACATGGTATGTACTCACTCAGATATGGATTTTTGACACAGAGCAGCAGAGTGCCAGCCTACAATCCCACTGCCAGAGAGTCTGGGAAACAGGGAGGACCCTAAGAGAGATATGCGTGGTACCCCAGAGAAGAGGAATTGGACAGGATCTTCTGAGTGGACTGGGAGCATGGGGGAGGGAAGAGGAAGCTGGGGGAAAAGTGAGTGGGAGAAGAGGAGAGGAGGATATGGGGGAGCAGGAAGGTTGAGTCTGGGGATGAAATACCATAATACAAGGGTGTCATTATAGGTTTGAGGAGAGATCTGGCACTAGTGATGTTTCCAGAGATCTGCAAGGATGACACCAACTGTCAATCTAAGCAATAGTGAAGAGGGTACCTTAAGTGCCCTTCCCCAATAATGAGATTGACAACTACCTTATATGCCATCCTAGAGCCTTCATCCAGTGGCTGATGGAAACAGGCAGATACCCACAGCTAAACACTGAACTGAACTCCTGGAAACCAATTGCAGAGAGGGAAGAGTGATGAGCGAAGCAGTCATGACCATTCAAGTGAAACCCACAGAAATAGCTGACCTGAACAAGGGGGAGCTCATGGACACCAGACTGATGGCTGAGAGACCAGCGTGAGACTGATCCAGACCTCCTGAATTTGGGTGTCAGTGAGAAGGCCTCTGCATTCTTTGGGGCCTCAGGTACTAGATCAGTATTTATCCCTGGTATACAAATGGACTTTGGCAGCCCATTCCACATGGAGGGATGCTCTCTCAGCCTGGACACACTGGGGAGAGCCTAGGCCCTGACCCGAATGATATGACAGACTTTGGAGATCCCCCATGAATGGCCTCACCCTCTCTAGGAAGTGGATTGGGGATTGATTGGGTGGGTGGTTGGGGAGGTTGGTGGGTGGTGGGGAATGAGGGGAGGGAGAGAGAGGGAGCTAGGATTGTCATGTGAAGCAAGCTTCTTGTTTCTAATTTGAATAAAAAATAAATTTCAAAAAAGGTTGAAGGTGTGTTAGAACCGTGGTTCTCAACCTGTGGGTTGCAACCCCCTTCAGAGAGGTTGCAAATCAGATATTTATATTATGATTAATAACCATAGAAAATTACAGTTATGAAGTAGCAATGAAAATAATTTTATGGTTGTGGGGGTCACCACAACATGAAGAGCTATATTAAAGGGTCGTAGTGTTAGGAAGGTTGAGAACCACTGTGTTAGAAGAAGTTGGATTCTTGAAGCTTTTTGGTCCAGCCCCATTTCCTGTTTATTGTCTGTTTTGGGGGGATGGATGCAGTGTGACCACCCAGCCTATTCCTATCATCATGCCTTCCCTGCCTGGTGTTATGTGATACACCCTCCCCCATCATGATCTATATGCCACTGGAATTGTGAGCCAAAATAAATCCTTTTCAATTTAATGTAAAAGGAGTTCTTAATTGATCTAGATCATACAAGGCCAGAGTCAGATATGGAGGGAAATGCTAAGTGATCAGAGAGAAGAAGCAAGCCACAGCACACCTTACCTCCTAAGTGTCTCTGCAGAGAAGAGTGAGTGATTTCCTGTTTGTCCCTGCTTAGATCCTGATTCTGCCCAGCTACATCACTTCCTGCCTGTCTGTACAGACCTCCAGACCTCTATAGTTAGCTAGTGACAAACCCCATTCTCTGACCCCCAGACAGGCTTTATTTGTGCAAGAAAGTTGTCGCCACAACTTAAGTGACTTTTGTCAGAGCGTTTTACCACAGCAATGAGAAAGTAATTTAGACGTGGTGTTAATTACAGTGTTCTTTCAGAAACTCCTGGATTTTACATTCCCACAATTGCATCTACAACATTTAAAAGAAAAGTTCAGGGGTGTCAGGTTGCACATATAATCTGATGAGATAGTGGGAAAGGCCATGTTGGCTTGTCAACGATGAAGAGCCTATATATAAACAAGTCTTGGGCTATAATAGAGGAACAAATTGAGAAAACAGCAAGTATTAAACATACTTCAGTATTCACACTGTATCCAAAACAATAAGAACATCTTATTTTTCTCTTTACCTTTTAGTATGAAAACTGCAGATATGTGTGAAGAGGTGGAGAGGATAGTCGGGGAAAGAGATAAAAATGAAATCTGTTCAAAATCACAAAGAATTATCTGAAAACTGACTTTAGGTCAGTAGTTGAATGAAACATAGAATTCCAGGCTGTGTGCCCTTTTGCTACCAAGTTCCTGCTCTTATTGCTCTCATCTCTCATTTAGATTTCCTACTGTAGCTCAGTATGACAAGTTCTGAGCTTGGGGACCGGCCAAGAGAATGTGGTTTATAGCACCCCCAGCACCACTAACTCAGCCATTATTCAGAAGTGACAGTTGGGATGTATTCTACTCTTGTGATATAATAGGTTTTGAAAACAGTAATGCCTGGTGATCAAACAGCTGGGCTACTTTATAACCAGGGAACACAAATATCTATTACATCCCTCCAAGAGGCTCCAAGAGTGCGTGTATTGCTATATATTCTTTTTATCATAACTTGAAATGGTTTCACTATCTGAAAATATCATAGGGTTTTTATTTATCAATCATAGTACCAACAGTGTTCTCATGCGCATGGACACTCTCCATCAAATGCCTACGCTTTAGAAGGCAAAGAAACGCACTGATGCACGTAGACTTTGACAGATCCACAAAGCTGAAGATCTCCCCAGAATTTACAGAAAATACAATACATTTTAGTGACAAGGAAACAAAGACATGGGCCTAGATTGTCCATTCTGTCCCTTTTTGTGTAATCCACTTCCATCATTTAAGACTCCCATCAAGTGACCTCCAATTTGTTCTCATACTAAACAATTTTCATCAAGATGCCTTTGTTCACATCTACCTGACAACTGAAAGCTGTTTTTTCACGTGGCTTGGGGCTTGGTAAACCTAAGACCTACGTTCCTATGCTTACAGCGTAGCTCATCATGATCCACTTCTTGGTCATCAGACATTGTCTTTGTTCTTTTGGTCTCTGGATCAGGAGAGCCACTGCTTTGGAAGTTTGGGGCATGGAGCATGTGGAGTGTTCGATATACCTAAAAACAACATCCTCAATAGCCCACTGCTGGATGCACTTTTGCCTTGAAAGGCAGCACGCTGGAGAGCAAACAAGTAAACACGAAGCTGCTGAGTAAGGAATGGTGGACACAGGAAAAGCAGGAAGTGAAAGAAAACAAACACAAATCAAAAGCAAAATCAAGACGAGCCGGCAATGAAAATGAACTTTAATGGGACGAGTCTTTGGAAATCAACAATTTGAAACTGAATTCACTGCAGATTAAATTAAAATCATAGAAATTTCTGAAAAGAATTCAGGATGCTTGAACTCGTGCATTAATGTCTTTGTTATCAGATGTTTATTCTTTGGGGAGGAAGGGAACAGCTGGGAAGGAGACACGGACAAGGAGGGGCTAGGGGAGAGGAAAACGGAGAGAAACGTCAGAGCCGAAAGTGTGTGCACCCTGCACCTGGGTGTCTTCCCCCTGATGTTCACCCAGATGGTCATTACACTGAGCACTGCAGCCCAGTGGCCAGTGTCTGGAGTGGTTAGCTGCAGCAAGTAGGCAGATGTTCTAGAAGCAGATAAATGACTTGTCATACTTCCTTCTGCATAAAGAGAGTTTTGTGCCCAAGAAGAAACACTCTTCCAAGAAGCTCAAAGCATTTTATAAAATTGAGTTCTGATCCACGGCTAGGATGGGCATAGTAAAGGATTGCTGGTAAAGAATAGTCTGGGCTCTAGAGATCCCCCATGGTGGGCCTTACCCTCCCTGGGGAATGGAGTGGGGATTGGGTGGGGGGCTGGGGGAGTTGGTGGGGGAGTGGGCGTGGAGGGGAGAGAGAGGGAGCTGGGACTGACATGGGAAGCAAGCTTGTTTCAAATTTAAATGTATAATAAAAAAGTGTTTTTTAAAAAAAGAATAGTCTGGGTTGGCAGGCAGGAATTTGTTGAGAGCTTTGGGAATATTTATTTCCTTCTCTTTCTGCGATTTTCCAAAGGAAAGCCCTCTTTAAGATTTGAGGGTATGGAGTACACAATACCATAGGAAACCATGCAAGCTTTTCATAAACAAAAAAAGAAAAGAGGAACAGGACTTTTTTGTTTTCTATGTACTCTCAGTCTTTGTGTTTTTAGAGGTCTTAGTTACCACAAAGTATTGAATGTGAACTTGCACAAAATGAGGGGGATTGTTTTTGAAAAGGAGCAAGCACTATATGCGTTTTGCAAGCACAGGTTCAGCTGATCATGGACCAAAACAGGTCTTAATTGTCTGCATTAAGCATGTGTATATGTTCTCTTGTCACGACTCTACACAGCATTTGTACTGTCTTGGGTCCTATAAATAAACTTGGAGATGCTTTTAAAGCATTCAGGAGAATGGGCACAGGCTAAACATAACTATTATGTCATTTTATGGGTGGGGCGATTGACTATTAAATTTTGGTCTCCCACGTTGAAGTCTGTCCAAGTTAGCCTTAACTGTCAACTTGACACAGCCTAGAACTTCCGAAAGGGAGAAAAAGGAGTCTCATCTGGGTGCCTCTACCAGGTTGGTCTATGATCTTGGATGGGAGGGAAGTGTCTTGATTTTCCTAGTTGATGTAGAAGAGACCCGCACCCTGTGGATAGCACTATTTTCTGGGTATGGTCCTGAGTTATATAAGAAAGCTATCTAAGCATGAGGTTATTAATGATTAATACAACCATTATAGTGAATACATATAATATATATTAATGACTAATATAACCATATGTATAAGTATTATTCCTCCTCAGTTTCTGACATGAAGTTCCTGTTTGACTTCCTGCCCCAACTTCCCTTAATAATAGACTGTGACCTGGATATATAAGCCAGAAATAAACTCTTTCCTCTCCAAGTTGCTTTTGGTCAGAGTGTTTTATCACAACAACAGAAAGGAAGCTAGACCAGAGTCTTAGAAGCAGCAACTCACAGACACCCAGGAAAAACAGTGTGCCGGTTGTAGGCATTTTGGGCAGATGGGGATGGGACAGGAGTGGGTCAGGTATTCTGGCACTCGGGAGTCACAGGATACTGAGTGTTACACAGCTCAGATGGAAAGGTATCCTGGAGCTCGGGAACCAAGGACCATCACAGGTTGTAGTAAGCTTAGCAGCTTACAGCCCAGCCTCAGGGAAAGGCTTCCCCAGTGTATCGACTCTGCTCCAGCAGGACAGAGTCTTCCAGCTGGGGATGTTCGCCCAGTGTAGCAGTATTGTTCCACAGGAGGAGAGCAGCGAGTAGGGAGCAGGGAGCAACAACTCAGCTCTGCAAGGGAAGGTTTCCCAGGCAAGTGTTACAGCCCTGCTCACTCTGCTCTGCTCTGCCCAGGGTCACCTCTGCTCTGTTGCTGTTGCTGCAAAAGAAGATCTTCACCCAAAGCTCAGGGATTTATTGGAAGGAGGCAGCTGGACCAGCCAAGTCTATATAAACATACACAAGGTTTATATAGGGATTCTTGGGGGCTGGGAAGTTTTTCCAGGGTACGGATTGGTCCAATTTCAGTTCTGAGCTCAGATTGGCTAGAGCTCTGCTTGAGGATTGGTTAGTTTTCTGCACAGGATTAAGGTCAGATTTGGCTCTGGTTTCAGGGCCAAAGAAAGTGTGTTTCTTTCTCTGGTCCTTTCTAGACTTTTGGCTCCAATTTTAGGGCCAGGGTGCATTTCTTTCACTGACTCTAATTCCAGGGACAAAGTGAGTTCTTTTGGCACTGGTTTCAGGGTCAGGGTACATTTCTTTAGTTCTCGTTGCAGGGCCAAAGTGTGTTTCTTTGGCTCTGCTCAGGGTGTGTTTCGTTGACTGACCCCTTTTTCCCTACACCGGTGAATCTCTGTCTCCATCCACAGTCCACTTCTTACTCTGCCCTGTGTGTCAGTTGGACCTCATTGCTGCTAGCTACCTGCTGGGTTCAGAGAGATCAAATGACTGGATAGGTGGGGTGTTTTTCCCCTAGCTCCCTCCCTGCTGGGTTGCAGTGTGAGGAGCTCTTCACTCCACAACTGAACATCCTCTCAGGTGCCCTGGTTTGGGGAGCTGACATAGTCTTTGTCTTTTGAACCTTTAATAGTTGTGATAGCTTTTGTCTGTTTACCCAGGTCACAGATCGTTGCAAAAACCCAAGTGCTCATCATTATCCAGCACCACCCATAATACCAGTCAGTTCTCTATAAACATTCTACCCATTAATCACTCAAGTGCCTCTCAGTGGCTCTGCTTCTTGTCATGACTCTGAAAGAGTGACTTGGATACGTCTAAGTCTTGGCTTACCTAACAAAATGTCATAGACTAAGTGAGTCATAAACAATGGAAATTTATTTCTCATGGTTCTAGAAAGGGGCATTCTAAGACCAATGCAAAGAAATATTTATTGTCTGCTGAAAGGCTCATGATTCTTGGTTCATGATTTCTCTCTGTGTCCTCACACATTGGAAGAAGCAAGGGAGTGCTCTGGTGCCCTCTTCATGGACACTGTTACTGTTGGATGTAAATCACTCCTGGCAGGCTCACACATTTGAAGTTTTCCCAGTTGGTGAAACCTTTAAGGGGTTCAGTCACATTGGAGGACATGGGTCACAGGAAAAGGGCCTTGAGGTTTACAGCTTGCCCCTGTCTCGTCTGCTTTTTACTGCCTGTTCAGCTGAAGAGTGAGCAGGTAAGGGTGGTGATATCTTGCTTGTACAAATAAAGCCTGTCTGAAAGTCATAGAATGGAGCTTGCCACTAGCTAACCAAGAAGTCTGGAGGTCTGTTCAGACAGACAGGAAGTAAGGTGGCTGGGCAGAAACAGAATATAAGCAGGGAGAAACAGGAATTTGCTCTCTTATCGGTAGAAACCCTAAGGAGGTAAAGAGTGCCTGTAAAGGCTTGCTCCTTCTTCTCTCTGATCTCTCAGCATTTTCCTCTATATCTGACTCTGGGTTTTTATTACTTAGACCAATTAAGAGCTCCATTTACAGGTAAAGAGTCCCAGGATGTACCCTGTCATTGCTGTAAAGCCACATATTCCTACATCTTCTCTGTCATCATAGACTGTGTCCCCTCAAACCCTAAAGACTCCCTCCATAAAGTTGTTTCTTCTTGTATTTGCTTACAAAGTGATGAGAAAATTACAGGCACTAATCCCATTCACAAGGTCTTGCTCCCATGACCTCATGACCACCTAATATAGGAAGCACAAAATTCAGTCTATAGCAATGTGCTTTAATCTTGTTATCAGATTTACAACATTGGAATACCCTATAATGTTCCTCTGTCCAGGGACCAAACAAGGGAAACACTCCCATGGTGCAGAAAGCAGCTATGATGGTATCTGCTCCAAGGAAAGGGATTTTTAATCTTGAAATCTGTATGTGACGATAAGGAGATGGGGATAGAAAATAGGGAATGGGGTACAAAGAGACATGAATGGAATTATGAAATTCTTGGGATAGGCAAATGCAGACAGTCTAAGGAGAGCAAGAAAGAATATGAAAACAAGATAATCAGCAAGTAAACGGGATACCATACCAGGTGTTTATAAGGACCAAGAGCAAAGCCCTACAAAGCTTTCTGCAACCTTATCCACCAGAAAGCCTACAAGTCCCACCATGTGTCAGCAGGGGCACAGAGATGTGCAGGAGGTGAGCATTAATCCATCCTGAAACATCACTGGAGACATGTGGGGGTCACCTAAGCATCAGTGAGCTTGGAAAGTTCTCTTTGACTGAAGAACAGATAATGGTCCCTTAGGGATGAAAAGGACCAATTTGAACTCAACCCAACCTTGCAGAGTTCATCTACAGGCAAAATGTCAAACATCCATAATTAGTAGGATAATTTAATTAAAGTGTTCAGCAAATCTAGTTAGAATGTGGTCTGTAGCATCCTGAGTGAGTCCTTCTCACGCTGGTTGGCTGGTCTTGAAAAATCTCCCCTTTTGGAACTAAGAAACTACTTTTTTTTATATTTGAAAGTATTTGATGACAGACATACCTGACCAACTATCTGTTTATTTAACATATACCAGGTGGATAAACAATCTGCCCAGACGACTTTGCACAAAGAAGTAAAGAGCTGTGGGATTTATCTCAGGAAACATAATTATTGGAAGGGAATAATAGAGGCAGAAAAGGAAGGAGGGAGGGAGGGAGGAAGGGAAGGAGGGAGGGAGGGAGAGCCAGAGGGAGGAGGAAAGGGAAAGGAAGGGGGAAAATACAACAAAAAAATCATAAATAACCTCTGTGCCAATTTCCTTCATTTTTTCCCACTTTACAGAAGGATAAAGTGAGGTCTCAACATAATCGGAGACTCCTAACCTCTCACAGCTTCAGAACCAGAATCCCAAGACCTGCGTGCATTTCCCAAATGTTCCTGTCTAGATAATATAATTTTTTAGGTTTACATCCGTGGTAGTTTGAGTAAGAATGTCCTGCCCCAGTCCGGTAGGCTCATATATTTGAATGCTTTGTCACCAGGGAGTGGCATTACTTGGGAAGGATTAGGAGGTGTGACCTCATTGGAGTAGGTTGTACTGTTCATGGTGACAGAACTGATAACCTTTACATTACAGACACTTGGAATTTCCTCAAACACAAAGAACCACTTTAGCAAGAGCTATATCTCTTTGCATGTACAAACCAAGCAGTTAGTCTTAGACTTGGAATACTAATGTCTACTAAAAAAATCAGCTAATCAAACTTTCTTTCCTTTCCTCTCTCTGCCCCTCAGAAGTCACAATTTGGGATTATTAAAAACACAAAAGGATTATGGGCAACCTTATAGAAGATGGAAGCTAGTGTGAGAAAAATAAGTCCTGGGAACGTTCTACAGGTCACTCACCTCTGTCAGGGAGAGGATGGCTAAGCAACGTGAGCTGCCTATCATAATTAAGCCTTAACATAAGAAACTTTTTAAAAGTTGTCCCTAAAATATGTGGGGCCACTGGCAGTGGGACCAGGAATTATCCCTAGTGCTTGAACTAGCTTTTTGGAGCCCATTCTCTTTGGAGGGATGCATTGCTCAACCTAGATATGGGGAGGGGGCTTCGGCCTGCCTCAAACAGATATGCCAGACTTCATTGGCTCCCCATGGGAAACCACACCCTCTCTGAGGAGTGGATGGGGTGCGGGGTTAGGGGAAGGTGGGGAGAGCAGGAGGAGGGGAAGGAATGGGAACTGGGATTGGTATGTAAAACGAGAAAAGATTACTTTAAAATATTTCTTAAATGTTGCCCCTAATGTTGGGTGGATTAACATTTTATCTCCCAGATATACATGTAAGTGTGTGTGTGTGTGTGTGTGTGTGTGTGTCAGAGCTAATTATAACTACTTAGTAACATAACAGCAAAAAGCAGATCAGATGCAATGGTGCTCATAAACAAGAAAGCATTGGTTTATGCAAATAGCATGAACTATTATGTCTCCTTCCTTACAGTAGTTTTCCAGAACTAGGCAAAACTAAATAGGTCAAAGGAGTGTGAAAGCTTTCAGTCAACACTTCCTGATATGGCACAGGCATTCTGACATGTGCCAGCAGTTCCAAAGCACATTTCCCTTCCACTCCAAAATAGCTACATCAAGCTAAGAAAATAAACATACCTATTATAGCTTACTACACGCAGCCACATCATGTGTTATACAGACTCAGGTAGTCTGACTTAATATTATAAATGGTCGTCCCATTCTTACCAACTGATAGGATATAGCCACTGCGGTACATTCTGCCAGCAACACAACATTTTATCTCAACAAAGTTTGACCCTGGAGTCTCCAAATGCCTCTTTGACTGGTGAGAAGCAGCCTTTGCAAACATTCCCAGGCTCTGGTTTGAGATTCCCTGGACCGCTTATCAGAGTAGGATCTATGACACAGCCCATCAATGTGGCAGAGTTATCTGTCAAATTTCAAAAGACCTAAACAGGGCTTTAAGTACCTCATAAATCGAAAGCTTAAGAGATGCTACTGTTTATAGTTGCCTCAAGCTCCATTGTCACCCTTATCACCCAAAGTCAGGGCATCGTACTGAGATGAGCTTTTTCTTTCATAAGCAGCTTACATATCTCTGGTCCTCGGGGAACAGAAGACAAAAGGTAGTTCTGGTGTGCCCTCTAATTTGTCCATAAAGCAGGCTTTGCTGCTGTGTGAGGAGTCGAGAAGAAGCCCACCTACATCTTCAAGCAACACTAAAGACTTAAATAGGAAACAATTTTAGGAGTCCAAAGAAATCGCTGTACGTCACATACATACAAAAAGAAGACAGGCAGAAGACAGGCCAGTTGCCCATGGTTTTTATTGCCCCAGCCTGAAACATGGATCAGAGGACAGCTATAGACTCACATGACAGCATAGTAGTGACTTCCAGGAGTGAGACAGCATGGCTTCTGTACACCGCATCCACCCATATGCACACACGTACACCCACACCCACACCCACACACACACACACACACGCACACACGCATGCATGCACACACATGCATGTACACACACATACATGCACACACATACATGCACACACATATACACATACATGTACACACGCATACATGCACACACATACACACATATACACATACATGTGTACACACACACACAAACACACAGCTGGTAATTCCCTAAATAAAGCCAAAAGGGATCCACTTGTGTCACCAACAGTCACATGTGATGCGACCAACTCATCACTGTTACTTCAAATATTGTCCCCAGAACTATTTTCTGTGAAGGCTCAGGCAGTGAGGAAAACCTGATCAGAACTAGCTATATCACTTCCCCTTGCCTAAGACAGTTTGCTCGTAGTTCAACTATTTAAAAAAATTCCCCATGTTCAGGTCTTAGGAACTGCCATAAAATTATCTCCAATTTACTGCATATTGTAAACCAAAAAGACTTAGGTAATAACCCTAAGCATAAGCAATATTATTTTCTTCCGAAGGGAGATAATCCTAATAAAAGTACGCAGAATTTTTTCATAAACAGGCGGAAAGTATTTTATCTTTCTTCTACAAGCCCCCCCACCCCTGCCCTGGTAATCAACACATTTTTATAAAATTCTCTCAAACAGCAGGGAGAAAAATGCTAGTCATTATTCTTGCCCTAGGAAAGCAAATAAAACAATGCACTCAATTAAGCCAATCCTCAGCTTTCTTGCAGATGTGGATCGATCCTGGCTGTAAGGTCTCAGAACCCAGCAGAAGACAGACGCTTCGGCAAGGACAAAGAGAGAGAAGAACTAGGGTTCAAGGAGTCCAACTAGGGGCTTCTCCACTGGAAACAAAGCCCGAGGGGACAGGATGACACAGTGATGCAGACTGTTCTCTTAGGACACCCAGGCAAGGAATAAGGCAGCTAAAAACAAAGCCGAACTGTTTCGCCCTAGGCTCTGGGAAGGGTGCCTTTCCAGATTCACGCAAAGTCCCGTTCTCTCAGCAAAACTTGTATCCACAAGCTGTCCGTGTGCCTTCATTTAAAACAGGGCAACACACCTGACAGAAAAAGCAAGCCACTCCCAGCCTTCCTACCTGGCAGGTACCACTTGGCTCAGTCCAGTTGCAAGTAGCCCAGGCTGGCCAGTTTCCTACAATGTGACACTTTGTCCTTCAGTGGTGTTTCTGCCTGCAACTACAGGCTGAATGGGATGCTTGCCACAGTGGTCAGTGCCCTTGGTGACCAGCTCAGTGTCCCCCGCATACACGTACATACCCAAACACGCTGCTTTCTACCCTGAGCCCACAGAACCAGTGACACGGCTCAACCCGTGAGAAGTCTGTATCAGGAAGGAGCTCTGGAGGCCGCTCCTGTCCCCTGTCTACAGGAAATGTTTGTAAGTGAATCCACACTCCTGTTCTTCAGGGAGTGACATCAATTGCTGAGTGTTTGTTTGGCCTACAAAGCCTTGTCTGCCTGCCACTGCCGGGCTAGCTCACCAGCTTTGCACATTAAAATTCTCTGCACCACCTTGGCTCTCAGGTACCAAGCTCCGGCTGAGCTGTTCCCATGGCAAGTGTTTACTCTGGCATCTTCACAATGGATTCCGACCACAATGCCTCTCTCTGCTGCTGCACACTGCTGGAACAAAGAGCTACATACCCAGTTCTGACTCCCAACACTCTACACAGCACCCAGCAATGCCGGCGTTAGGCGAACGAACATCTATGACAGGCAAGCTCCATTTACAATGAACTTCGGTAGTAGTTATCAGGAAACTTGACGTTAAGAATGTCTTTTACTGAGCACGGCCTACAGAATCAACTCACCAGGCCTCACAGGGGCTCACAGAGACTGAAACAACAATCATGGATCCTGTATGAGTCTAACCTAGGTCCTCTGCATATATGTTATGGGTGTATAGCTTAGTGTTCCTGTGAGACTCCTAACAGTGGGAGTGGGGGGTCTCTGATTCTTTTGCCTGCTCTTACACCCTTTTTCTCCTACTGGGTTGCCTCATGCAGCCTTGATAGGACAGTTAGTATCTAGCCTTATTGTATCTTCTTATGCCATGTTCAATTAACATCCTTGGGAGGATGCTCTTTTTTTTTGTTTTTTGGTGTTTGGTTTTTGGTTTTTGGTTTTTTTTTTTTTTTTTGGAAGGGAAATGGAGGAGGAGTGGACCTGGAAAAGGGTGGAGGAGAGGTGTGGAGGTAGGGGAAACTGCTGTGGGAATGTAATGTATGTAAAGACTAATAGTTTTTTTTAGAAAATGAATGTCACTATTTCTTCCTTCTTTCCTATGCCTCTTTCTTTCTTTTTCCCTTTTGTTTCTTTCCTTAAATTTTGAATAAGAAATCCCCGAATTGATAGAGTCAATCTGCTTAGACTTGTGGTTTGAATGTGAACTCTTTCCACAAGGGCTCTAATATCGGAACACTTGACCCCCAGCTGGGTAGTAAAGAGGAAGATGGTGAAACATTGGAGAGATGGCGCCTCGCTGGAAGAAGAGGGTCGTGGGGTGGGGGAGGGCACTTGAGGTTCTATAACCCAGCACTACTTCCTGTTCACTCCCTGCTCCCAGAGTGTAGACGCAGTGTGACCAACAAGCTTCTTGTGCCTTCCCTATTATGATGGACTGCATTCCTGAGAAATGGAAGCAAAATAGAGCTTTCTTCCTTAACTTGCTTTTGTCAAGGTCTTTTCATCACAATAAGCAAACACCTAAGACAAGACCGAGCAGAAGAAAGAATTGAATACATGGCAACCTGAATAAAAATGTGGGCTGGAAATAGAAATTGAAGGCTAGCACATAATGGATCGCTTCACTTTTCTAGGAGGAAGCAGAGGACAGTCTATAAATGCTAAAGGGGATCTTCAGATTGCTCAAAAAATGCTAAAAAAAATACATGCACAATTTGAGGGTCCTAGTAGAGTTGCCTAACAACTCAGAACAGAATGGATGAGAAAAGAAAGACAGAAAGACAAACTGGGATAAAAATCAAAATTCAAATAACTGGAGGCCCTGGAGGCAGGGAACAGATGTTAAGAAAGGCCATGTCTCTGGGGGATCTTTAACATGAGTGAGCTGGAGAATACATGCTGAAGGTAAGTGGATAACAAGAATACTAGAGTGCATGGAGAGGAGGAATTGCATACCCAAGGCCTATGTTGCTTTACATACATTTTGAGGACCAGGTGAGAGGAAGTGATATTGGTACCAGCCCTAAAGAGTGGTGTTTACCCATGATAAGGAAGTAAGTGCTGGTCTCTGTGTGGCTCAAAGAAAAAGTCAGGACTTTCCAGTATGATATCCATTCCCCTGCCTGCTATTTCTCTAACCCTTATTCCCAGGAGTTACACACAGCTCACACACACACACACACATACACACACACACACACACACACACACACACGCACACACACACGCTGACAGGTGTCTTTACAACAGTCCACATTCTCTCTCTTCCTTTAGCAGACTATAGACTCTGTCTTCTGTTAGATCCTTTGAAAGCTGCTGTCCCCTGCTTACTGTTGCCTTTGTAACCTGACCCCTGATCTCCAGCTAGACTAGCACCCATGTGCTCTCGTATCACTCGGGAGATTTGCTAGAATGTGAATCTTAAACATGAACCCAGCAGCCAGCAAGAGGCTGAGAACAAGGGCATGCTCTACGGGCAATTCTATCAGAAGACATGACACCCAGCTAGAATGTGAGAAATGAGACAGGCTAGGGCCATGGTAGTTTGAATAGGAGTCCACTTTTGTCCATTGGGAAAAAGTCTAAGATTCTTCACCATGACAGGAGTGAGCTCAGCTCATGATGATGAAGTCAAAATTTTGACTGAAACGTGGTCAACTTGTTAAAAGCATCATTTGCACTTAACTAAACTGATAACCCAGAAATAAAACAGGAATCTAGGACAGTATTCTCTAGAATTCCAGACACTCGAGTCCTGGGGATGCCCTCCAACATCTTTGCTTTCTCACTGGTGTGTGAGGATTCTTGGTTCAGCAGGTCTGAGCTGGGTGGCGGTAGCTGGGTATAAGATGGAGACTTATAGTCAAGACAGGGTAGGCTATTTGCTCCAATCACAGGGCCGCTGAGTAACAGACTTGGAGTGTACTCTGCCCTCTTGATGCTCTCACTCAGCCTCGCCATTACCATGTGATACCTTCAGGAGAATAAGATTCCGTCCTGGAGAAATGCCTGTTCCTCCCAAGTAATTTAGCAGCAGTGATGTTTTCCATTATTGCTAGATATAAATACTGCTCACAGAGTCCCCTCAGCTATTGCCATGAAGACTTACTTGTGGAATTGCATATTAGTCTGTAATAAAGTGCTATGGAGAAATCTGGAATCCTCTTACAATGTCTCGTAGCAGATATTTCATATACTTACAACAGCTACATAGTCTCAACTTACTAGGACTGTACTATCTCCACTTCCCAAACATTACATCTCTGTATTTTATATCAATTTCCAAGTAGCTATTTTCTGTCCATACTAATGATCTCTTAAAATGATTGCTAAGTACATTTAACTTTATAATGCCTCAAGACTTTCCAAATAAACCAATTCACAAATCAGGGAAATTCAACTCTGAATTCTAATTTGTGATTTAGGAAAAAAGCCATCGTAGAATTTTTTTCTCCTCTCTTTTCAGTGCATTTAAGTCCTCTTTTCACAAACTTGTAGATAACTGTATCCTTAAAATCTAAGAAAGAAGAAAATTACGTGAATACCCAAGTTTCTGAGGGTAAAGTGAATGATAATTAAGTCTATTTTAGTTTCTGGGTTCAGGCGGCAGAGATGCAAAGAAGACAGAATCCAGGGCGAACTCTCCAGGGATCTCTGCTGCTCATCCAAAGTGAGGACGCACAAAAGCTGACAATACTGGAGTGCAATGCACGGGGCTTCTAACTACGCTTTCCAATACCTGCATCTCATTTCAGCATTCTTCAAATCACATCCTGCAGCAACTGAGTAGAAGCAGCCACAGCGAAACTATAGAAACTTCAGATACCCACACATATGGCTATACCCACACATGCACACACATACACTCACAGACTGACATACACTCACATGCACATACAAGCATGCACATATACACAGACATGCACACACATACATATTTATTCGCATACATGTACACACAATAACAGTTGCTTAAATTAATAAAGCAATTATCTTAAGGAAAGCAATATTGATTCAAATTATGATTTAAAATGTAATTAGAGAAATTAGGAACTGGCTGTTCTGTAAAGAATACCAGCAGACTAGCAATATATAAGTGAAATATAGAAAATTTGGATAGCACAGTTAATAAATGTATCCTAACAACCTATTTAGAGTCTTATGAATGTCTGCTGCATACTCATTTGCTACAAATGCCAAGGGACCTTATTAAAGCTAATGGTATCTTAAGTCACAAAACAAGCCCCAGCAATTTCAAAGATAGACATTTTTCTGCACATGAAGTTAGAGAGGTAAGGTATATATCAACAATGACCATGGCAAAGTAGTATACTCCTATAATATCAGAACTCAGAAAGCAAGAACAGATTGAATGTAAGGGAATGATGACTTCAAGACCATCTTCAGCTATGAGGCAAGACTGTGCCTCAAAACGGGAGTCGGAGGGTGGGGGAGACTGGGATGTGACTAAATAGTAGAACAGTGGGTAACAAGTATAAGAATTCTGGTTTGGTCTCCAGCACAAGAGAGAGTGGGAGCAGGGTGAAAAGGAGGGGGAAGGAAGGAAGTAAGGGAGGAAGGGGAGAGGGAGTAGGGGGAGGGAGGGAGGAGAGAAGGAAGGACAAAAATATAAATTAGTAACAAAATAGAGAAAGAAATTTCTATAAGTTAAAATATTTTTAGCAACATGCTTCAAGAAGGCCCAGACCAAAAAAAAATCTCAAAACCATGAAATTATTTTGTGTCAAATTATAATGAAATAAAAATACAGAGAGGCTTATGGAGTGTCACATTTATATCCTCAACTACATCTATTGAAATAAAGCAAACTTAAAATCAGTGGTTTAAGTATCCATTTCCAGAAGTTAGAAAAAAAGACATAAAACCAAATCCAAAGACAGCAGAAGATATTAACAAAGATAGCAGATATTAATAAAATACAAAACAAAACAACAGAGAAAGACTTGCTAAGCTCCAAGTTTATTTCTAGAAACTAACACAACAGATAACCCCTTAACAAAATGATCAAGAAAAATGAAAGAATAAAAATTACCAACATGGGAAACTATTAACACTATCTATTTGTACATGAAGAAATTTAATAGACAAGAAAAATATACTAAAAGTGGCTACATAGAAATATATCAGAAATTTTTTTAAGAAATGGACAAATTTCCTTGAAAAGCACACTGACCATGTCTTAGTTTGGTTTGTTATTGCTGATGAAACCACATGACCAAAAGAAAGACTAAAGAAAACATATATAGATAAATAACAACATGGATAAATACACATTGGTAATTGGAAGATTCAGTCGCAAAGATTTCAAATCCCAAATTGAGTAAAGCTGTCGTTTGTGTAGGGGTGAATTAATATGGAGAATATTTGTTGAATAAAATTAGCTGAGCACAGAGGGATAGACACTATGTGAACTTGTTCATATCTTAAAATGCTAATCTCATACAACTAGAAAGAGTGGCAGTTTCTGGAGGCTAAGATGGGTGAGGAGTAACTAGAGAAGGTTGTTCCACGCTACAAAATGAGCTCTGAAGTTCTGCTCAACAATCCAGAGCTTTCATCACAACAATGTATATCTCAGCACAGTTTGAAGAGGAGGTTTCTAATATCCTCACCACAAAGGAATGATATATGAGGTGACTGGTGTCCTGATTATCCTGGTTTGATCATTTTCCATGTAATTATATTTCAAAACATTACCTATACCCTATAAATATATGGTTATTAAATGTCAGTTTGACATAGAAATGTATTGTCACGCCAATCCCAGCACATTTCATGAGGGAACAAAAGCCAGTGAATCGATTTCAACCATGCTAAGATTGTACTTAAGCACATATGATTGAGCCATGTGATCTGTAGAAAAATTCACAATGGAAACTGGTGCATGTATTCATCAAAGCACATGTACGAGTATGTTGGTGGGAGCACAATAGTGCAAGACAAACAAAAACAAAGAAACATCAACAATAGGGTGAACGCAATTGTTAAAGAATAAAATTGAAAACCATTTTCTTTAAAACTACCGTTAGATACCATGAAACAGAAGAACATAAACAACGTTAGAACATGTGATTTAATTAAAACGTTCACAAACAACTTAATGATAACGTCAGAAGTCAAGGTTACAATTTGTTAACTTTGGTAAACATTTCCACAGGGGAGTTGTAGAGAGAACTCCCTGGGTATCAGAGGTCCAGTTTCTCCAATGTGGGGTCTTTAGTTCATGAATACTGGTCCAGAGGCACTGATGATCTCTGTACTTCTATACTTTAATAAAAAATGTTTGTAAAAACAACAAATATGTAAAACTGAATATAAATATTAACATTAAACACAAAAGAAGTGCTGGAGGGATGCCTCAATGGTTAAGAGTGCTTCCTGCTTTTCCAGAGGACAGAGTTCAATTCCCAACACCCATGTTGGGGGGCTCACAAGCACCTGTAACTACCACTCAGGGGATCCTACACCACCTTCTGGCCTCCATGGACACTGCACTTGTACACAAACTCCTACACAGACACAACCTAAACACAATTAAAAATTAAAGCTATTTTTTAAAAAAACATATAGCCATATATGGCTACAGAGAGTGTGTACACAGGAGTAGACAGAAATCAATCCAGCATCATTTCTCTACCCGAGTATACTGGCCTATAGAGACTTAAAGCTAGGTTGGGATATGAGGGTCTCCACTGATGAGGCAGAGCCTGTACCAGGAATTTAAGAATTTAGCTGAAAAGATGAGCTTTATGCACAGACTGGCACTCCTTTCCCCAGACTGGCTACACCAACTGAGTACCTGAACTAGAAACAACTGGTTCTACCCAACAGTATTTTCAGGAGCACTGTGTCAGGCAGAGGTAACACTGGCTGCTACCTGGACAAGGCTCTACAGTGAATGTCCCAACATACTCATGAGACCACTTCTTGCTGGACAGAACTGAAGTCTGTGGAAGCTTTGTGAGCCTTGAAAGTCCCAGACACTGGGAGAATTTGGAGGTCATTTATCCATATCCTCAACTTTCAGAGCAGGAGCTGAGGTCAAGGAGGGAAGGAAACGTAAGGAGGCCACAGCTCATCACCAGCACAAATATCACCTTCTGTGGATGCCTTCTCGTTCTACGGTGAGCTGAAGTCATTATAAAGATGGAGAGCAACACGGCATTCCATCAAGCTTATATCTGTGGTTAAAAAGAAATGGTCCATTTGATGTTTTACATTTCCATTTTCTGTGTCCTAATGAAAGTGCCTGACTTCCAAGAGACTGCTGCTGTGTGTGGGCATCATATTAATTTACAGTCTGTGAGGGAAATACTGAGATTCCCTGGAACAGTAAAATCCAGGAATTGAAACAGCATTGTCAAAAACACACCAAGAATGGGAACTTGCCAACTTTACTGCCAATTCGATCAGAAGCTGAGAGAGTTTGTGGTTCTCGGTTTTTCTAGTTGCTTAATACAGCATATAATTTTTTAAAAACCTGAGGTCCAGCTGAATGGAGCAACAAGCAAAGATGTGTGGTCAAGACTGGCATTCCCTACAACCCACATGGTGGAAAGAGAAAACCAGCTTCCACTAGCTCTCCTCTTACTGTGTCACGTAGCTAGTCTCTGTCTCTCTGCCTCTGTCTCTCTTTCTCTCTCTCCCACCCTCCTGCCCTTCTTCCCTCCCTCTCTCTCCAGCACACATGCACACATATACATACACATACACATGCATAGAATAATAAGCAAGATATAAAAACTATCTTTTAACTTATGCAATTCTATTTGCTGTTCTTGCATCCTCAGAAAAGCTTCCCGGGAAGTGAAAGTTTTTGGCTGAATTTGTACCCTCATGGTCCTGCCTCTGGAGGTTTCCCATGCTGCAATGTGAGCTGGCAACGTGTAACCGTGTTATCACAGAGTGATAGCCATGTCCCCTCTCACTTCTCAAACTACAACAGCATTCGAGACCATCAGGGCTGCTGAATAGATGGAAGACTGGAAAGTTCTCTGCTGTGGGAACTGTTCAATGTATCATGGATGCTTACCAGAATTCTGTATTTCTAGATGCCAACAGAACCCCATATCTGGTTGTGACAACCAAAACTGTTCCCAGATGCTGTCCTGGACCTGCTGTGAGGTAAAGCCATCCTGAACTGAGACTACCGGTTTAAAGCATACTGTTAACATGTAACATTCATTTCTGGGGTACTCAAAGAGAATTTGGAAGAAAAGACAAGCCACAAAACAAACAGAAAGAGCTACCCTTTGCTTGAGCCTACTCTGTAAAAAGTCTTGTGCCAGGGGCATCTTATGCATAATGCCTCATTTTACCATCCAACGATTCTCTCAGTTGCTCAACATCCTCCATTCTAGACAGTGTAAGCAAAAATGAGACTTGAGCCATGGTATATGATAGTACACACCTCACTGCATGCCCAGACTGCCAAAAAGTCGGGCCAGAGCTTGGCACCTTGGAACAATGCCCAAGGAACTCTCCATAGCACACCAACAGCACAGGTGCCCATTTACCCATGGTGCACTTGCCCTATACTACCGAAATTGGCTGCAAACACAACTGTGTGGCCTCCAAGACCCATTGCCTCTGTTACTGCCATCTCCAAAATATTTATCTCTCCTGTTGTTGGTCTGAGGAGTACACACTAAATGCAGCATTTGTCACCAGCTCTTTGCCAAGCAGAGCCATACCAGACCCAAAGCAGCAGAAAAGGCTGGGGTCACAAGTTTATCCACAAATTGGGGAAATTCTTCAAAATGAGCAAGTGCCTGTAACATATCCTAAACGGTAGTGAAACATGTTAAATAATCACCACACCAAGTCTTGAGATGCATGCCTATCATCCCAGCCCTCAGCAGGCTAAGACAAGACAATCACAGGACAATGCCATCCTAGCCTGCCTAACAATATTCTCAAAAACAAACACAATGACATTTACTGTGTATGTTCTACATAAAGACAATGGACAGAGTTGGTACTTATGTATAAATACCAGATAGCTGTAGCTCGCTCGCTCTCTCTCTCTCTCTCTCTCTCTCTCTCTCTCTCTCTCTCTCTCTCTCTCTCTCTCTCTCTCTCTCTCTCCCTCTCTCTCTCTCCCTCTCTCTCTCTCTCTCTCCTTCTGTGTGTGTGTGTGTGTGTGTGTGTGTGTGAATGCCATTTGTATACAGCAGAGACCAAAAGTGTCCAGTGGAGCTGGAGTTGTAGGTAGTTGTGGGCCCCCCAAGAGAGATGCTGAGAACCAAACTCAGGACCTTTGGAAGAATGGTAAAGTTCTCTTAATGACTGACCCATCTCAACAGGCCCAAGAAAGCCTCTTATATCCACACCGTGGTTTTGTATTTGGGTGCTAAGGTGAGGCTTGTGAAAATGTCTCAGAGATTTTTTTTAATGTTTTTAGGGTTTTTTTCCTTAACAGAAATGCCTTTGAGTGAAAAGACCTGCCATTATCTAAGTGGGTCATTCTCAAGAGCACACAAGTCCTCTAAGTTTCCGCCATTTCGATTTTGGAGTCAGAAGATGTCTACTTAAAAGGTGACCGTGAATGGGGCATGTGCAGAGGAAATGCCTCCCAGATAGGGGCTTCTCGAGCACAAATGTCTAAGTGACAAGGAGCATCAGTCTAAGGAGTGTCCCTCAGGTGCAGCTTAGCAGCCTGTGTTTCTTCCTTAGTCACTCTTATCACATATTCTCCCAGTCTTTGCTAGAAGTGACCACACACCCATATATTCCTACATCGTGGTTCATAACACATTTCTTTCTCCCAGTACCCCCACCATTGTGAGCCCTACATCTTCAGAGATTAGGTCCAGTGACTGACATTCATTTATTCATTCAACAAGCACGTATGGTGTGCCCACTACCTTCCCCATCTGCAAGGCACACAAACAAGACAGAAGTTCCTGTCCACAGTGAGAACCATCTTGTAGGAGCCACTATCACAAATGCCCCCTGTTCGTTGAATGATTGATTGACCCCATGTTGAACTGGTCTATAGAATGCATGAGTGAATTATTATAGTTGCAGAGAGGGTGTGATCCAGAATCTTATATGATGGAGTGAATACAACTTGACCCTGCTGTGCATTTAGCAATGTGTGAGCTTCTGTAAATGAATGATTTAAGCTGCTGCCTTATGTGGCAATTTGTTCACTATCAATACTCAGTAGAACACACATATCTGTAGAAATAAATTAAGGATAGAAAGATTTTGGAAGACACTTATTATGAACTGCATTGGTCTTCTTGGGCTGCCATAGCAAAGTACCATAGACTGGATGTCTTATAAAAATTGACATCTATTTCACCTTGTTTCTGGAAACTAGAGTCCAAGATCATGGTCCTGGCAGGGTTGGTTCTTCTAAGATCTTTCTTCTTGGATCTATGGCTGCTTTCTCCTGGGTCTTCACATAAGTCTCCTCTCTGTGGGTCTGTGTTCTTGCATTCTCCTATACTGTATGAGTCATGCTGCAATAGCCTCCACCCTGTTGATTGAGTAAAGTGCTGTGTAAGCATGAGGACATGAGTTCAAATCCCCAGTACTCATGTAAAAGAGAAATATTGCATAACTCCTGTAATCAATCCCAGGTGGGAGCCAGGGGGATCAGGTGGATCGAAGGATTTGCTGTCTGGAATAGCAAGATCCATGCTCTTTGAGAGATCCTATCTCAAAAAATAAGGTGGAAAGAGATAGTGAAGAATAGCAGACATCAACCTGTGCCTTCACACACACATGTAGGCATGTGTACATTCACATGTCTGAGATGATATGCTATTTATGATTTATTAAAGCTTGCCTAAGGATTCAGAAAGCAAAGTCAGCCATAAGCCATAGAAGCCAGGCACACACCTTAAAAATCCCAGCAGCCAGAAGCTAGGAGGCATTGGTACACATCTTTAATCCTAGAACTCAGGATTAAGAAAAGGTATATGGATCTCTGTGAGTCCAAGGCCACCCAGATCTACACAAGATTAATTTATTCCTAAAGACAAACAGTTCACATAAAGATGATCTCAGCACCCAGGATCACATGTCTTTGATCTCAGCACTAGAGGGGTATAAAAGATAGGAGCAGGGTCTTTAGTAGTCAGGATCAGGCATTCATTCTCCAGCCACATTGAAGATAAAAGGCATTCATATTACAGCCACATTGAGGATTGGAGGGATTCATTCGCCAGCCACATTGAGCATAGGAAGACATTCAGTCCCAGGATTCTACAGTCACAATGAGGAGAAGCAGCAGTCTGAGGTAGTGGTAAGAGCTAGTGGCCCATTACCTCACTTTTCTGATCTTCACCTTGAAGTTTGAACTTCAATATCTGTCTCTGGGTCCTTTTATTTTTCATGTTATACATGTCTACATGAAGCACACACATATACATAGTACACACAAATAAATAGATGGCACTTTCTTCAAATATATTCTAAAGTGTTAAGTCTTCAACATATGGTTGGGGGGTATGTTTTCTTCCTGCTTCTTCATACAAAAACAACATATTTTTTAAGTTTTGGAGATGTATGAAATGTGTACATTTTTACAATGATTGCTCACAAACGTGAATCCTAGGGCAGGAAGAAAACAGAATTATGCCTGGTAGTGAGAACTCGGGCACCACAGCTCTGCTAGTCCCACCTAATTCTCTAAAGCAATAAGCCTGGACACAGGAGGACTTTAGACATCTCCTTGTCCAGATTACAGAAGATTCTAGGGGAAGATGAAGAGGAGAAAGCTTTAGTGGTGATGACAGGGCTCTGATTCAAGATGTTGAAGCCAAAGACAGTGTGGGATTCTAGGTCAAGACGATTAAGCCAGAGATGGTAGGGATTTAATGAAGTCCAGGGGTTGGTGGTATCCATCATTAATCTTGGACTGCAACCAAGGCAGACACATAGAAGCTAGGAGGGTTAGCTTTCAGAGGGGATGTTATCAGCATGAGTTGCTCTCCTAGAGAACAACGATAGCACATGAGGCTGACAGGGGATGAAGGAGCCTAAGAGGCCTGGCAGTTTAGAGTATCAGAGGGGCTAGAATGCACCCTTTGGCACATGACTTAACTCTGAGCCTTTGTTTCCTCTCGCAAAATAGTCACAGTTTCACCTGCCACATGAGGCTTCTGAGACAACTGAGCGGGAATTAGAAGAAGACCTCAGGACCACTGGAATCTGCACTTCCTCGACAGGGCTCCATCCAGCTCAATAGATGTATCAGTTATCCTGACCTTGATCATCCTTCACAGGTGGTTCTCAGTCCCATACCTGGTTGATGATGAACTTACCTATCACAGAAGGTGGAGTCCATCCCTGCATAGTTGCAATCGCCTTTAAATCTAAAAATCTTTAACTTTTTAAAAATCAAGTGTACTGATATTTAATTATCTTTACATTAGCAATTGATTTCTAGAAAACCATCTCTCCTTTCTGGACTCAGAAAGAAAGAAGTAAGGTCCTTGAATCTATAGTGGAAGAAGGCTTATCCAGGCCCATAACCCAGGACTGCCACTCAGTCCGCATACTGTCTTCTCTGGAATCCCAGCTCCTGCACTGCTTCAGAGGCCCACTTTGGCCTGTCTTGCCTATAAATATTACCCATAGAAATACCAATCCATTTTGATAGCAGAAAAGTCTCTTTTCTCTTTCTTGCTATTCTCAAACATGCTGCCATGTTACAACCTGCCACAGTCCCCCTAATTAATTCTCTAATAGTGTCTAAAGGGACATTGCTAGAACTGAAATTTAATTACATTATGTCATTGCATATAAGTGCCACATAAATAAGTATTAGCTATTGGATCAAAACCAAGCATGTATCCATAGCCCTCTCTAGCCTCAGTACTCCAGCCTGACCTAGGTTATACTCACTACATTTTTTTCTTTGGTAGTCTTCAGCTTTCCATGCTTTCCAATCAAGTAGGAACATATATCTCCTTGGCTCAAGCTCTAATAAACATTGGACAGAACTCATTCGACTGCTCTCTTCCTGTGCCCCTTGATTCCAGAAGTCAAATGTTGAATGCTTGATGCTAGAGGCCCCAGAATAGTTCCAATGTTTCCTTCATCACCACCTACCAATGCATGTCCTTAGTGTCCTCTGATACCTATAGCCAGCATGAGATGTCTCTCTGAAATATGCCTACAAGGCATCTGGGCTTTAATGTCAATGAACATCACGCAGTTCTTGGTGGTAACCTTCGTTGGTGATGAGACGGTGAGAGACAACAGAGATGGGGTAATTGTCATAGTTAAAACAGCTTGGTACTAGAACAGAAACAGCAGCCATCACAACATACACACTCAAACACCCATTCGATTCTATCCTAGGCCACCCAGACAAAGCTAGAGAAGAAGGGAAGGACACCATGAAAAGTCACATGGCCATAATCTACCTCCTAACCCTAAACACAAATCTGTGGTGCCTTCTTAAAGTTTCCAAGATCTAACATTCTGTTGGAAGTTCCAGAACAGCCCTAGTGCTCCTTGTAGACAAGAAAGAGGCAAGGCATCTGCTGAATGTCAATTCTAGCTACCTACCCAATGGGCATCCAAAAATAGCTTACCTAATGTCTTAGTTAGGGCTTCTATTGCTTTGATGAAACACTGTGATCAAAAGACAAGTTGAGGAGGAAAAGGTTTGTTTGGCTTAGACTTCCACATCACCGTTTATCATCAAAGGACAGGAACTCAAACAAGGCGGGAACCTGGAGGCAGGACCACCAGTCCAAGGATAGCACCACTCATAATGGGCTGTGCCTTCCCCCATCAATCACTAATTAAGAAAGCACCCTACAGTCTTGTCTACAGCCTGATCTTATGGAGGCATTTCCTCAGTTGTGTAGATGATACCAGCTTTTCCAGTGGCTTTCAACAAATATTATGACTGAACAAGACCTCCAAAAGGTCAGGTCTGGACATGGGGCCCAAATTAGTGCTGCAAGCATGAGGACTGACCAGAGAGAGTCCATAGCCCTGGAGAAGGAAGCTTCTCCCCACTTCAGAAACCCATTCTTCTAAGAATCCTTCCTTATGTGTCTGTTCCTGCTCAACTGACAGTAGAGAGGAGACAGCAGTTTCCTGCAGTGGTACAGAGAACACACAGAATAGGCGTTGAGGTCTTCCTTTGCAAGTGCCTGCCCACAACGCTATGTTCCTCTAATGCCAAGGGTTATCACTGTGATGTCCTTGCTGGGGTCTCCTCAGAGTCCAAGTGGACCAGAACATCTTGCCTGGTTTGGATGTCAGATAACATTTAAGTGTGCAGCTCTTGACTTAACCCATTTTGTATTTGCTACTGCTACAAGGTCTGAATGACAGAGGCCAATCTGGGTCAGTCGTTTGTCCACTACAGTACCTGACACACAACCAGAAGTCAATAAACCCATTATCTTGCTCATTAATCATAGAACACAATTCAAATACAGCTATGGCAAAATCCATTATTTCTGGACCTTTGTGTTTGGATGAAATTTGATCCTTGAAGAATGAATCTACAAGATTCAAAGTCTAAAACTTTTTTTAATAATTATTTTCTCTGTCTCTCTCTCTTTTTTTTTTTACAAAAAGATAGGTCAGCCCCCTACAGTAAATTTTGCCAAAGTCTGACTTGACTCACTGTGTATACAAAAGAAAAAAATGTTTTCCCTCCTAACCATTGTTGCTTTTAACAGACTTATTAGAAATATATTATGAAAAATATTTCACGGTTGAGTCTTTGTCCCATGGGGCATGGTAAGAAAAGTGAAGCAGTTTCAGAGATTGCATCCAACCTCTGAAATGCTAACCTGTGCGAGCAGTTGACCCAAGAAGGAAAAACATTGGCTACATTTTCAAGGAAAACATTTCCAACGGGCCCCACCCCTACTGCTAACTTTGCCACTTTGTCCAAAATCTGTCAGCAAAGTTTCAAAGCACATTGTAGATGATGCTGTTCTGCCAAGCCAGGACCTGAGCCACAAAAACTAAGATGACAGAGGCTGATGCTCATGTAGGCAAGAGGCTGAGTGCTCTGGCCTAAGCATCCATTCTCTGGGAATCCCCGACTGACACAGCCCTGGACGGATACTAGGCCCAAGAGAACACAGCTCACCTGGTGCATACATCGCCAGTATGGCAGAGGGTATTAGGAAGCTGAGAATTCAAGTTATATTAACACTGTAGACAAGATTGTGAACCCAAATTTCCTTTAATTTGGGGCCACTTAATGCCTTTCATCAATTCCCATTGTCTTAGTTTAACAAATGGAATCATAAATTATGCAATCGACAGCAATTGCACTTATTTGCAATTAGAATTTGTCAGTGCTCTCCTTATAAATAATTAATATTAGGATAACCTTGATGGAGCAGATACATTTTTGGAGGGGTATTGTTGAATATTTAGGAACTCTCCATTTTGGATTAAAATCATAAGGCAGGAAGTAGCTCCAAATAACTTTCAACTCAGAAAGTCCACGGTGTTTTTAGTTAAAACCAAGAAGCAAAGCACGGAATCCTACAGGACTTTGTGACAGAAAAGATGGCAAGCATTGTGTGACTTTCCACTGCCTGAAAGCGCCTTCGGGGACTCTGGACCTGTTTGTGAGATTTATCTTTGAGATCCTATTTCCTCCATCTACAGAGTGAATGCAGAGAGAACTGGAACTCTCCAGTTTCATTTTCAGTGTTTGAGATGCTCTCAGGACACATGACTGCAGTCCCTGAGGGATCTATCCCCAGAACTGTATTTCCATAGAATGATGCTCAATCAGTCCAGCATCTTCCTTTATGCCTTCGAAAATACTGTTTTCTAAAAGAACCCATCCCCTTCAACCAGAGTACCAAAGAGCTTTAATACATACATACACAGACAGACAGATAGACAGACAGACAGGCAGGCAGACAGACAGGCAGACAGACAGACAGACAGACAGACAGGCAGGCAGGCAGACAGACAGGCAGACAGGCAGGCAGGTAGAGAGTTGAATCACGGATAGAATAAGGTAAGCACATATATAGCAAACGCAGGAATTCTAATCCTGATGCAAAGTTTAAAAATGTAGGAAATAAGAAATCATAAACATGCAAATCTGGGAAGGACATTTTTAAACATCCTCCTCAAGAGTTGTCCCATGATTATGGAGGGGGAGCCCCTTTATCCACAGGACATGAGTATGGAGGGGATCCTTCATCCACAGGACATGACTGTGGAGGGGGAAGCCCCTTCATCCACAGGACAATCCAATAGTCCCCTCTCCAGTGCTGGAATTCCTCCTCAGTCCACCTGAAAGTCTGGGAAACCCAACGCAACCACCCCCCATTCATCTAACAACACTCGCTATGAAGTGGAGCATATCCCCTCTTAGCCTTAAGGGGAAGGGACCCTGACATTGTGGGTGACTTGCCCAAAGATGTATGCTAAGCAAAAGCTTAACACTTAGCCATAACAGTCATCGGCCCTGGATATGACATGAAGTATATGTTATCAACAAAGTCTAGACATGTGATTTCATGTAATACAGAAATTAAATGTAATCTAAATGTCATGTAGTATAAGAAACAATGAATAATCTCTTTCATGGGAAAATAGGTCAAAATGACCCTTTTTCTAGGCTGGGCACAGAGGCCACTCTGAGGACTCCATCAAAAGCAGTAAGTACCTCTTGCTCTGAGAGAGGCTGGAGCTCCCAAAACAAAAGGCAGGTTTGTAGCTTTACTTTCTGTGACGTATTTCTAAAGTTGAATCTTGATCAGAAGATAGAGCTTAAGAGGAAACTCATTTAGGTACTCAGCTCGCAGGAAGAGCTGCCGCGTGAGTGTGGAGGGCAGCCCATGAATGCATAGCACAGCCAACTCAAGCTGCTGATGCTTGACAAGCAACTGTGTGCCAAGTTCTGAGCTCAGAGCCCATAAAGTACATGAATAAGATATAAAGCCAGGAGATCAAATTCATAAAAATAATAAAGGCAATACAAGAAGATATAATAAGCAATAATGTAAGAACACAACGGAAGAACAGAGAATTTCGCTTTAACTGGGGAAATATATGATTGGCACATGGAGATCAGAGTTAAGGACCTGGGGAGTGTTGTTCAAGCCAGTTCCTTTCCTTCTATCTCTACCATCAGATAAGGTATGGGGGTACTGTGCATAGGGAGAGGCTGAGACATAATCCAAGGGGTATAGGAATATAAAACAAGGGAAAGAATTGGAAGCAGACCCAAAGAGATCACCCAAGTTGAGCACAAAGCCCACTACATGTCTGCAGCTGGACCATCCTGAATAAATCTGATCTTGAAATGGCTGGGTCTGGTTAGTGCTAAAAGGGAAAAATTTCAAACAGCAAGAAAAGAAGTTGGGGGCACGAGTCACTGTTTCAAAAAAAATCAACAACAACAAAAAAAACCAAAAAGCCAACATTTTAAGTAGAAGATCTATCAAACTCAGTTTCTTTAGAAAAGTCACTCTTGAGGAGGGGACTGGCGAAGGGACTCTGGGAACTGAAGAATTCCAAATCTCCTAGGAAATCCTGGCATTCGGCAACAGCAGGGAAACGGTTACAGCATTCTTATATTAAATCCAAATCTGTTTCCCAGTAACTTTAATGAAGGGGGTTTGTTTCCCAGAAATTCGTTCAATCAGTGAAATGCTAAATTTACATATTGTTGTGTTACACTTGATACTTCCTGGACAGAACGCTTGATGTGTAGCAAATAAATAAACCATGAAGGAGAGGGTTAAGTCGGTCATCTGAAAGGCGAGTTTAGCTATGCTAGCTCTGTCTTCCATTGAAAAGAGATGCTTGCCCGATGTACATCTGGCTCACTGTCCTGTGGAAATACTGGGAAGTCATGCCATCTGGCCTTTGATTTGCCAAGAGTGAGGATGGAAGAAGGAAGGCAATGAAGAGGAAGATGAAGGTAAAGACATAAGAACATAAACCATCTCGGGCAGGTGGGCTGGGCAGGAGTGAGCCACTGAATATTTCAAGGTTGTCGAATCTCTGAGTCTTCCTGCAGCAACCCCACCCCACTTTGTTCTCAGCTTGGCTGGAGAAGGGGTCAATGGTCAAAAGAAATTCTTGCCACTGTTGGTCACCCTACTTGAGAGAATAACAAATCCAGCAACATGGGGGTCAACAGCATTGTGAAAAGAGATAAGACATCTTCACTTTACCACATACAACACAATATTACATTTATTCTCTCTCCCTTTGCAGTCTTGTCAAAAACATATTATATGTGTCCCAGATATAGTAGCAGCTTCTGGACATAAAAATGATTGAACAGATTGATGGATGGATAAAAGTATGGAAGAATGAATTAATGAGTTGGTGTGCTGGCTAGTTTTATGTGAACTTTACACGAGCTAGAGTCATCAGGAAGGAGGGAGTCGCAATTGAGAAAATTCCTCCATAAGATCAGGCTGTAGCCAAGCCTGTAGAGCATTTTCTTAAATAGTGATTGATGTGGAGGGCCAGGCCCATTGTGGGTGGTGTCATCCCTGGGCTGCTGGTCCTGGGTTCTATAAAAAAGCAGACTCGGTAAGCCATGAGTAACAAGCCTGTAATTAGCACTACTCCATGGTCTCTGTATCAGCTCCTGCTTCCAGGTTCCTTCCCTGCTTGAGTTCCTGTCCTGCCTTTCTTTGATAATGAACAGTGATATGTAAGCATTAGCCAAATCAACCATTTCCTCCCCAGGTTGCTTTGGTTATGGGGTTTCATCGCAGCAATAGTAACCCTAATTAAGACAGTGAGTGAGTGAACAAAATCATTCACCTTGCATGCCCAGTATAGTTGAGTTCAGCTTTGATTCCATCATTATATTGTTGACCCAAAAACACAGCTCTGGCATCAAAAGGAATAAATGATAGTCTGTTCTAGAGTCAAATATAAGTGACCATTGCCAAGAAACACAGATTCAGAATTTTCCCAAATACTATGTTCCAAACACAGTATCAGGTTCATAACATTTTTATAGTAACAGAACAAAACTGTTTTCAATTGGGAGTTTTTTTCAGATTCACTAGTGGGCACATCAGGTAAAGGGATTACAGCAAAGTAGGCAAAGCTATGCTACAGGCCTCAGATGCTGCCTAAACACGCCTAACCTTTTGGTTAATGGAAGCCAGTGGGCTGGTTGAACATTCCAAAAGGATGTTAGTTCAAATACAGAGGTAGGGGATAACAGTCACTTAGGACTCTAGAGATGGCTGGAGACAATTTGTCTCTAGATCTGCAACATTCCAGCTCTCCGCAACTGCAGAAGTATGAATCAATCTATCAGCTGTGTAGAATATTTAACATAGCTGCAACTGTCCCCCACCCCAAGGAGCTTCAGTCCATACTCTGTCATAAAAATGGAATAAATCTCTGAAGAGCCATAAAGAGCAGACGAGTTGAGTGATCTCTTGCTGTGAGGCCTTAGAGAAGTAATCTACTACTTCAGAATTCCCATTTCCTCCTCCATGCAACGCAAATAAAACTTTCCAGTTCACCTCAGAAGGTTATTAGGGAGACAAAATGAGATGATTATGCACTTGCTAAACACAGCATATGATATTATAATAAGAGAAACACTTTCAAGTTTAATTTGCTTGTGACCATGAATGTAATTTAAAATGGAGGCTCGATGCTCACCTTGCATTCTTTGAAGTGTCAGTCAGTTAAATTAATAATGTAAACAGGAGGAGGGAGGGGAAGCAGATATATAAGCCACTTAATTCTTTCTAGTCACAATTGGTGTGCTAATTATGGATCTCACTTGGCGATGCACCAAAGCAAGGTCCTTAAGGACATTGTTGTTCGTTGTGTTCTAGGTAGTTTGCATACATGAAGGAAATAAAAGTGAATTTCTCTTAAAAACAGATCACAATTTCATTTGCTTTCATTTTTGATGCCCGCATTAGCCCAGAACTCTGTAACTTCTGTCTTCATGAGGGTGACTATTGAGCACTGACAGAGGGGTCTTCAGAAGTGAAATCAGGTGCCCAGCAATTTGGTAATTTTTTACAAAGCCAGCTGTTCTGAGCATGGAGAACCCAAGCAGGGCTTCCAGAGCACGAACTCTTGGACAGATGAAGGACCTGGGAAGGGATGGGGTGACAGCTCAGTTGGTAGAATGCTTGCTTGGGCCTGGGTTCCATCCCCCCCATGGTGTACACAGGGCATTCTGGTACAGAGAAAATTACACTCGGGAGCAGATGGTGGAGTCAAAATGACAAGACCCCGTCTTAAGGAGACACACACAGAGAAAAAGAAAACATTCATCCTATTGTGTGACCCCCTACTACTAAGGCTGTCTTTAACCCGCTTTAATCCTGACATCCAGTCCTAGCCAGGATCTAACTGGAGCCGCTGTCATCGGGTGGAAATGGGGCAAGCCAAGGAGGTGCTGTCTTCATGCCAAGCAAGCCCTCACTGACACTAACTAGGTAGGAACAGCAAGCAGGCCTGTCTTCACTCCTGCCCTGACTTCCCTCAGGGATGAACCGGCATGGACATGAAAGCCAATTAAACACTTTCTTCTCCATGTGCTTTTGATCAGCATGCATTAGCACAGCCACAGAAAGGAGCTAGAACCATCCTGCAATTCAGTTTTCTGATGTATTTTTAACTTTTCCAAGAGTCAGTCTGTGTCTCTGTCTCTGTCTCTCTGTCTGTCTCTGTGTCTCTGTCCCTCCCTCTCTCCCTCTATCCCTCCCTCCCTCCCTCTCTCTCTCTCTCCCTCCCTCCCTCCCTCCCTCCCTCTCTCTCTCTCTCTCTCTCTCTCTCTCTCTCTCTCTCTCTCTCTCTCTCTCTCTCTCCCTCCCTCCCATTGAGCCAAGTTGGAGCTTATTTTGCAAAAACAAAACTTTAATAAAGTGTTCAGATAAACCGTAAGAGAGAAACCTGCTCAGGAAAAGGGGACTACACACCCAAATGTGGAAGAGAATCGCCATGACTTTGCTCTAGGTCCTTCTTCTTCCCCCACTAAGCTCACTGTGACAAATAGCTCAGGACCTTTTGCAAGTGGCAGAAGAGTCACAATATAGATATATCATATTGTCAGACCTTGATGCCTTTACTTCATCCCAGGTCAACACATAGGTTTTATGTCCCAGTCTTGAAGTTGGGAAGAAGCCTGCAACTCTCCAGTGTGTTAACTCCAAATCAGGCAATGGTTTGACCTCCTAGATAGTTTCCCTTCTGCAGACCGTGTAGACTTCAGTAAGATGATCAGAAAGAACCTTCATATGTGCACCATGTGTATTTGGCTATAGCCAAGGATGCCTAAGCACAGGCCAGACCACACTGTGCATTTCCACATATGCCTGCCCCATATGGGGAAGAAAAGCCTTCCATATGGCCCTTGTCTCTTGAGGAGTCCACCATGACTGACTTCTGAAAGGCAATTTGATACATGACTACTACAGTGCTCCAGTCGGGATCCAGAGAGGTGCACATGCCAGGCAAGCACCCTACCACTGAGCAACATCCCAGCCTTTGACCACCGAAAGTAGAGAGGTAAGATTGCCCACCACTGTGCCTGTCAAAGAGCTGCTATAGGGCTATACTTCTTTATGTTGCTGCCTGATGGGCATTTCATACCATGTTGTGTTGTGTATTTACTAATAATCCACTAATTTTCTAAAAAGAGTGAAGCTGTCTTGCCACTGCCACAGATCAAAAATGCCCAATAATATCAATAGAGAACAAAGAATTTAGGGTGACACTAAATACACTAGTCACAATTTAGCTGCAGTTGAATGAATAAGCTGGTGTGTGTGTGTGTGTGTGTGTGTGTGTGTGTGTGTGTGTGTGTGTGTGTGTGTGTGTGCCTGGGGTTTTTTAATTCATTTACTTCCTTTTGCTCTGACTTTTTAAAATGTTCTTGTCTACAAATTCAATTATATTTTAAAAATTCACGATTTTTTTCTCCCACCATTCTTAAATGTAGTTTCTAACTTCTTTATCTGGCAATTTTTAATTGGGTATAAAGTGTTGGCACATTGACCTTGTTGGATCCTGGCTATTCATTAATTTCAAAGTTACTCTTGTGCTTCACTTGAGATGAAATTATTTGACCACGGTTTGATCCTTTGAGACTTGCTGTTAAGTTTTAGGGACAAAGAAGTCTTAGGTCTAGGACAGTGGTTCTCAACCTCTGGGTCACAAGCCCTTTGAGGGAATCACATATCAGATACCCTGCATATCAGATATTTACATTACAATTCATAGCTATAGCAAAATTACAGTCAAGAAGTAGCAGCAAAATTACAGTCATGAAGTAGCGACAAAATAATTTTATGGTTGGGGGTCAGCACGACATGAGGAACTGTACTAAAGGGTTGCAACATCAAGGTTGAGAACCACTGGTCTAGGACCACACACATCCAAAGCATACAGGTCTGAACACTTCCATAGCTATGGAAATTGAGGTTTCAACTCTGGTTACTGAAGATGTCTCCTCTTCCCAGCTCTGGGTGAGCTTTGAGAATTCTGTACCTTTCCTGGATCATCCTCCTTCTGCCCCTTATGATCACCTCCCTTGTACCTGCCAATCAACCTGCACTTCTAATATTCCCAGGGCACTCTTCTGGGGTCTTTCCTTCACGTAGATCCATCTGTATAGTCAATCTGGGTACTCAGGTGTCTCTAGACTCCCAGCTCTGACCTCTTCCTGAGGAGACAAGTGTCTTTAGAACCTCAAGTTGGGCAGTCCTCAGCAGTGTCCCCCCTGTACCTCAGCCATGGCTCTCATGTGTCTGGTCACCATTCCATGCACATTCTGAGGTTCTGCTTTGTCTGTTGCTTCAAATGAAAAGGGAAATCCTACCTCCTCACTCTAATTTGGCCTGAAGCATGTATTGATTTTCTTAGGTACATGTCTTTTTGATTTATTTTTCTGGTTGCCTTAGATATTGCAACATAGATCTTTAAGTTGTTGCTGTTAACGTTCAAGAAAAATTATACTTTTAAATGAATGTTAAGAGAGCCTTGCAACTATATATTTTCTTTCATTTTTGCTTTTTAGTATTCTTATTGTATATATCTTCTCTGTATATCATATGCCACAATACATTACTACAAATATTTTTATCTGCTGAAACATTTTAAAATAATTTTCAAAAGGGCCTTTTTTATTTTTTTGGTTTTTCAAGATAGGGTTTCTCTATGTAGCTTTGAAGTCTGTCTTGGAACTTGTTCCTGTAGATCAGGCTGGCCTCCAACTGTGTCTGTTTCCAAGTGCTGGGATTAAAGGCATGTGCCACCATTGCCAGGTTAAAAAGAACTTTTATATTTGTTCAGATTGTTTGAGGGCTCTTTATTCTTCTTTTAAGTTTATTTATTAATGTGTATGTGTGCATGCATGAGCAGGGGGAGGTCAGAAGGGGCATACAATCCCTTGAAATAAGGGTTACAGGGGTTTGTAAGCCACATGTGGGTTCTGGGAACCCAACCCAGGTCCTCTGCAAGAGTAGTAAGCATGCTTAACCATTAAACCATCCCTCCAGCCCACACTTTTCATTTTTAAACTTTAGTTCTAGGGTTTTATCTGGACTTATTTTTATCATTTTGAGGCAATTTATCTGTTTTTTTATTTGAGACTGTCTTAAACTGTTTGAGACATGAATTTCTGGAAGCCCACGCATCTCCATTTCAGAGGATGCTTTCACTGGGATGAACTTGGAGTTTTTTTCACTTGTTCAGACTTACTGCCCAATGCTTTCGGTGTGAAATCGTCCTGCTGGGAAGACAGTCACTCCTACTTTATTTGTTGTTGCTTTAATTACATTTGACATTTTTTTTATTTTCCTATAATTCCTCATGTTTTCATCATCCTGTGTTCAGGTACAGGTTTCTTTGTATTTGACTAGCTTAGGGTTGACTTTATTCTTATTATTGTTTTATTTGCTTATTTTTGTTTTGTTTTCAATACAACCAAGCACAGTTTCCCCTTCCTCCACTATTCCTGGCCCACCCTCATCTCCCCTCCTACCCCCAGACACATTAATCCTCCTTTTCCCTTCAGAAAATAGGAGGCTTCCCAAGGATATCAACTGAACAAGATACATTAAGACCAGGCACAACCCCTCATATCAGGGCTAGGGTTAAGACAACCTAGTAGGAGGAAAAGGGTCTCAAGAGCAGACAAAAGAGTCAGAGACACCCCAGATCTCACTATTAGGAGTCCCACAAAAACACCAAGCTAACATGACAATACACATGCAGAGGACCTAGTGCAGACCCATGCAGGCTCTGCGATTGCCACATCAGTCTCGGTAAACCCCTGTGAGCCCTGATTAGTTGATTCTGTGGACTGTGTTCTCTTGGTGCCCTCAACCTCTCAGGATAACTGGGGGTGCTGTGTTCAGGGTTGACTGACTGAATCTATGTGTTAATATCCTTCATATTTTTTTAAGTTCTAGATCATTTGGCTTCACAACATTTTTTCTGCATTAATCTTTATCTTCTCCTGGGACTCCAATCCATATGCAGTAAAACTTTTCCTATTTCCCAACAGATTTCAATCTAGTCTTTATTTTTAATATTTTATTAACTTCACACACGTATACCATCTGTGTTGGTGATATTCATCCTATTCTCAACTCTTGTCTTTGAATCTCATTTTGGCTACTTTAAATTCATCTGTCTTCAAGTTCACTGGTCCTTTTCAAGTTCACTGGTCCTTTTCTCTGCTTGGCCTGTTTTGCTCTTAGAAACATCTATCAGATCCTTTACTGTTTACGTGGTTTATTTAGTTCCTGGCAACCCCACTTGGCTTAAAACTATCCTTTACAATTTAATGTGGCTGCAGTCACACAAAGGTAGGCCTGCGTAGTATTTCTACTGGACCCTTTAGTCTTCCCATCATAGATGTCTTTGAGACTTAGTATGGCATTTGATCATCTGGGCCATTGCCTTTTCTGCCATCTCTGGCTGTGATATTTTCCTTCCTCTTCGCGTATCTTGTAACCTTTCGTAACACAGCAGACATTTTATCTGAAGCCATCAGCACATCCCTCCAGAGGAGAACATACCTTTTCCTCCATATGTTTTAAAGTGAAGACCTTAGTCACAGTCATTTGTTTTTTTTATGTGAACCACCGCTTTGTCCCATCCTCAGCATGATCTGGCTCATTCCCTATGGCACTGGTTATTGTGAGAGTGGCTTCAGACTCTGCCTTGAGCAGGACTTGGGTTTTGAAGAGCTCTTTGAGATTTATAATCAAGTAGACAGATTCCAAACTGTGTGGAAACTCTTTCTGCTTTGTACCATGTCTGCCAGATTTATGAGGTCTGAGGGGGTTCTCTTTGCTCTTCAGCCCCCGTTTTCTGTGGATTAAAGGTTTGTTTATCCCTGCTGGCTCTTGTTCAAACCTTCAGAAAGCAGATCCACTATGTATTGCGAAGTCCAGTAATGCCTTCTGTTTAGTTTACATGTCGTCTATTGCCCCAGCCTGTGCTGCCTGAGACCTGGACTGCCACTTACTAATGTCTTTCAGCATTTTTCTCGTGATCCTTCCCAGCAGTGGGTGCCCTTTCCTACCCCCATGGACGTACTATGTACCTCATGATACTCTCAATGTTCTTGACCTGCCAGGAGCTGTTGTAAGAACTCAGCGAAAGCCTGCTGTTAACATCCACCACAGCATATGACTAATCTTTATGTCTGCCATACATTGGAATTCTTTTCAAACTTCAGTTAGATTGTCTCTATTATAAACTAGGCTATCAAAGATATTCGATGCTATATGGAAAACAATATATTTATTTACCAGAGAGAGAGAGAGAGAGTCGTACAAACCAGGAGTTAGAAGCGTGGCTGGCTTCCAGGAGAAAAGGGAGGTTCCTTTTCCTTTCACTTTCTTTTATATCTACCTGTGTCAGTTTACATGTCCCCGCCCTCATGGGCGGATAGCTTTGTGGGGTTCACTCCTACACTAGGCAATATGTGAACATTTTTATTATTTGAGAATTTCATCCATTCATATAATAGTTTTGATCAAATCCATACCCTAGTCATTCCCCTTTAGTCCCTCCCTATTAACCAACACATATCACTCCAAACTTCATATGCTCTATATTTATTTTTTTTAATTTTTTTTAATGAGACAGGGATTCTCTGTTTTGTTTTGGAGGCTGTCGGTCCAGCCCGGCCTCGAACTCACAGAGATCCGCCTGCCTCTGTCTCCCGAGTGCTGGGATTAAAGGCGTGCGCCACCACCGCCCGGCTATCTTTAAAAAGAAAAATAAAACTACTGAATCTTCTTTGCATTGCCTTATGTACACGGCTATAGGACCACCTACCAAAGCATGGATATCCCTTCAAGGACCATATCCCCAAAGACCTTGCTCTCCCTCCTACACCAATAGCGCCTCAGCTAGGGGTGGGATTTCATTAATTCTCTTCCCCATCCATGCTGGGATTTGGGCTGGCTTGATCTTGTGCCGGACTTGTGCATACAGTCACAGCCACTGTGAGTTCATTTGTGCAATGGATCTGGCATGTCTACAAAATACTGTCTCACTACAGATGTCCACAAGTTATGACTTTTATTTCTCCCAGACCTCCATAAGGCACACAGATAGCTTAAGAGTCTCTTACCTTTTCTATAGAATTGGTCTTTTCAAAACTTTAAGCTGTTTAGATGATCATATGTACATATATCCGTATTTTAAGTTGTTACTTCTGTCAGTTGTTTAGTTTGTAAGGTGTGGACATTTCCTTGTAGGTTTATACATTAAAGGAGGAGTAAGATTCTTTCATGTGCCTTTCTCTCTCTCTCTTTCCTTTCTTTTTTTTTCCTGACTTACCCAGCATGCCTGGCAATTTCAGAAGACACAGTATTGTGGAGAAATTTCAAAAGGAATTTATTCACAATAACTTTTATGTTGGTAGACAGAAAACTAAATCCTTCCATAAGACCATCCCCAGGGAGTAGGAATACCACTGCGTAGCGCAGTGGTAGAGTGCTTGCCTAGTGTGTGTTGGATCCCAAGTCTAATCTTCATTACCAGAAAGAGACACAGAGACAGATAGAAAGAGATGTATGCACCGGCCGAGTCAGACAGTGCTGATTTCAATAGACATCCTCACCTACTTAACTTAAATGACACTCATTAAGTTTTACCTACTACTATATCCTCATCTTCTGGGCAGTATGTGGGAGAGAGCAAGTTCTGAAGAATCACCAGCTAACAAACGTTTGATCACTGAACTCCTGTAGACAGATAGGAAAGAAAAGAGTCACATATATTAAGCATCTACTTTGTCTTCAAAATTGCTTCACATACTTTACCTACATTTTATTTAATCCTTGAAATAGTTCTGACGGACATTAGCGCAATGCTTTGATGAACGGGGAGCTACTGTTTCAAGCCTGTCAGGAGACAGGCACCCCCAAAAAACCCACCTGGACTCCAGCTTCTGGGCCGTTTCCCACTCTAGCGTCCTGTCTTTCATAAGACATGTCCTTGGCCAACTGAGAAAAGTAAGGAGCAGCAGGTCTGAAACCTTCCTCCTGAAATAAGACAGCAAGACATCTTTTCTCAATTGTAATCCAAGTCTGCATCCAAAAAGAAAAAAGGCAAGCACACACATTCAGATTCTATTTATGCAATGGTGTCCTGAGTAATAAAAGAATTCAAAGTAATGTCAATGCATATGAGTGAATCAAAACACAGCTATCATTCTAACGTCATGCATGTGTAAAAATGTACAAATAAAACCTGAGACTCCTGGCCTGGCAGTTGAGAACACTTGCTGCTCTTGTACAGGACTGGGTTTTAGTTCCTATCACCCACATGATAGCTCGTGCCTGTCCATAAGTCCAGTTCCAGGGGTTCTGATGTAGTCTTCCAGGCTCCTCAGGGTCTGCATAGACACGGTGCATTTATAAACAAGCAGACAAAACATTCACACATAAAAATAAATATATTTTAAAGTGAGAATAGAAGAACACACTTTTTAAAAATAAAATGAAATAAAATAAAAGCTTTGGAGGCTAGAAAGATGCCTCAACAAGTAAAGGTGACTTCCGTCAAGTCTGACAACATGCATTCCATCTTCGTGACCCACAAGGTGGAAGAAGAGGAATGACAAATATGACATATTTGCACATGCACCATGAGTGTATGCATGCAGATACAAAAATTACAATAAAATATATAAATAAATATAATTTTTTAAACATTTAAATATTTCAGTTGTTTCAAAAAGTCTACACACCCATTTGAAGTTTTATTATATTTTGTTTTTAAGGTTTTGTTCATTTATTGATTTTATGTGCATAGGTGTTTTGTCTGTATGTGTCTGTGTACAATGTGTGTGTATGTGATGCCTGTAGAGGCCAGAAGAGGATTGTAGATCCCCTGGGACAAGAGTTAAAGGTAGATACGTGGGTGCTGGGAATCAAACTTGGTTCCTCTTAATCACCAAGTCATTTCTTCAGTCCCAGTTTTGTTATACTGAATGGAGTTCCTTTCTGGTATTATCAAGCCAACCAACAGTGTGCTTTATGTGGGGAAGTGAGTATAAACATTTATAAGAATATTTTTCAAGTGTAAGTGAATATAAATCATCAGCTCCAAAATCTGATTATTTTTCCTAATTCTTACTTAGATGGATTATGCCATGTTTTCACTAAGAGATGCTGAAAAGTGGTTTAATTTATTGAAAGGTGATATTCATAGTTTTAAATGCCATATAATCCTTTATTTTCTTTGAATAAATGCATTTTCTAATTGTCATAATAACTTTTTCTTCATTTTTTTAAAAAAAATATGTACTTTTATTTTATGTGTGTTGTGTGTATTTCCTTGATACACATAACTGTGTGTACTCACAGATTCAAAAAAATGGTATCTGGCCCACTGGAGTGGAGCTACAAGTGGTTGTGAGGTGGGACTTGAACTTGGGTCCTCTGCAAAAGCAACAAGCATTCTTAACTGCTGAGTCATCTCTCTGACTCCCATATCACAATATCTCTTTTGTAAAAAATTAGGTGACATGTTGAAAGTTTTAAATTTCCTATAAATAGCCCATTTTTCTATCAAACATTTGAGTTTGACTAAACTGATTTCCATCAGACTATTGCCAGTCCAAGTGAATATTCACCCAGTTTTCAGGAGCACCCTAAAAATGTGACCAAGAGGCAGTTAAGAGACCTGAATGTCTCAGAGGGTTAAGAGGGCCAGCTCTCAGAAGTCAACTCTCACATCTATTTGGGAATCCACAGAAAGGAGGCCCACAGTAATACATCAGGAGACTCTTGCTGACTAACAGAGAGTGCCTGAGAAGGAACATTATACACAACACACCACGAGAGAGAGCTGACAGAATTTAGTAGTTAGAAATGTTTTCCCCACTGTTGCTAGTCAGCTTTCTCCACTTAGGCAATTCACCCCACTTCATCTTTGCCTTGACTCCAGGAAGCTCACTATTGGATTTTGGAGAGGCTCTTGAGCATGCTAAATGTTGTCCTGCATGCAGATCCATTCATGATATACTGCAGTCTATATGGAAAAACATGGATTCAAATATATACGCATGGATACACAACTAGCCAGTGAAACATGTAATGTCATTAATCTTTAGGGAAATGTACATCAAAAACATAATTAGAACTACTTCACACCTACTAAGATCATTATAATTTTGGAAAAAATGGAAAAGTAGTACAAATGTAAGAAATTTGAATCTTCATGTACCAAAAACGGAGACAGAAAATTGCGCAGTCACTTGAGAAAGTGGTTTAGTATCCCTCAATAAGTTGCCATGTGACTCACCAACCTTATATCTAAACGCATGGTTTCAAGAGACTTAAAAGTCTATGTCCATACATAGAATATATGAATATTCACAGCATCATTATCATAATAGCCAAAAGATGGAAACAACTGTTCCTCAATCAATGGTAAATTTTTTAAAAATGTGTACAATCATGCCACGGAGTATCAATGACTAAAGAAATGAACTACTGATTCAGAGTACACCACAGATGAACACAGCACACTATGCTGGGTCAAAGTACCAAAGTATAAAAGGCCACATACTGCAAGTTTCTAATTATCAGAAACGCCTGGAATGGACACATGTAGTAAGAGAGGACCCAGATTAGTGGTACTAGATTACCAGAGGAAGGCGTAAAGTAGAATGACTGTTAATGGGTACAGGATTTCTTTAGGGTGGTTACAAAAATTTGGGGGAATTAGATAGTGGTGATGGCTTTGAAAAATTGTAAATACAGTTTTAAAACAAAACACTGGGTAAGAGGGATTGTTTCAAAATAGTACATGAATTTTTCAGAATGCTAATTTTAATTTAAAACATGAACATACACACATACACATGCATGCACACACACAAAGGCATGCATGCACACACGTGCACATACACATCCAGTGTGAGTCTCTGGGAAAAGCTTCATGCTTGTGTGGTTTGTCCCTGTTTTTAGTTTATTCTGTCAGTTATTGATGCTAAATTATATTCCACCATAAAAATAAGCCACATTTATGCATTCTTCTATAGTCAATATGCCTCAGGGCTGGTTTCCAACTTGGCAGTCCTACAGATAATGTGGCTATACACATCCTTGTATATGTGCTTGATTGAATACATGTCAGCATTTCTACGGTATTGCACCTAGGAATGGAATTTGGGGATTTGCTGTTCAGATTCCATTGATTCTATGCTTGTTCTCATAAGACATAATCTGCAAATGGTCAGAGAACTAAGACAGTGATGATGACATACAAGGTACCCAGGAAGCAATGGTGTACTCCTTAATGATGGGAAGCTAAGCGCAATGGTTGGCTCTTGGGATTTGAGCTAGAAAAAAATTTAGGCTGGATGCAAAAGTGACAGAGGGCATCAAAAGGTACAGTGGAATCCCCCAACGATATTGTGAGCCAAGAAACAGGACCTGGTACTCAAGGGGGGGGTGAGAACAGAGGCCTTCGAGCAGGCATAACTCACCTCCTTTGCTGTCAGAGAGCAGGGAGTCCGCTCAGTGGAAAATGGAGGAGTATTTCAAGAGACAGATTCTATTGCAGTCCCTGAAATACACTTTGAACAAAACTTTTTCCACACTGAACACTCACGCTGGCCTCATTACAAATTTCTGCGGTCTTCCCCCACCCCCACACCCCCCACACACATTTGGTACAAGAAAGGACTATCCAGAGAGAGGATATGGCTTCTGGTACTATTCCTTTTAAAAATAGCTCAAACACCTCATCACAAGAGTTGACTTTGGCATGCTCCCCACGACAGCTTGACTCACTGCGATGGGGTGTAGCATCTTTGTAAAACTGGCAACCTTGGAATCGAGCACCCTGGCACTTTTGGCTGGTGTCTACACAAGCGTGGTGAATTTTTCTGTAACTGGATGGTAAAATCCATTAGTTCTGTATTAAAGGAACACAGAGGCTAGGTGGATGATCCCAGTAAGACTAGCATTTCCACTGGGGGGTTACAATAATAAGACAAAATGGATAAAGGACAGGGGTTTACTCCATCACACCACAGGGAAATTCAGTCATTGTCAGGATCCAAAGATTATTGAAATGCGGTTCCCTCAAGGGCCTGACATTTAAAGGAGAGAGGAGGCAAACACTCAGTGAGCTCCAGAATGATGCAAAATGGCATAAATACAAATGTAAAAGACAAGCAGCAGGCTGTGGCTATAAACATGAGCGAGCTTCCTCCCTCACTCTGAATGACAAATGCTAGCTTCCTAAGAAAAGAAAATTATCTCGAATAATGAATGGAACTCTACAAATAGAAGGAGTCTAAATAGCATGAGAAAATGCCAGAATGTCAAAGCATATACCATATACATCTCCAAAGAGCCCAACCTTCTTTTGTTTATGGAAAAGGTAAATGTATGTGCCCCCACCCAGGTGTGTGAGCACATACGTGGTCAAGGTCAACATCAGCTGTTGTTCCTTGGGACCCATCTACCTTGTTTTTTTAGATAAGATTATGCACTTGGACCTGGGGTTCACCAATTCAACTAGACTGACTCAACAGTGAGCCCCTGGGACCCTCTTATCTCAACTTCTCAGCGCTGAGATTACAGACAAATGTCACCACACTGGGCTTTTTTGTGGTTGTTGGGAGTGAGACTCAAGCCCTCATGCTTAGACATCGGACACTTGAATGACTGAGCCATCTCCCTAGCCCTAGAGCAATGATGCTTCAAGTATTGCCTCAGAGCAGCAAGCAGCATGAGTATCACTGGAACCTTGGTTAGAAATGGGAAGTATCCAGGCCCCATCACTGACTCAGAAACACTGGGTATAGGGTGGGAAGGTAAACCCTTCCCAAGCCCTTGGAGTGACTATGATCACATGTTGGATTTTTGAGAACCACTGCATGGAAAGCAACATACATGGTGTGATGCAATATGAGGTGAGACAGGAAAACATGGTGAGTCTGAATCACGGGAAGCAAAATGCAAACCCGGGTTTTGGGGTTTTGGGGTTTTGTGGTATAGGCATTTGGAAACCACTGTGCAGTTTTGGGCTCAGGAGGAACACGATCAGGACCATGCACTTCAAAAGGTAACTCCACACATAAACAGAAGCATTAGCAAAGGGAATAAGGTGCAAAGAGAAAATGTCTGGATGCCTATATTTGAAAAACCTCTGATCAAGAATGTATGCTTTAGTTCAGGGACGGGAACAAAAAAGTCAATGCTGTCCTTGTGAGAGAATAACTTTAAATGAGCAATCATGCCATTTATCCCAGATCATGGTGCTTTTGTCTTAGCCAGCAAAGAAGACATTCTAGAACTTACCCAGTGCCCTGCATTGCTTTAAGTGCCTTACATACATTACCTCATACAACCTATGCTCAACCAAAGTTCCACAGAATGATTAGAAACACCCCAGTGCCATGCATTGAAGCAATAAAAATGTAGACCTTGGAGAGCTAGAATTCAGGGGGGCAGGAAAACATCTGCCCTGGAACTATGACAAAACTGCTCTCTTTCTGGAATACGATGCAGGTGACACTAAACCTAACTTCTCTCGGTGCTTGCTTTGATGGCGGACAACACATCCTCAACCAAGTTTCTAATGCCTCCTTCAGAAATAATTATGGGCATGCCTTGTTCATTATGCCAGCCACAGAAACAGCTTTCCCAACGGTTCCACTACTGAGTCAACCTCCTCCCCTGTTATAACCACCTCTACATTTCCTTCTTCAATGACTCGGTGGCCCCTGATGATATAGATGTATGATATGTTGGAGATCATGTGATCTAATGTCATGTCCACTTTCTAGACATAGAAAAGAAACCAAAAGGGACAAATTTTATTCGGAATGTTCATAGAACTTAAATCGGATTTCTTAATCCAGAGATCGTTTCTACCTCCCCATAATCTGCATTACAATCTCATCTTGCATCATTATCTACACAATAAGCTTCTACAGCAGCAGCTGAAACATAGTAAGCCCAAAATAAGTATTTCTGACTGAATAAGTGAAATTTTCATCAATGAACCCCTCTCAGTTCTTTCTGGCTACGTCTTTTCTTATCCTTCACAACCTGGCTGGTCTCTCTTCCTTTCGGTTACAAAGAAGCAATCATGTTGCCAATTCTTTCATCTCATTCTTTAGATTAAAAAATAACTCATTTTATTTCTATCTATTGAAAAAAGTCCCAGGACTGGAGAGTTGGCTTAGTGGTCAAAAGCAAATGTTGTTGCTAAGTACCTGAGATTGGTTCCCAGCATCCACCTGGCAACTCATAACCACCTGCACCTCCAGCCTCACAACATCCGTCATCCTCCTTTAGCCTCCTCAGACACTGCATGCATATGGTACACATTCATGTGTGCAAAACATACATGCACACAAAACACAAATAAATAAATTTCAAGAAGTCTCTCCTTCAAATAACTTTCCAGACTGTGTAGTGATTTATATTATTGTTTTAAAGAAAAGCAACACTATTTGCAAGTGCCTACAGCAAAATGTAACAAGCTGTGATAAACAGGTGTTCTGGGGTCTACACTGAGAAACACTGTGTTTATCAATCTGATTATTTGTAAATGGATGCTTCCAAGGGACCTAAGTCCTAAGTTTTCTTCAGGGAGAATCAACGTCTTTGCTGGCAACAGCTTACACACTGTGTACACAGCTACACTATTTGACCTACATCCATTATATTAACCCATTAACTGCAATGTTCAGGAAAAAATCACTCTCACTTATCTGATTTTTCTGTGGAAGCAAGAGTTTTCCTTCTTCAGAGGCAGGTTTGGAAATCACAGTGTTATTAGGCTCTATTAAGTGATACATCAATTCTGCAGTGTTGGATGACTGTATGACAGATGAGGATCCTCATCCTGAATTTATATTGGTTTTTCTTCCCTTCTCTTTTCTTCTTTCCCTTCCTTCTAGCCATTCACCTGAGCTGCATCCCTGAGCTGAGACTGTCTATCAAATCCCAGGCTGGAGATCTGTCTCTGTGTCTGCCTTTTGCTTCATTCTCTTACTACCCTAATCAGGTCCGAACCCTCAGAGCCATTCTGGGCCTGGCATGACACCAATAAGAAGGTGGAATAGTAGGACGCTCCCAGTGAAGACCGTTGAGTTTAGACCTGTTCAGCCTGTGTTTACTGAGAGCCCAGCTGTCCTACTTTGCTTTCTGTTGCTGTGGTTAAGAGCATAACCAAAGGCCACTTGGGAAAGAAAAGGTTTGTTTGACTTATATATCCAATCACAGCCCATCATTGAGAGAAGCCCAGGCAGGAACTCTAATGGGGCAGGAACCTGGAGGCAAGAACTGAAGCAAAAAACCTAGAAGAGTATTGGTTACTGGCTTTTCCTCTATGGCTTGCTCAGCCTCCTTTACTGTACAACCCAAGGCCACCTGCCCAGGGGTGTCACTGCCCACAGTGGTCCAGGCTCTCCCGTATCAATGATTCATTAAGAAACTGTCCTACAGATGTACACCATGTTCATGTCTGGTGTTTGTGTCAGTTAGGAGCTGGTGCTGTAGTCTGCGGAAATGGAGTCACTGATGATTGTCAAATACCACATAGGATCTGGGAACTAAACCCAGGCCCTCTAGAAGAGCAACACATTCTGTTGACTTCTACCAACACACATTATACCTCTATAAAAACACATTTTATTATACAGTAACAATGAATGCATCAGTAAGTGAACATGATTGCTTTGTTATACATACCACAGAAGCAGTGACTTGTATGAGTAAAACAAGACTCAATATTAAATCATTTTATGACTTCCTTTCCTGAAAAGAAAAGAAACTGTCCTACAGACTTACCTTCATGCTAATCTGATAGAGGCACATTCTCAGTTGAGGTCCCTCTTCCCAGATGACTCTAACTTGTGTCAAGGTGACAAAACATTAACACACTACCTATAAGATAAAGTCTAAATATAAAAAGGATTTAGACCTGAGCAAGCAATTTCTCTGCATTTAAGAACATTTGCTGCTCCATGGTGGTTCACAACTGTCCATAACTCCAGTCCTAGGCGATCTGACACCCTCTTCTGACCTCCCCAGGAACCAGGTGCACACAAGATGAGCAAATACATGCAGGCACAATATATATGCGAAAGAATAAAATAAATGGACATCAAATCTTGTTTTAAAAAATGGGCTTGTCCTCAAGGGGCTCTGCAGGAGAACCTAGATAAATAGATGACTAGCCCTGGGAGTGCTGTGTAGAGAAACCAAAGAGATCCTGAGTAGAGGTGCCTGAGCTAGACTGGAGATACTAGAGATGTCTTCTCTGGGAGAAGGGTTGGGAAAGTTTCCTGGATGAGACAGCAATGATGAGGAGTTATCTAGGTGTAAAGATGAGGTGGTGTTCAGGCATAGGAAAGAGCCTAGGAGAAACCTGAAGTCTGTTAAAGCAACTCTCCTTGGCCTAGAAAGATGATTCAATCTCAGGAGCTCATAGCACATAGACTGACCCTGTACAATAGCCCAGGGAATACACAGTGCTTAGGTTGTTTTGCTCCTTGAAAAACGCATATCCTGGACCAGAAAAGAGGCTAGCTAATTATTTTATGGATGTCCGAAGCAGATTTTAATGAATATAGCCTAAGGGCCACTTGCCTCAGAACTACATTAACTATTTTGGTTTTTGTAATTGTTCCCACAAACCACTACATATCTGATTCCATGGCCTTTACTTTGCTACTCGTATTGTGCCAGCATTGGTTTTTTCCTTTCATACCCAATACCTCTGTGTGTGTTTATATACATGAATGTAAATGTTCATGTTTGGGGTAGGGGGTGGTTCTCATGTGTTTGTGCATATGAGAGCCAGAGGTCAATGTCAGACACCATCCTCACTCTTCCACTTACATTGTGACCTAAGATCCTTCACTGAATGTTGAGTTTACTTCAACTAGACTCACTGGCCAGCAAGCCCCAGAGGTTCCTCTGGTGATACAATGACAGGGAAGGACCACCGAAAGCAGATTCTATATGGCTGCTAGAGATTTAACTCTGCCTCTCATGCTTGCACAGCAAGCACAGTAGCAATGGGGCCAACTCCTTAGCCCTATCCTGTGCTTTTAACACCTGATGAAGGGCATTGTTTGTGTCTGGTTTTGCTCTGCTTTGAATGCAGTAGTGGTAACACGGGTGCTCACATTTGTCAAACTTACAGAGCCACACATTACTAAAGAATGGGTTCTAATGCATTAAATTATATCTTAATTTAAAATAAAATCAAAACTATGAAATGCCAGTGAGTTATCCCAGACTAATGCCTGGATGTACAGACAAATAGAAGAGAACATATGGTATGTTCTAACTGCTGGAGATGATGCAGGCACAGACAAGGAGATGAAATCAGTGCGATTTTGACAATCACTTCAAGTGCAGGAAAAACAGATATGTCTCCTCTTATTTCTTTTTAATAATATTTCATATGAGTTGGTAATAATAAAAGCAGGTTTACTTATAAAAAGATTGTAAAGTTGTATATTCGTGTTATGGACTTTGTAGATAACTGTTTATCTAGTATCTTTGCATATGTAATGCATCTAGCAGATGTGTAGAAAGCAGTATAAACTCTACACATGGACAATGTCAAGTCTTCATTTTAAATACTAGCAAAGATGGCTGGCCATGTGGCGATGACTTCAGGCCCAGAGAAGACTGTGGTGTCCTGTTATATGGATTATTAAAACTAACTCAAGCCCAATATCTCACCAGAATATGAATTTACATCTCTTCCTCTGGGATCAGCATTTAATAACATATTTTTATTTCAAACCTTGAGGATATATATATATGTATATATATGCATCATATATATGTATATATATACATCATATATATATGTTAAATGGGAGTTAAAGAGTATCATTTATTCTTATCACTCTCACATGCATGGGAACCTATTTCCAGAAACATGTTTCCTGATACATATCTACCCAGGACACCCTCTGCTATACTCCTCTTCTCCTTGGTATAGCCAGCAAATATTTACTGGGTATCTAGGGTCCAACAAAAGACGTTCAGTCCTGAAGAGGCTACATGAACACAGAGAGCAAGGCAGACATCGTCTCTCTCTCTCTCTCTCTCTCTCTCTCTCTCTCTCTCTCTCTCTCTCTCTCTCTCTCTCTCTCTCTCTCTCTCTCTCTGCCTCTCTCTCTCTCTCCCTCTCCCTCTCCCCCTCACACACAAAGGGACGGGAGACAGCAGAATATGATGTGCAATCAAGAACAACAGATAAGGACTAGAGAAAGCCAATGAGTAGCAACCCCATGGCGAGGCTTTATTATTAAGGGGGTAGGGGCGGGCCACCATGGCTCAGTGGTAAAGACCATAGACTGCTTTTCCAGAGGACCTGAGTTCGGGTTCCCAACACACATCTGATGTTCACAATCATTTATAACTCCAGATCCAAGGGAACGAATGTCCTCTTCTGGCCTCTGTGGGCACCTGCATTCTTGTATACCAATCCACACTCAGACACAGACATAGGCACATAATTAAAAACTAAACTCTAAAAAGAAATTTCATTCCAGCAGTCAGATCCATTGGATAGATCATAGGAATTAACATATTAAAGGAAGGCTTGGAAAATAAAATTGCTGAAGATTCTCAGAAAACATTTTAGTTTGGTTTTGGTTTTGTTTAAGTCAAGTAGGAGAGTAAGCAGACACCATTTGTGGCGATCTAGAGTAGCAAAGATGAGATAAAATTCCATCATTTAATGAGAACTGCATGCATTTTGGATGATTACACACCTGGATAAGTACATAGGACATAAGGTCTACAGAGAGAGATGGGGTATAAGATATGAGGTCTGCTAGTATTTGTAAGCTAAGACTCTTGGACAACTCAGTGGGTAATAAGAAGCTATTAGAGACTCTTCAGTCAAGAGGAAGCTGGGCACCATGGCAACTGAACTTTAGGAAACTTCCATTTGAAGCAAATGCAATGTGAACAGGAATGTGCTTATGACATCTCACAACCTTGTGGGAATTAGCAGGGCCCAAAAAAGCATGCTTGGCCCTCTCTGCATTTGCACTCTGATCTGGGGACTCACTACACCCACTCATATGCCGCAATCAGTTGAGCCAGCCACATCCCACACATTAAGTCTGGCTCTGTTCCAGAGGAAAGTCACTTCTAAAAGCCACCACTTGGGTGATGGTTCACAGGCCCAGCAGAGCCCAGAACTTAGTCAGGGTGACCAGCTCTAGCCTTGTTCCTCCCAGGGATTGACTGCCTGCCTCATGCCAACTACTGAGTCTGAAGAACGAACTCAAGCACATCCCCTGAACAAACAATTCCCTGAGAAGTAAGGTAAGAGGAATGCAGACATCTTTTCCTTCCCATAGTCCTCAGGCTTGAGGAAAGTTGCTTATAGATGCAAGTTTTCTGAATCCAGCAGGACTCATTTGTTAGGAGTGTGGGAACCCACTCTCTGGGTACCAATCCATCCTCTCACATGAGGGAGGTGGGAGTATTTAAGGAGCCCTTTGTTGAATCCATCTGGTGGCAAACCATTCTCTCACGACTTATTCCAAAAGTCTGAGTTCTTCTGCGTCAGGATTTCCTTTTCAAATGGCAAAAGATGGACAAGAGCAGTATACTGTCACCTGCAAAGCACCATTAAGAGCAAAAGATGACCTGAAGGAATGGACACAGCTCCCCTGCTCTTGGGTCAAAGGTACAATATTTTTAATATGTCAGTAGTTCATGAATTCATCTATATACTAAACATAATTCTAATCAGAAGCCCAAGGATAAGCCAGGTATGTCAGCAAAGCTCAGTAATCTTAGCACTTGGGAAGTAAAAGCAAGAAAATCCAAAGATTGTGGTCATCATAGGCTACACAGCGATTTCAAAGCCAGCCTGGGCTACATGAGACCCTCCCTGGCTTAAAACAAAGCAAAAGAGAATCTCAAAAGAGTTCTAATAAATAGAGAACATAATGGTTATATGCATTGCCACAATAGCCTAGAAGAGTAGAACCAGGCAGCAACACCTACGTAATTGTTAAGAGATTGGGACAGTGGCACAAGCGTAGCTGTGCACAGCAAGAGAACATAATGGAAGCACCATAAAAAGCCACACGTGACAAAGACAATGTTACATAAGACAGTGGCTGCTTTCAAGAGGTTTTAAGTCTACTGGAGGGCATGAGTGAACTAAAGGTGAAAAGTTAGTGTAATAAATGCTACCGGAACCCAGATAGGGGGCCTCTCACACACCAGAGAGAACTTGGGGAGTTTCACTAGACTAGCTGAATGAAAGCTCAGTTGAATTTGCAAGAGGACAGGGCGAGACAGCAGCATTCTGGGTAGTGACATATGGGCAAGCGAAGAGGCACAAATGGGCACAAGACGGCTGGGTAACTCACATGTTGCTATACGAAGCGCTGCAGTAATTCATGCTGGGCGTGGAAAGAAAGAGATTGCATGGGAGTGTTAGAGCTATAACGCGAGTCTTGCAGAGCTAAAGGGAGACTGGGATTTGTTCCACAGGCGATCAAAGCCACTAAGAAAGTTTGACACAGGTTTTCGACGTGCTCATATTTGTGTTCAGAAATATTACTCCATTGGAAAGATTAAAAAGTGTATTTGCTCAGTTAGAATTGGAGGTAGCAAGACCAAGCAGGATGACCCTGCTAGGAAGCACCAGCACCAGTGGCTTCCCTTGAGGCAAAGGCAATCAACAATCAGTGAGAGCAAGATGTTAGAAAGCTATAATGGGGGGAGGGGGTGATGCTCTGAAGGGCGACTGGGTATAAGATGATGAAGGAAAAATGAGTGAGTGACAAATGTTTTTCTCACCTCTGCTTTTTGTCAAGGTTAGCCTAAAGTCTCTGGCCTCATTTACAAGAGAAAAAACAAAAACCAAACAAAGATCTCTTTCAATAAACAACCTGTCCCACCCACAGCAGAGGCTGTGAGGGAACACTGAGTGGGGCATTATAGATAGCCTGTGTCACTGCCTCCTGCTTATCGTACCCATGTCCTCTTTCCTACTGGCATTCTTACGCTGCATACACCAAGTACCTGGGCGAATACAGGCAAGCAGAAGTACGCACAGTGTGATTCTGGCAATGTGTCCCAGCTGAGGTTAAAATGAAAGCATTCTCAACCAGTAAGCGAGACACGATTCCACCCCAGTCCATACTCCCTTTCCTAGTTGTGTTTTGAGGCCTTCACTGGTCTCCAAATGATTTATCTGCTCCGAGTCCTGCCAAGCTTGAGCCTAGTGCTTTCCAGACACTAGACTATAAATGGCTGAAGAAATAATGGGAAAGGAGCAGAGTTGAAAGGCCAGCGGGCAACTGTTTTTCTTTAGCTTTGTCTGGACTGAGTAACCAGCCAGCTGGGGTCAGGCCACCCCACCCTTCATTACTCAATGAGACAGCTCACTGGCACCAGAAAAGCCCTCAAGAGTCCACAGTTCCATTTGTAGACATCCTCTAGACCCTAAGCCGTGTATGTCGCGCTAACCCACCAGAAACATCCCTGTCTACCAAGTGAGCTTATTTGCAAGGCTGGCTTTGGTTTTTAAAGGAAGGAAAACAGAAAGAAGCCAACCATATTATGATACTGATGGAGGAAGAAATGCCCTGTGTGCTGGACCATGGATGGGGGCCCTCCTGCAATCCTTCCCAGTTTATATACTTCTAGCCCCTCCCTGAGGCCATGTGCCATTACAGCATAACAGCATATACTTGGTTGAGAGGAATGACTGGATACTCCAGTGAGGGTCTCATGGCTGTCCCCCACCACTCCTTTCTAAAGTCAACTGTCAACGAGTCATGCTGTAGTGATCCTTTACAAGTCAGTATGGCTGAACTCATGAAGATGGCTTCAAGGACATTATGGAACAGCACTGTGACAGAGAGGGAGCCAACACACCATCTCTAAGGAACAGTGACACCATGAGTGGGTTTACAAACAACACAATCAGCTACACTAGTTGCTCCCCCCAGATCTCACTCACTTATTGCTCCCTGATAATACTGAGGTACATATTTTCATAATCAATGAAGACAGTGTTTTTGAAAACACTTAATCCTTTCTTACAGTCTCACTTCATAGAGTTTCACAAAGTCTCACTGTGTAGACCAGGCTGGCCTCATACTCACAGAGAGCTTCCTCCCAAGTGCTGGGATCAAAGACATGCATCACCACACAAACTTGGAAGTAATGATTAAGTTACAGACTTGGGACAGGTTCCCAGTGGGGAGTCAACACACTCATCTAGAAAGTTTGTTATAGCGTATTTCTCCAATTCCAATTAAAAAAAAAAAAGACGGTGGTTACAGCCCTTACCCATATTTGGGAATCTCTGATGTCTAAGCCACTGATAAATGTTGATTTAATCTTTATTTATGTACAGTGGGAAGGCAAAGGGAAGGATCTAAACACATGCTTGGGCAAGAAACATAATTGGATGAGGCTGGATCATGGAAGGGGCAAGAGCTGTTTGCAAGTTTTGGGTGTTTTTCACAAAGCAAAAAGATCAAGACAGAGTCCAGTAAAGGCCTTGAAAATGAGAAGTCCAACCAATCAAAACTAAACAAGAACCAGTCTCAAACCCCTATATTGTTGTTTAACTTTAGGTTGTTATAGCAAAATTACCACATAATAAGTGGTCTAAACAGCAGGGAGTTGCATCTCTATAGTTCTGGGGACCTGGAAGACCAAGACCAGGGAGGAAGCATGGTGTTCTCACGGATGTGTGGAAGGCAATGTCCCTGCTCTGTTCTCCTGGTGTAGAGCAGAGAGTGAGGAAGCATCTCATAAAGATACAATCTCTCAGAGAAGGCTCTCCCTTTACGATCAGCTCACCTCCCAAAGCTCCCACCCACCTCCCGTCAGCCTCTTACCTTTGTTGTTGGTTGAGTTTTCATTCTGTTTTCTATTTTGTTGTTGTTGTTTGTTTTGGTAGTGGTGGTGGAGGTAAGATCTGGGGGGGTCTGTTTTGCACTTTTGGTTTTTTGAAGAAAGGATCTCTGCTCACCAGGTTGACCTCAAACTCTTGGCAATTATCCTGCCTTCACCTCCCTAGTGCTAGAATAACAGGTGTGAGTCACCAGGCCTGGCCACCATCAGGTCTTAAATCAGTGGATGAGTCTTTGAACTCACTGACTTACTCCAGTCTCTATTTTTTAATATCAAAAGGGAATTCAGCAGATCGGCTTGCATACACCATTTGGTCTGTGTCATCCTACAATGGCTGTCTTCACAGAGGAAAAGCTAAGAAGCCAGTTGCTGCTCACACTATGACGTTGCCCGTCTTAGCAGTCCCACTCTGGTACTGAAGGCCTGGGAATGGATTCTAGGAGAGCCTCCGGCCTTCATTTTATATTGGAAGCCTGAGAAACCTGTGTTCTGGTATCAAGGCAGGATGTTCAAGAGTAGGAGCAATGGGGCAGATGAACACACCAGGGAGACATGAAGGCAGAGTCAGAAAAGCCAAAACCCTCATTTTTAAAGGCTGTACTTGAGTATCCTTGAGTTGGTTTGGTTTTTGTTTAGGTTGCGTTGTTTGGTTGGTTGGTTTTTTGTTTGTTTTTTGGTCCTCTCAAATACTGAGTTTTTACTCTAGACAGGGTTACCAGTATCAAAATCATTGGAATCTTTGCCCAGTGCTGAGATTACAGATCTGAACCATCACACCTTACTTGGGATTTCAACATGTGGATTTAGGGGGAAACAGTGTGTAGTCTACACTAGTTATAAACTATGCCAGAGAACTTTACTTCTAGCTAAATCTATTCATGTCCCTAAATTCTCCAGCACTCTTACAGTTAATAGTCACAGTACATACTAGTCCTGGCCAATGGGTCTTAAGAAGACACAATGCATGCTTTCTCTAACGCATATAAAAGATGGTGTTCACCCCTCCAGCTCACTTGTCCTCTTCGTGGAGACTGGGACATCATCTTTTCCAAGTGACAGAGATACACAAGGTAAGAGACTGAGATCTTTAAGTGATGACTTGACAGAGAACTGCTCTTACCAGCTGACCAAATCATGAGTAAGATATAGATGTTTATGCACTAAGCTACTAAGGCTTGGGGATTTGCTTGTTACTATGCTAAAGCCTAGATTAGTCTGACTAACAGAGATAACAAGCAAGAAACCAAATCAGAGACTTGGGCCTGTGTGCTTATAAAATAGATTTATTCCCTGAGGCAATGGTTGAATAAGAATTGAGTAGGAATTAAAACCAGAGCAGGGACCAAAGCCAACTGCCTACATGCAGAGCCTCACTGTACAAGAGGCTTTCTCCCATGTTACAGGACAGGTGCGAACTTAGAGGGGGATAAGTGGCCCATAGACTTCCTAACGTGGTAAAACTGGAGCAGAAAAAGACAGAACTACACCAAGTTTCAGAGTGGGCTTTTCTGTGTTACACCTGGTACCCCGAGTGCTAAAGCACTGTCACTTTCTCCACTGCCAAGCACTGAGGATGCCACACACTTCTGGTAGATGTAGAAGTTACTTTTCTGGTTAGTGTGACCAAGTATGCCACAAGAAGCACTGTAAGACAGGAACGGTTTGTTTGGGCTCACGGTCTGAAATATGATACACACACACGCACACACAAACATACAGAGCAGTGGCAGTGACTAGAAGTTCTACAGGCAGGGGTCTATGGGCGCCTGTTGACATCCCATCAAATCAGGATGTGGAGGACAGGAAGTGGCACGAGGCTGTAAGGCTCAAAGGGCTGCCCTCTGGAGACCAAACTTTCTCTAATAAGACTCCACCTTCCCTTCCAAAACAGAGCCACTAGTATGGGACTAAATGTTCAGACGAATGAGTCTGTGTGTGACATTTTCTATACAAACCACAACCAGGCCACTTTGCCTTGCACTTATATCACACACAGACACACTGTGCACGGGTGAGTAGGTCACATTGCCCTGAGCTTATGTCTCACACACACACAGAGACACACAGTGCAGGAGCGAGTAGGTCACATCCCTGCCTGTGTTCCACATCTTTGGTTATCAAATGAAATATTTCGGAGTTTGATGACTCCAAAACACTTTGCAAACTAGGTTTCCTATGAAAAGACTATTTGGGAACATAAAAAGAAATTAACTAAAGGACTGGGGCTGAGGGATTACTCGGTGTTTAGTAGCATTTGCTCTGTAAACATCAGGACCTGAGTGTGATATCCAGGCCACACAGAAAAGGCTGGCCATAGGCAGCCATGTTGGTGAGACTATGGATTTGGAGGGAGGAAAGAGCAAACTGATGTGATCATATTATAATCTCAAAAAAGAGTATTTTTTTAAAAGCTGGGAATAACTGTGCATACCTGTATCCCAACCTGGGGGCGAGAGGGGAAGCAGAGACAGGTGGATATCTGGAAAGCTCACTGGTTAGATGGCCTAGCTGAAGCAGGGAGTAGTTCCATGAAAGACTGTCTCAAGTCAATAGGTGAAAAGCGATGGAGGAAGCACCCGAAATCATGGCCTAGCCTTCATATATTACATATTATATATGTATGTATATATATAAGCCCATATACTCACATGTATGTCATACATACACACACATGCACATACACACCTATGAAGAAATGGCAGGACTGTTAAACAAAGCATGCACATGCTAACATTATTCAAAAAAGAAAAATATGACTATCACCAAAGCCAAATAGCACCACTGCTTCTTTTAAAATGTTAGCTATAGAAAACACCCTCCCTATGATGAAAAATACCCCCCCACACACACACACGCCATAAGCGGTTCGACTTTGAAAGCATTTATTCCTGCCACACACCCAAGGAGGACACCTTGAGAAAACACATGCTCCCTCTGGTTATATCAGATAATTGGCTGCAGAGATCAGCTTAACTGTACTAAATGAGAATTACGTGTTCCAGAGTTCCTTTACCTATTGACTGCTACACTTGTCTTCAGAGACGTTTAATAGAAAAATGCATTGCCTCCATAAAACGTTATGCTAGTATTGATCTTTTTTTTCTGTGTGTATAGAAGCTCCATATTTCTCTACCACTAGCTGATCAACCTGGTCTCTTTTTTTCCTATACCAAATATGTGAGCAATTCAAGGGCTTCACATTGAATTTTGTTTATGTTCCTCTAAAGGAGCATTCTGCCTTTTATTAAGGGAGATTGCCTATGAAAATATAGCAAGGATGACTTTTATAAGTGATCTACTCCTGAAATTCAATTCGCCTGCTGTCCTGTGCCTACCCTTCCTTAAAAGCATCGTATGGCACAGAAATAAGATAAAGGATATGTGCTTTGTGGTAAGGCAAACCCAGTTTTCAATTCCAGTTGAGAAACCCAGTGGCTCTATGAATCTTAACTTAGCGTGACACTTCAACATTCTCAGTCTTGGGGAAAGCAGGGTATCAGTATCTTATGGGATTTTTATGAGAATGGTGCACCCACCACACATTTGGTGGCATCTTATTAGATGGTTAGAAATGAAAGCACCGTAATGACCTCGATCCGATGTCTTACAGAGAGAGAACTACTAAAGAGAATAAAGGGACTCACCCAGCTCAGTGGTTGGCCTTACAAGCTTTTGAATTCCACAGCCGTGGTGCTGTGGCCCCCACCACTCACTCCTCTGTCCCAGATTTTATCAAAGACATCCTAATTAATAACTCCAGTGGAGGCTTTTTGATTGATCGCTCTCTGGGCCTCCTACAGATTTTTGTAGACTCTAAGATGTTCTGCCCTCTGCACGCCCAGGATCCCTCAATCCCTCACGGTGCCAGGTCCAGCTGATGAGACTTTGTTTGTCTCATTGATTTTAGTGTCCCCAGAGTATTTCTCTAGGCCACTTTCCTTTTCATTGTATAGTTACACTCTTCTGTCCTTCCTACATAATCATTCCCAGATTTGGACCCCCCCCAAACTAGACAGACAGCCCTAGGCTTTCTACCGTGAGCCCACTCAACTGCTTCATCTTCCATCCCTAGCACTAAGCCCGCCCATTGCCCTTCCTGTGGGTAGAACTATCATCTACCCAGACACGCAGCAAATAAGTAGGATTTGTGTTCTAACTCTGGTTTTCCCTATACTCTACTCCTGGACTTAATACATCTAGAATCATTCTGTGTTGTACATCTATATAATACCACCATATTCCAGTGTAGGTCTTCATGACACTCCTAAGACTTACTTCCTCGTTCACCTTATGGAGTCTCCCGGCCTCTGAATAGACAACCTTCACACAAGCAGAACAAACTGTCAGCAAGAAGGCTACTCCAAGAGTAGCCCTCAGACAAATAACCTATTTTCTAAACATGACAAAACAAGGAGATTGGGCCCAAAGGTGACTCGGCCACACCACTAAGCTTGCCTCTCCAGCTGATGTTTTCAAATAGCAAAATTTACATGATGGAAGAGGCAGAGAACTGACAACCAGCATTGGTTTCTTGCAGGACTGCCCATCAGCTTTGGAATGGGCCTCCATCTCTGAAAGCCTAGAGACCCGGCATGCACTGTGAAGACGCCCTATTCTGAGTCCTTCCCTCTCCAGTCGCATCTGTCACTATGGTCAACTCCATTATTTCTGTCTCATCAGCCCATAGCAATGCCTGGTCCTCTCTGTCCATGAAAACCCCATTTGCAGGAAGTACACACATCACTGTTCCATACCACCACTATCTCCATCATGTGTCCCGCTCACCACCACAAGTTTGGTATTATTCTGCTCATGGTTTCTAATCACTTGACTCCACATCTCTATGTAAAAGTGTTAACTCCTGGAAGAGGAGGTCTGTACTGTCGTGGTCTCATTCGTGCTGTTTTTGATAGAATACTCCAAGAAAAGGCAACTGATAGAAGCAAGGGTTTGCTTTTCTGTTGCTATTGCTTGTTTGTTTAGCTTACAGTTTCAGGTTAGAGTCCGTCACAATGCAGAAGTCAAGGCAGGAACTTGCAACAGCTGGTCACATCACAACTACAGGCAAGATCAAAGAGTAATGAATGCCCCCATTCTCATTTACTTGTGCTCAACTTGGTTTCTCTCCTTGTACACAGTCCAGGACCCCTGCCTAGGGAATGGCACTGCCTACTGTCAGCTGGATCTTCCCATGTCACTTAATTTAATTAACAGAATCCCACACAGTCACAACCATAGGTCAACTCATTGCAAACAACCTCCCACCGAGACTCTTGCCCAGTGATTCTAGGTTGTGTCATGTTAACAAAGCTGACCATCCAATGCATAAAACAGCTGCTCCAGGAGCAAATAAACTCTCAAATCTCAGTAACTTGACAACATTTAAGTTCATTGCCTGCTCATCGGAGGTCCCATACAAAAAGAACAGGTGACTATCTCCAATGGTTCCATTGCATGGACCAGATTCTGTCATTTAGAGGTGGCACTGGCACCCAGGGCCTGGAATTCCTCTTTTGGATCTTTGGTTTTCATCTAATGATGAAAGAGAGAGAAAATACAAACTCACTTTAGTAGGCAAGAATGGAAGTAAATCATACCACTCTTCTCAAATCTATTAATTAGAAGCCAGGCATGCAGGTTCACCTGAGCTGACATGGACTCAGAAACACAGCTAACTAAGTGCCCAGGGTGGGGAAGTAGGGGGAGAAACCACTTCATGAGTACCAAGAAGAGCCCTCACCACATCGCCCCTGGACTTGCAGCAATTATCAGTGGTTCTTGGGACATACTTCCTTAGCGAATAATTAGCAGGTCTCTTGTGTTTAAGCAACTTATCACTCCATCGTACACCAGCTCTGGACACAGCAGAGACTGGTGGCATGAAGGCATGGAGGAGAGCTGCCTTCACCTGGGTACAATGGGAGTGCTACCAAAGGCCATGACAGACAGACGCAGGAAGACTGCTAGGTAAACACAGATGAGGTGGGGCAGGAAGCCAGGTTCATTTTCTTTACAATAAGTCCATCGGGTTTTTTCATGAGGCCTCCATCTAACCTCCTTTGGGATTTGGGACAAGCTGACTACTTTTTTAAAAAAGAAGAAAGAGAGAGACAGACAGACAGACAGACAGACAGACAGACAGACAGACAGACAGAGAGAAAGGAAAGAAAAGCCTTCTAAAGCCCCTCCCTCATTCATCCTTCAATTTATAGGTTTCATTTCCAAATGCTTAAAGATGGGCAATAAAAAGTCTTACATTCCACTTCTAATGATGCCACACTTTTTTCATGTATTTCAGATCCCTAGAAAAATCTTTAAATGTTCTCATTATACCCAAACAACATTTAACTGAAGCCATTCCCCCATAATCCCTTGACTTCAACATTTTATGGCACCCTTTAAACAAAATGTAAATTTGGAGCTCAAGTGGTTTAACAAACATCCCTTTAAAGGAATAGTATTTAATAATATGACCAATTGCACAATCAAAGTTCAGAACAACATTAATAGAAGATGGCATGAGATTCACCAAAAACACACCATATTACTGGGATACGAAACAATCCATTTTAAACATTTTCATGGAAATACCCATGACCCACATTTAGGAATGGGATTGAAGCATTCCTTGTTTGTTTCCTGGTTGAAGACAACTGTTAGGATCTTTGTACCTAGTAAGTGTAACATGATATTAAAAAAACAGACAATCAAATGACCCACAACATATGGGTTGTGGAAGCATAGAATCAGCAACTGTGAGCTCTCCACTTTATGGAACACAGACTCCAAGAGAACATAGCATCCTAGTTGCAGGGAAATGTGAGCTGAGCATCCTGCAGTAACCTCTCCCAAGAAATCACCAATTTTCCCTTTACTGCATCCTCAGCCACAAACCAGACAATAGGTTTACCATCCTTCATCTGCTTTTTGATGACAAAAGAGTAAGATTTATGAAGCCAAGGATCAAACCAGGGTTTACTGTCACCCTCCAGCCTGCCATTGTTGACATGTAGGTTCAGGTCTTTCCTTACACCTCTGGTCTGCCCTGTCTCCATTTAACCATCATCCACGTAGTATATTCTATACACTTGTCACTGATACACTGTAATACCTGCCGTGCTCAGGGAACTAGCTGGTATCCTGCCTGGCTACTATAAAGTGGAAAATGCATTTTACGACACTGATAAGCTGATCAAAAGAAAAGGCTTGTAGAAAACAATAGATACATCTCAAAAAAAATACATTTATTGAAAAAGGGGTTGGAAAGGAGCATGAAGAAGAGAGAAAAGATAAGATGAAACCAAAAATAAAGAAAAAGGTTTGCAGTGTTTGGATACAAGCACTTTAGAAAAGCAACTCAGAATTTCAAATAGAGATAATAAATGCAGCCGACACACTCTAGATCCTCTGTTTATATCATGAGATTCTTGTCATTCTGGGCATGGCTCCTGTGTCTAGAAATCACACTATGGCATTGCTCACTGGCCAAGCTGGGCATAGGACTATCGACTGTGTCCAACCTTTGCTTCCAACCTCTCTCTCTTTTCTGGCTTTATATTGAAACTCCCATATATGGAGTTGGGGGCTGCTACTCACAGGATCACTAAGTATCCTCATATCAGCCCAATAAACTTCTATTTTAATTGATTTTATTAAAGCTCAAACAAAAGAAGATTTAGTGAATGGCCACCAAGTACTGAACCAGAGGGGATACGAGAAGGAGCCAGTTTGCCACATAGGAGGAGTCTATTCATGATGCAAGCAGCCAAAAAAAAAAAAAGTAGGACATTTAACACCAATAATAAAAACAAGTCACCTGTTATTTTAATTTTTTAAATAATTACAGACAAAATGCAGTTCTCTATTATGGCAGAACACTTCTATGGTTGCCCTGCCCTTAGAGTATCATTGGGGTGTCTAGATGATGGCAGAGTTTCAGTGGGATTCAGTCCACCTTTGTCACTCTGGTTAGTGTTACTGATGGAAGACAGTTAGAAAGCATCGCTGTCTGCCCTCTTCTCCTGAGCCGTGTCTTTCTGAGCTCTAGAAAGGCCCCATATTGTTCTCCCACTCCAGAAGATGTATCCAAGGACTTCAAGGGGCATTCCAAAGCTTCAGGAGGGCAAATGACTTCGGCGTTTTTTTCTGTGCGTATCGTGAAGTGGAATGCTAGAAATTGAGGGCCTTGAATCTGTGGAAGAAGGAGAGATTAAACATGCATCAGTCTGACCACATTGTGACCCAGAGAGCACATTCTGTTGCTTGGAAATGGAGCCCCCACTGCAGGGAATGGGCAGGTAGCAGATGATGTGAAGGAAGAGGAAAGTAACTATTGCATGGATTAAAAAATAAAAAGTTAAAAAGCCAGTGTCCTACAGTGGTTTATACCTATGATCATCTGAAAACTGTGATGATGGTGTCCACAGGCTGTGGAAACCAGGGGGACATCTGAAAGCCATTTGAAATTATTCCATTTTGTTTTTCTTTGTTAGATACTGGGGACTGAACCTAAGCTCTTATATATGCTAGACAAGCTCTAGCTAGTTAGCTACCTACCTACCTGCCTACCTACCTACCTACCTATCTATCTATCTATCTACCTACCTACCTACCTACCTACCTACCTACCTATCTATCTACCTACCTACCTACCCACCTACCTACCTATCTATCTATCTATCTACCTACCTACCTACCTATCTATCTATCTACCTACCTACCTACCTACCTACCTACCTACCTATCTATCTACCTACCTACCTACCTACCTATCTATCTATCTACCTACCTACCTATCTATCTATCTATCTCCCTGCTTCCCTCTCTTCCTCCCTCCCTCACCCAATCCCTTTCTCTCCCCCTCTCTCTCTCTCATTTGCAAATCACCTGCAGAAATGTCCCTTCCATCTCTCCCCATCCCCACTTCCTGCTACCTCTCTCCATTCTCCACTGTAGACTTTTAGTGTGAAGAAAAACTTCTAAGCAGCAGATTGGGAGGTGGGTGTCATACTAGGCTGCCAACAGCAGATTTCATCTGTGAGGAAGAGGTCTGAACACTCTCAAGTTAATCATTTCTATCCTTTCCCATCCTTCCTTAATTAAGTGCTAGCTGAATAGCAGAGGAGTTAAGTGCCATGGGAATTCTGAGAGGAAATATCAATGGAACTGAAAACGCTTGGTAACTTGTACTAGTTCTACTTCAATCCAAATTTTCCCAGCTAGTAAAACTAAGGGCCATTTTAGGAGACCTATGAAAATCTAATACTATAGAAGCTTCCTAAAATACACACATATATGAATGGAATCTAAATGAAATCACAAAGAAAAGAGGAGGCAGGGCGCCAACTAGACAATTTTCACCAACAAATGAAGTACCCAGTACCAGGAATGAGTTACATCTGAGTTGTTGGCTAAAGAGGTCTGCCATAGGAACTCCCAAACAACCCAAGCTATGCTTACTCTCTACAGTAGGATGGTAAGGCCCTACTGCTAAAGAAAACACCTACACAGTTCACTGAGCCAAAAAGACAGCACAAGAAATATATATAGATGCAGAGACACACACTTTTGCACACACAGGAATCCCATAAAAACACAAAACTGTAAGCCATAATATATATACAAAGGACCTGTAGGAGGGGGGGGAAGCCCTTTTGATGAGTGATGTCCTTTTGTATATATGTTTTTCTTATTGGTTGATGAATAAAACACTGTTTAGCCAATAGGGCCAGGAAGATAGGCAGGAGTTGGAGACGAGGAGAATTCTGGGAAAAGTAGGTGGGGAGAGACTACAAGGAGATGCCATGTAGAGAATGGGAAGACAGGATACACCAGGTGTTCTCTAGTAAGATAAGGCCATGTAGAAATGCATAGAATAGTGGTTATGGGTTAATAATTAAGACAGAGCTAGCCAGTAAGAAGCCCTGGCCATCAGTCACCAGTTTTAAAATTAATATAGCGTCCATGTGTTTATTTGGGGCAAGGCAGCTGTAGAACCTGGCGGGAAGAAACTCCAGCAACACCCTTTGATGTTTGAAGTTCTCTCACTTTCACTCTCTATACACTCTCTGGTTACGGGTCTCTATATCTGTTCCCATCCATAGGCACCAGAACCGTGTCAGGTTTGGGTTCCTTCTCCTGGAGTTGGCCGTTAGTAAAATCAGATATTTGTTGGCTACTCCCTGTCTATATCATGGTCAGAGAACTAGAAAAATAACAGAGTTAGAACAGCAGCCTAGCCTTCGGAATCCTTGTCACCAATGTCCTAGCTGTGGTTTCTACCAAACGACCTGACCATAAGCAAGTTAGGAAGGAAAGGATTTATCTTGCTGACACATCCACATCGAAGGAAGTCAGGACAGGAACTCAAGCTGTGAACTGAAGCAGAAGCCATGAAGGAGCTCTGGCTTGCTCAGCTTGCTTTGTTATAGCATCTAGGACCACCTGCCCAGGAGTGGCACCTCCTCCAATGAACTGGATCCACCTGCACCAATCTTCAATCAAGAAAATGCATATCAGATTTGCCTAAAATAAAATCTTATAGAAATATTTTCTCAATCAAGAGTCTCTCTTTCCAAATGACTCTAGCTTGTGTCAAGTTGAAGTAGAACTAACCAATACATTGAGCTGTGAAGATTATTTCTTTTAACAATGGCTTCCTTTATACTATTCACCTAGTTTTATTATTTTTTATTTAACTATTTTAAATTATTTTTACACTTCAGGGAAGGCAATGGGCTTTAGTGTCCTTATCTCAAAATGAAGTATCAATGTTTAATTATCTATGCAATTCAGTCTCAAAAAAATCAACTAAGTGAAATCATGGTGACAAACTAAAAATAATAGGACTTACAGAAGTTAACACTAACATTATTATTCTTAAAACATGTTTTATTTCCTTGAAGAACTAAATCTGATATTTTCTTCTTTAAATTCTACTCTCTTTTTTAGTTTAATTTTTTTATTCATTTCACCTACCAACCACAGTTACCCCTCCCTCCCCTCCTCCCACCACCCCAGCCCCCATCCACTCCTCAGAAAGAGGCAAGCCACAAAGCCTGGCATATCTATTTGAGGCAGGATCAAGCCCCTCCTGCTGCATCAAGGCTGAACAAGGCATCCCACCATAGCGAACTGGCTCTAAAACATCAGGTCATGCACCAGGGATCCTGGCCCCACTGCCAGGAGCTCCTACAAGCAGACCAAGCCACACAACTGTCATCCACATGCAGAGATCCTAGCTCAATTCCGCGCAGGCTCCCAAACTGTCAGTTCAGAGTCCGTGTGCTCCCACAGGCTTGGGTCAGCTGTCTGACCACCCACCTAGTTTTGATTCATACACTAGAAAAATGCTCATTTTAGGCACCAGTCCCATGACCTGAGCTGCAGTAGACCATGTCAGGGGTGGCTTTCCTCAAAGGGGACCAGGAAACCGGTTAGTTACATCAGTTACACACTGGTGTCCTCGAATCACCCATTTGACTTCTGCCTCAATGATGCCAAGGGTCTTTGCAAACAGATTTGTTTTCAACCAAAACCAAGAAAAGCTGAGCTGTGGGTGTAGAGATGACTCGGCTGGTAAAGCTCTTGGTATAGAAGCTTGAGGACCTGACTTCACCCCGCAGCACTTACCTAAAAATCCAAAGCCTCATGGTGTGAACTCGTAGCCCCCTGTGCTGGGGAAGTGAAGAGACATAGATCCCTAAGGCTCTCTAGCTGGCCAACATAGCCTAAATAGCAAGTGTTGGGCCCCAGCAAGAAACCCTATCTTAGGAAACATGGTGGACAGCTCCCAGAGAATGACATCCAAGCTTGAGCTCCTGCCTCCATGTGTACACGTGTCTGCACACCTCTTACACACAAACATATGCATATTAAACACACACATGCGTGCTCACACTCACACACACACACATACACACACACAAGCAGGAAAGAGGGATTCAGTAGCCTTGTAAAACTTTACACAATATTTCTGGTAGAGAAGCATAAAATGAGCAATCCTCATCCTGGTTGCTCCTCTGAAGACTTACGGGGAAAAAAAATAACCCTAGGGTCCCAATAGCCAGCTCCAGCCCAGACTTCTGAACACCTATTCTTTTATTCGGCCACTTAGAAAAGCTCGGGCAGTTTTAATAGAGAGACCCAGACATTCTGTACTGAGAAGCTCACTCAGGGGCATCTAATGAAGAGTGGGCTGCTTTAAATATTTAGAGCTGCACTACCAAACCCACAACAAGGGGTGTGTCCGATGCATTTTCATTTGTCTGCGGTAAGAAACAGCAGAGGACAGGAAATAGTTTTCAATTAGCCAATGGTGCAAGACACGCCTGAGCCCTCAGCAATCATCACTCAGAAGTAAATAAGATTTGCATTAATGGGTAAGATGTCCGGAAAGCCTGTTTGGAACCAAAGCTGCTATATATTGATGAAGCCATGTTGATGTGGGTGAGAATGTCTGCATCGATTTGAATGAGAATGCCCTCCCCACAGGCTCATGTATGTGCATGCTTAGTCTCCAAGTGAACTGTCTGTTAGGACTAGGAGGTTTGGCCTAGGTGATGGAGGTATGCCACTGGGGGTGGGCTTTGGGGTTTCAAAAGCCCACACTAGGTCCAGTCTCTGTCTGTCTCTATCTGTGCCTCTGTGTGGTGTGTGTGTGTGTGTGTGTGTGTGTGTGTGTGTGTGTGTGTGTGTGTCTGGCTGGCTGGCTGGCTGGCTGGCTGGCTGGCTCTGGCTCTGGCTCTGGCTCTGGCTCTGTCTCTCTCTCTGTCTCTCTCTCTCTCCCTCCCAACCTCCCACTCTCTCTGCCTGATGTTGCCTGCAGACCGGGATGATGTAAGGCTCTCAGCTTCTGTACCAGTAACACAACCTGCATGCCACCATGTTTCCCACCATGATAATAACAGACTGACGCTCTGAAACTATAAGCAAGCCCTCAGTTAAACGCTTTCTTTTTCATGTGTTGCTTTGATGGAGGTGTTTCCTCACAGCAACTGAATACACACTAAGACTGTGTCCTTCTCCCACCCTGAGGCTGGTGCTTTCAGGATTCACAGAGTCAGAGTTGCAAAGAACAGCACCCATGGGCACTTGTTGGAGGCAAAAATCATGCTGGGGTAAAGAAGGGGCAAGGGGAGTCAGAGAGAGGTAGAAAAAGAACAAATACATTGATCCCAAGGAAGCCTTCCTTGTTCCCCAGGTAACATTCGCTAGTGGGTAAACAGAGGCAGAGAAGTAATGCAGAAAACCAAATGTCAACACCACACTGCCGTTGAGCCCTCCTGGCTTCACTCCCTAGAGGAAAGCAAACCTTCCACTCCATTACCCATCCACCTCTACTCACTGAGCTAACAGGAGTGTGTCCAGTCAGGGTTCTCTTCCTAAAAGCATAGAGACACATAAACTTCTTGAAGTGTTGTCATAACACAACCAGCATTTTTCCATAATAAACACGGCCTGTGGCCTCTGCGGATTTTCCACGGGCAGGTCGCTTTGCACCAAGGACTACTTCATGGCCAGTTAATGGCTCCTTTCAGGTTCTTCTGTTCACAACTGATTTCTGATTTTTTTCTTTTTCTTTTTAAAACAATCTTATTTCACATACCAATCCCTGTTCCCTCTCCCTCCTGTCCTCCCATTTCCCCCCTCTGTCTCCGCATCCCACCATCCAAGCCATCCACTTGTCAGAGAAGGTAAAGCCTCCCTTGGGGAATTTCTGATTTTTGCTTGAAAGAGAAAGAGCTTGGCCCCCTGGAAGAAATTATTCTCTTGGAGCCTAGTAAGACTACCCACGGGAAAAGGCAGTCATTTTGGGGGGCAGCATCACAGACTTAATGAGTATCTTTTCATTATAGGACTTCACAATGAAATCCTGGGGCAGTGGTTTTCAGTTTTAGAATCTTTAAAGGTACAATAAAGAAAATTAAAGCAAATGAAGAAACTCGGTCCTTTGCCTGGTACTTCTGCTTTGCAACCTCAGCCCAGAGACCACTACTTTCTCTTCTGAGCTATCTAATGTATTCTAACCTATACTTCTGGAGAACATACTCTCTATGTCCTGATTACTGTGATAGTTAGACATTATCTGCTGACTTATCCCTAATGAGAATAAAGAGATCAGCACCAGATGTGTGCACACACATTGTCCAGTTTTTTCAAATATGTGTTGTCACATTCCAGTTAAGTCACTACTCAGTGTTCACATTAAAAGAAATATGAGACTGGTATTCACAAATGAGTTAGAGAGGGCACCATGATCCCCACTCCTTTCCCTGAGAAATCCACATAATTATTGAAAAAAAAGAATAATTACTTTGGGTTTTCTAAGTGTGTCTATCATAGTCTTCCCCATATGCTCCAACCATGAGGCAATATTCTTCTCAATATCAGGTGCATTAAGTAATCTATGGTTTCTTTTCATACACGCTGCACCATAGTTTAAACAGGAAGTAGCCCACCCTGGGTGTTTAAGACTTGGTTCCCAGGTTGAGGTACTATTGGAAGGTGACTACATCATAAAGGTGATCACCTCATCAATGGCTTAATTCGTTGATGAGTTCATAGTTGAGTGGGCTACTGGGAGTGGGAGCTAGTTAGAGAAAGTGGGTCACTGGATGATGCTATTGATGCAATATCATGGACCCCTTCCAATCTTTCTTGTTCTTGATCTGCTACCCCGCAACTGCGAGTTGGGCAGCTTCCTTACCTTCCCAGCCATGACTTTCTGTTTCACCACAGGCCTAACAGCCATGGAGATGACCATCTGAACCTCTAAACCAAAAAGCTAAACAAATCTTTCCTTGTGTCAATTTTCTTAGGTATTTTGGCATAATGATGAACAGGCTGGCAAATACATGCACTATAGCACATGAGTGTTGGCAGACTTCTTGGCCGCACCTCTGAGATGCCTGTTTCTTGTTCTATACTGGCTTGGCTGCCCTCTTGCCTATTACCTGGATCACATGCTAGCAAAACATGACTGGAGCCACCCTCCACGCTCTTCCTGGACAATTCAGGTTCCTGTATCTCACTCATATCTATTTTCCTTGTTATTTATGTATTCATCTTTATGGGGCCTACAAAAAGGATACACTAAACATAGAATTTATTTTGGACTTAAATTTGCCTTTTTTATCTTTATGATTCACTGACATTTTGACTGGTTGTAAAATTAGGAAGTAAAAATAACTTTTTCTCAAAATGTCAAAGTTATCCAATGTCACCTTCAAGCTTCCCACTAATACTGAAGAGGTAAGTTTTAGGCCTGAGAAGATGGCTCAATCTGCCAAGTGATTGTCCTTGAAAGTGTGAAGACCTGAGTTTGGGTCTGGACATGTATGCAAATGCTGGAAGAGTGTAATTCCCATGGTCGAGAAGCAAAGAAAGGAAGCCTAAATTAGCCAGATCAGCAAGTTCTGGGTTCAAGTGAGAGATCCCATCTCAATATGATGTAGAGTGGTCCAGAAAAAAAAAGCCTGATGCGAACCTCTGTCCTTCACAGGTGCCTGAGCGTGCCCACACACCACACACACATACATACATACATACATACATACATACATACATACATAGAGAGAGAGAGAGAGAGGCATGTACATGCACACATGTATATAGATAGATACACACAAAAGTTTTACTTCTTGTTCCTTTTTTACATGAATTCTTTTGTTTGAGTATAAATTCACAACATCCTGAGAAAGGGTTTTGTCTCTCTGAAAATTTATGTCTTTAAAATTCACCAGATTCTCTCTGAGATCTCCTGGCTTGGGGACTGCAGGCAGATGGGCTCACCCCTGGCTCACCAAGCAACAGCGAGTCTGCTGAAGGTATTATCCTAATGCAGTTCCCACCCACCAGAGAGGGAGTGCCTCAAACCCACCTGCACCCACCTTGAGGCTCATTAGAGTATTGGACCTGCTTGCACACACTGGAAGACAACCTTGGACCCATAGCAACCAGGAGAGGAAGAGACCCCACCTGTACACATTAGAATAAGGGATGGGAAGATGACAATGTAAGAACACATTCAACAACAGAAAAACCAATAGGATCCCACCAAAGTCTAGGGACTCTACACCAGCAAGACCTGAACATCCCAACACAGATGATGAAGCAGAAGAGAACAACCTTAAAAACAACTTCATGAAAATAATAGAGACCCTAAAAGAGTAATTGTAAAAATTCACTAAAGAAATGGAGGAAAAGACAAACCAAAAATTGCAAGAAATAATTCAAACAGTGCAGGGTTTTAAAGCTGAAACAGAAACTATTAAAAAAAAAACACAGTCTGAAGGAATGCTGAAATTATAAAAGGTGGGTAAAGGATCAGGAACTACAGATGGAAGCATAACCAACAGAATACAAGAGATGGAAGAGAGAATCTCAGGCATTGAAGATACACTAGGAGAAATAGATTCATCAAACAAAAAAATATATTAAGTCCAACAAATCCCTAACACAAAGTATCCAGGAAATATGGGACACTGTGAAAAGGCCAAACCTAAGAATGATAGGAATAGAAGAAGGTGAAGAAACCCAACTCAAAGGTGCAGAAAACATATTCAACAAAATCATAGAAGAAAATTTTCCCAACCTAAAGAAAGGCATACCAATGAAAGCACAAGAAGCCTACAGAACACCAAATAGAGTAGACCACAAAAAAAGTTCCCTCACCACATAATAATTAAAACACCAAACATACAGAATAAAGAAAGAATATTAAGAGCAGCTAAGGAAAGGGGCCAAGGAACATATAAAAGCAAACCTATCAGAATCACATCTGATTTCTCCATGAAAACTCTGAAAGCCAGAAGGTCCTGGATAGATATTCTACAATCATTTAGAGACCACAGACGCCAACCCAGACTACTATACCCAGCAGAGCTTTCAATCACTATAGATGGAGAAAACAAGATATTCCACAACAAAACCAGATTTAAACAATACATATCCACTAATGCAGCCCTACAGAAAGTCCTGGAAGGAAAATTCCAACCTAAGGAAGTTAACTACACTGACAAAAACATAGGAAATAGATAATCCCACTTTACCAAAAGCCAAAAGAAAAGGTGTGGTAAATCCACAAAAAAAATATCACCACCAACAATAAATCAAAAAAAAAAAAAGAGTTGACATTCAATGGTCCCGAATTTCCCTCAATATTAATGGTCTTAATTTGCCTATAGAAAGACACAGGCTAGCTAACAGAATGGATACAAAGACAGAATCCATTTTTCTGTTGCATATAAGAAACACACCTCAACTTCAAAGACATACATTACCTCAGAGTAAAAGGTTGAGGTAAGATTTTTCCAATCAAATGGACACAAGAAGCAAGCTAGTGCAGCTATCCTGGTATCTAACAAATTAGACTTCAAACTAAAATCAATCCAAAGAGATGAAGAAGGTCATTTCATATTCATCACAGGAAAACTCCATCAGGAAGAAGTCTCAATTCTGAACATCTATTCTGCAAATACAAAGTCATCCATGTTCGTAAAAGAAACATTACTGACCAGCTGTTCCGGCAGGACCAAGTAAAATAGGCCCTGCATCCGGGCCTGTGTTCTAGTGCCTGGGGATTGCCTGGGAACTGCACAGAGCTTCCAATCCCAGCAAGAGTCAATCACCCCAGATTCCAGATCTTCTCTCCCTCCAGCGAAACTGGGAAAACAGCAGATCCAGCAAAGGGACCAGGAGACCAGGTGGGAGGCTAAGCACCCCAGATTCCTGGTCTTCTTCTCCACCCACAGGACCAGAACAAGGACGAGGAATAGAAGAACTACCAAATTATTGGACTTGCTAGCACCCACCAAAAGGGAACTCTGATCAGTCCCCTAACCACCAGACCAGTAAGGGGGTCTTTCTGTACCCACTAGAAGAAGAGATGGGAAAGAGACAATACAAAAACACGCTCAGCAACAGAAAAACAAATGGCACTGCCAGATTCTAGAGACTTCACACCAGCAAGACTCCAACATTCCAATGCAAATGAAGCAGAAGAGAATGACCTTAAAACCACCTTCATGAAAATGATAGAGGCCCTAAAAGAGGATGTAGGAAAATTCCCTCAAAGAAATGGATGAAAAAACAAAGCAAAAATGCAAGAAATGGAAGAAAAAGCAAACCAAAAAATTCATTAAATGCAACAAATGGATGAAAAGATTAACCAAAAATTGCAAGAAACAATGCAAACAGTGCAAGAGTTGAAAACTGAAATAGAGACAATAAAAAAAATACAATCTGAAGAAAGGCTGGAAATAGAAAAGCTGGGCAAATGGTCAGGTACTACCGATACAAGCATTACCAACAGAATACAAGAGAGGGAAGAGAGAATCTCAGGTGTTGAAGATACACTAGGAGAAATGGATTCATCAACCAAAGAAAATCTTAAGTCCAACAAATCCTTAACACAAAACATCCAGGATATATGGGACACCATGAAAAGATCAAACTTAAGAATAATAGGTATAGAAGAAGGAGAAGAAAACCACCTCAAAGGGGCAGAAAACATTTTCAACAAAATCATAGAAGAAAACTTTCCCAACCTTAAGAAAGACATGCCAATGAAGGTACAAGAAGCTTACAGAACACCAAATAGAGTGGATCACAAAAAAAGCCCCCCTCGCCACATAATAATCCAGACCCAAAATATACAGAATAAAGAAAATTAAGAGCAGCTAAGGAAAAAGGCCAAGTAACATATAAAGGCAGATCTATCAGAATTACACCTGACTTCTCCATGGAAACTCTGAAAGCCAGAAAGTCCTGGATAGATATTCTAACAACACTAAGAGACCATGGATGCCAGCCCAGACTACTATACCCGACAAAGCTCTCAATCACTATAGATGGAGAAAACAAGATATTCCATGACAAAACTAGATTCAAGCAATACGAGTCCACTAACCCAACCCTACAGAAAATTTTGGAAGGAAAACTCCAACCCAAGGAAGTTAACTACAACCAGAAAAACATAGGCATTAGAGAATCCCTCTCTACCAACAGCCAAAAGAACAAAGGGGTGAAATTCCACATATAATTCCACCAACAACAACCATTCCAAATCAAAGAAGAATGAGCAATCAATGGTCATTAATATCCCTCAACATTAATGACCTTAACTCACCCATAAAAAGACACCGGCTAACAGAATGGATTCGAAGACAGAACCCATCCTTCTGCTGCATACAAGAAACACACCTCACCCTCAAAGACAGACATTACCTGAGAGTTAAATGTTGGGAAAATTTTTTCCAATCAAATGGACCAAGGAAACAAGCAGGGATAGCAATCCTAATAGCTAACAAATTAGACTTTTAAAGTAAAATCAATCAAAAGAGATGAAGGAGGTTATTACATACTCATCACAGGCAAAATCCACCAAGATGAGGTATTTATCCTGAACATCTATGCCCAAATACAAAGGCATACACATTCATGAAAGAAATATTACTAAAACTTAAATCACATATAAAGCCCCACACACTTATAGTGGGAGATTTCAACACACCACTCTCACCACTAGACAGGAATACCAGACAGAAACTCAACAAAGAAGCAAAGGGTCTAATGGAAGTATTGACCCAACTGGGATTAACAGACATCTATAGAACATTTCATCCACATAAAAAAGAATATACCTTCTTCTCAACACCACATGGAACCTTCTCAAAAATTGACAACATACTTGGCAGCATATCAAACCTCAGCAGCTTCAAAAAAATTGGAATAACTCCATGCATCTTATCAGACCACCATGCTTTAAAATTAGAATTCAACAACAACACAAATTTCAAAAAACCTACAAACTCATGGAAATTGAATAATGCACAACTGCACCATTCCTGGGACAAAGAAGACATAAAAAAAAAGAAATTAAAGACTTCCAAGAATTCAATGAGAATGAGGACACAACATACCCAAACTTATGGGACACTTTGAAAGCAGTGCTACGGGGGAAGTTCATAGAACTAAGTGCCCACATGAAGAAACTGGAGAATAGTTATACTAGAGAATTAACAGCACAGCTGAAAGCTCTAGAACACAAAGAAGCAAACTCCCCCAGGAGGAGTAGATGCCAGGAAATAATCAAATTGAGGGCTGAAATCAATAAAGTAAAACTAGGAAAACAATACAAAGAATCAATGTAATGAAGAGTTGGTTCTTGGAGAAAATCAACAAGATAGACAAACCTTTGTCCAAACTTACCAAACAGAAGAGTGTGAACATGCAAATTAACAAAATAAGAAATGAAAAGGGGGACATAACAATGGACTCTGAGGACATTCAGAGAATCATCAGGTCATACTTTGAAAAACTGTACTCCACAAAATCGAAAATTTAAAGGAAATGGACGACTTCCTGGATAGCTACCACTTGCCAAAATTAAATCAAGAACAGATAAGCAATTTGAATAGATCTATAACCCCTATGGAAATAGAAGCAGTGATCAAAAGTCTCCCAACCAAAAAGAGCCCAGGTCCAGAGGGCCTCAGTGCAGAATTCTACCAGAAATTCAAAGAACAGCTTATACCAATTCTTCTCAGAGTATTCCACGCAATAGAAGCAGAAGGGTCTTTGCCAAACTCTTTCTATGAGGCTTCAATAACCTTGATCCCCAAGGCACACAAAGACACAACTAAGAAAGAGAACTTCAGACCAGTATCCCTCATGAACATTGATGCAAAAATACTCAATAAAATACTGGCAAATCAGATCCAAGAACACATCAAAACAATCATTCACCACGATCAAGTAGGTTTAATCCCAGGGATTCAGGGATGGTTCAACATACCAAAATCCATCAATGTAATCCACCATATAAACAAGCTGAAAAACAAAAATCACATGATCATCTCACTAGATGCTGAAAAAGCCTTTGACAAAATCCAACACCCCTTCATGATAAAGGTCTTGGAAAGATCTGGGATAACAGGAACATACTTAAACATAAAAAAAGCTATATACAGTAAACCAACAGCCAGCCAGCATCAAACTAAATGGACAGAAACTCAACACCATTCTTCTAAAATCAGGAAAAAGACAAGGCTGTCCACTCTCTCCATACCTTTTCAACATTGTACTTGAAGTTCTAGCCAGAGCCATACGACAACAAAAGGGGATCAAGGGGACACAAATTGGGAAGGAAGAGGTCAAACTTTCACTATTTGCAGATGATATGATAGTTTACATAAATGACCCAAAGAACTCTACCAGGGAACTCTTACAGATGATTAACACCTTCAGCAAAGTGGCAGGCTACCAGATCAACTCAAGAAAATCAGTAGCCCTACTATATACAGATGATAAAAGGGCTGAGGAATAAATCAGAGAAACATCACCCTTTACAATTGCCACAAACAACATAAAATACCTTGGGGAATGCTAACCAAACAAGTGAAAGAACTATATTGCAAGAACTTTGAATCTTTAAAGAAAGAAATTAAAGAAGCCCTCAGAAAATGGAAAGATCTCCCATGCTCTTGGATAGGTAGGATCAATGTAGTAAAAATGGCAATCCTGCCAAAAGCAATCTACATATTCAATGCAATCCCCATTAAAATCCCAGCACAATTCTTCACAGACCTTGAAAGAACAATAATCAATTTTGTATGGAAAAACAAAAGACTCAGGATAGCCAAAACAAGCCTGTTCAACAAGGCAACGTCCGGAGGCATCACCATTCCTGACTTCAAGCTCTATTTTAGAGCTATAGTCCTGAAAACAGCTTGGTACTGGCACAAAAATAGACAGGTAGACAACGGAATCGAATTGAAAACCCTGGTATTAACTCAAACACGTATGAACATCTGATTTTTGACAAAGAAGCTAAAAATATACAATGGAAAAAAGAAAGCATCTTCAATAAATGGTGCTGGCATAACTGGAGGCTGGCATGTAGAAGAATGGGGATCGATCCATGTTTATCGCCATGCACAAAACTTAAGTCCAAATGGATCAAAGACCTCAATATAAATCCAATCAATCTTTTCTCTTAGAAAAAAAAGTGGGAAGTACCCTTGAACGAATTGGTACAGGAGACAGCTTCCTGAACATAACACCAGTAGCACAGACAGTGAGATCAACAATTAATAAATGGGACCTCCTGAAACTGAGAAGTTTCTGTAAGGCAAAGGACACAGTCAGCAAGACAAAAAGGCAGGCCACAGAATGGGAAAAAATATCCACTAACCCCACATCTGACAGAGGGTTGATCTCCAAAATTTACAAAGAACTCAAGAGAAGCAAGTCTCCAAAACACCAAAGGATCCAATTAAAAAGTGGGCTGAAGAACTAAATAGAGAATTTTCAATAGAGGAGTCTAAAATGGGTGAGAGGCACTTAAGAAAGTGCTCAACATCCTTAGCCAACTGGGAAATGCAAATCAAAACAACTGTGAGATACTATCTTACTCCTGTCAGAATGGCTAAAATCAAAAACACCAATGACAATTTATGCTGGAGAGGATGTGGTAAAAGGGGAACACTCCTCCACTGCTGGTGGGAGTGCCAACTTGTTCAGCCACTTTGGAAATCAGTATGGAGATTCCTCAGAAAAATGGGAATAAACCTACCACAAGACCCAGCAACTCCACTCTTAGGCATATATCCAAAACATGCCCATCCATACAACAAGGATTTCTGTTCCACTATGTTCATAACAGCATTAATTGTAATAGCCAGAACTTGGAAGCAACCTAGATGCCCCTCAACCAAAGAGTGGATAGAGAAAATGTGGTACATTTACACAATGGAGTACTATTCAGCAGAAAAAAACAATGGAATCCTGAGATTTGCAGGCAAATGGATGACACTAGAAGAAACCATCCTGAGTGAGGTGACACAGTCACAAAAAGAGAAACATGGCATGTACTTTCATATATGGAATTTGGACATAGATCTCGGGAGTGCCAGCCTACAATCCCATGGCCAGAGAGTCTAGGAAACAGAAACTTCATTCAGTGGCTGATAGAAGAAGAGGCAGACTCCCACGGGTAAGCACTGAGCTGAACTCAAGAAAGCCAGTAACAGAGAGGGAGGACTGATGACCAAAGGCATTAAGAATGGGCTGGTTTAACCCCCAGAAACAGCTGACCTAACAAGGGTTAACTCTTGAATCCCAGGCTGATGCCTGGGAATCCAGCATGGGACTGATCTAGACCCCCTGAATGGGGGTGTCAGTGAGGAGGCCTAGGTAATCAATTGAGCCTTGGGCAGTAGATCAGTATTTATCCTGAGTATACAAATGGACTTTGGACTCCCATCCAACAATGTGAGATGCACTCTCACCCCGAACTCTTAGGGGAGGGTCTAGGCCTTGCCCTGGATGAAATGACAGTCTATGGATACCCCCAAGGAGGTCCTCACCCTCCCTGGGGAAATGAGGGGATATTGGGGGGTGGGGGAGGGCACGGGAATAGGGAAGGGAAACGAAGAGGGACCTGGAACAGACTTGTGAAGCAACCTTGTTTCTAATTTAAATTTAAATTTAAAAATAAATAGTAATAATAAAAGAAACAATACTAAAATTCAAATCACACATAAGACCTCACACAGTTATAGTGGGAGATGTCAACACCCCATTCTCACCACTAGACAGGACTACCACAGAAACTTTACAAAGAAACAAAGGAACTAACAGAAGTTATGATCCAATTGGGTTTAACAGGCATCTATAGATCATTCCATCCAAACCCAAAAGAATATATATTCTTCTCAGTGCCACATGGGCCCTTCTCTAAAATCAACCACATACTTGGCAACATAGCAAACCTCAACAGGTACAAAAAAAAATTAGGATAACCCCCTGTATCTTATCAGACCACCATGCTTTAAAGTTAGAATTCGACAACAAAACAAATTGCAGAAACCCTACAAACTCATGGAAATTGAACAACACACAATTGCACCATTCCTGGGTTAAGGAAGAAATAAAGAAATAAATTAAATACTTGCTGGAATTCAATGAAAATGAACACTCAGCATACCCAAACGTATGGGACACTTTGAAAGCAGTTCTAAGAGGAAAGTTCATAGCACTAAGTGCTCACATGAAGAAACTAGAGAATAGTCACAATAGAATTAGCAACACAACTGAAAGCTCTAGAACAAAAAGAAGCAAAATCACTGGGGAGGAGTAAATGACAGGAAGTAATCAAAGTGAGGGCTGAAATCAATAAGGTCGAAACAAAGAAAACAATAAAAAGAATCAACGGCCGGTGGTGGTGGCGCACGCCTTTAATCCCAGCACTCGGGAGGCAGAGGCAGGCGGATCTCTGTGAGTTTGAGGCCGGGCTGGACCGATAGCCTCCAAAACAATACAGAGAAACCCTGTCTCGTAAAACCAAAAAAAAAAAAAAAAGACTCAATGAAACAAAGAGTTGGTTTTTCGAGAAAATCATCAAGATAGACAAAGCTTTATCCAAACTAACCAAAAGGCAGATCAAGAACATGCAAATAACAAAATTAGGAATGAAAAGGGAGACATAACAACAGACACTGAGAAAATCCAGATAATCTTCAGGTCTATTATAGAATTGTAGTCCTGAAAACAGCTCGGTATTTGCACAAAAACAGAAAGGTAGATCAAGGGAATCGAATTAAAAACCTTGATATTAATTCAAACACCTTATTTTTACAAAGAAACTAAAGTTATACAATGGAAAAAAGAAAGCATCTTCAACAAATGGTGCTGGCATAACTGGAGGCTGGCATGTAGAAGAATGTGGATCGATCCATGTTTATTGCCATGCACAAAGCTTAAGTCCAAATGGATCAAAGACCTCAATATAAATCCTGTCACAATGAACCTCTTAGAAAAGAAAGTAGGAAGTACCCTTGAACGAATTGGAACAGGAGACAGCTTCCTGAACATAACACCAGTAGCATAGACACTGAGACCAACAATTAATAAGTGGGACCTCCTGAAACTGAAAAGTTTCTGTAAGGCAAAGGACACAGTCAACAAGACGAAAAGGCAGCCCACAGAATGGGAAAAGATATTCAGTAATCCCACATCTGACAGAGAGCTGATCTCCAAAATTTACAAAGAACTCAAGAAGCAAGTCTCCAAAACACCAAAGGAAAAGTGGGCTACAGAACTAAATGGAGAATTCTCAATAGAGGAGTCTAAAATGACTGAGAGACACTTAAGAACGTGCTCAACATCCTTAGCCATCCAGGAAATACAATCAAAACAACTCTGAGATACCATCTTCCTCCTGTCAGAATGGCTAAAATCAAAAACTCCAATGACAGTTTATGCTGGAGAGGATGTGGAGAAAGGGGAACACTCCTCCACTGCTGGTGGGAGTGCCAACTTGTACAGCCACTTTGGAAATCAGTATGGAGATTCCTCAGAAAAATGGGAATCAATCTACTACAAGACCCAGCAATTCCACTCTTAAGCATATATCCAAAAAGTGTATTCATACAAGAAGGACATCTGTTCCACTATGTTCATAGCAACATTTTTGGTACTAGCCAGAACCTGGAAGCAACCTAGATGCCCCTCAACTGAAGAGTGAATAGAGAAAATGTAGTCCATTTACACAATGGAGTACTACTCATCAGAAAAAAACAATGGAATCTTGAAATTTGCATCAAATGGATGGCACTAGAAGCAAACATCCTGAGTGAGGTAACCCAGTCACAAAAATACAAACATGGTGTGTACTCACTCATATATGGATTTTTGACATGGAGCAGGGGAGTGCCAGGCTATAATCCCACAGCCAGAGAGTCTGGGAAACAGGGAGGACCCTAAGAGAAAGGAAATGGTACCCCGGAGAAGGGAAACGTTACAGGATCTCCTAAGAGGACTGGGGGCACGGAGGGAGGGGAAAGGAAGCTGGAGAAAAGTGAGGGAGAGAAGCTGGGAGGACATGGGGGAGCAGGAAGGTTGAGTCAGGGAAAGAATATAGGAAGCATGATGAGAGCTATCATAACAGAGGGAGTCATTATAGTTCTGAGGAGACATCTGGCACTAGTGAGATTTCCAGAGATCTATAAGAATGACACCAACTGGCAATCGAAGCAATAGTGGGAGGGCTACCTTAAATGCCCTTCCCCGATAATGAGATTGATGGCTACTTTATATGCCTTCCTAGAGACTTTATCCAGTGGCTGATAGAAGCAGAAGCAGACAGCCACAGCTAAACACTGAACTGAACTCCTGGAACCCAGTTGCAAACAGGGAGGAGTGATGAGCAAAGGAGTAAAGACCAGGCTGGTGAAACCCGCAGAAACTGCTGACCTGAACAAGGGGGAGTTCATGAGCCCCAGACTGATGGCTGAGAGTCCAACATGGGACTAATCCAGACCACCTAAATTTGGGTGTCAGTGAAGAGGCCTTGGCAATCTATAGGACGTTGGGTAGATGATCAGCATTTATCCCCGGCATACAAATGGACTTTGGAAGCCCATTCTACATGGAGATATGCTCTCTCAGCCTGCACACATGGGGGAGCGCCTAGGCCCTGCCTGGGATGATATGACTGACTTTGGAGATCCCCCATGGGGGGCCTCACCCTTCCTAGGGAGCTAAGTGGGGATTGGGGGGCTACTGGGGGGTGGGGGAGGAGGAGAGAGAGAGGGATCTGGGATTGATATGTGAAGCAAGCTTGTTTATAATTTAAATAAAAAAGAGAAAAAATTCAGCAGACTGAGTTATAGTTCTTTAAACATGAAAACATATCTGGTTATACATTTCTGATCAGTTTTCCTGTATTTTTCTTTGTTTTTTGGTTGACTGTTTTGTTTTCTGTTTTGTTTTATTTGTTTTGTTTTGCTTCTTTTTCTTAGCATGTTCTGTTTTCTCCCCTCTTCTTTCCATGTCGCTGGCCAACGCATCTGATGTCAGAGTTCTTACACTGGTTCATGCCTTTTCTTTTTTAACTCTTTTCCAAACTTCTGATCTAATAACCTTCAAGTGAGTTATTAAGAATTTGTGCCTGCGTTGGTGGCGCACGCCTTTAATCCCAGTACTCAGGAGGCAGAGGCAGGCGGATCTCTGTGAATTCAAGGCCAGCCTGGTCTACAGAGCAAGTTCCAGGACAGCCTCCAAAGCCACAAAGAAACCCTGTCTCGAAAAACCTTAATTTCCCACCATAATTTTATTTTCTCTATCAGGAGATGGAAAATAAAAAGGAAGAAGAAGAGAGGAGAAAAGAAGTAAGAGAAAGGGGGAAAGAGGAGAAAGAAACTCCGCAATAGTTTGTTTCACTTCCCAAGGCCCCTACTGCCTATAGCGATGGAAAGTGACATGTTAGGATGAAACACTTAGCAATCTGGCCAAGCATGACGGTATGAACTGTAAAGCATTGGAAATCTCCATGTCCTCACATGACTTTCATTGGTGCCTTGGGAGGTGTTTCAGTGGGTAAAACGCTTACCACACAAAGGTGATGTCTGAACCTAATACACCATAGCGATAATACAACATAGTGGGAGCTTGATCTACCAAGGCCATGCTCACGATTCTCTAATGACCATATGTTCATTTTACATGATGGGTTTCATGGAGACATTTTCATACTTGGATGCCCACTCCCTTTATTTGTACTCATCCCCCCCCCCAAGAGAGTCCTGCTTCTACTTTCACATCCTAAACATCACATAAGATTACACACACACACACACACACACACACACACACACACACACACACACACCGGACCCCAAAACAAAACATGACATATTTGTCTTTCTGAGTCTTGATTTTCTTAATATGATTATCTCTAGTTGCACCTATTCCTGCAGACAACATAATTTCATTCCTTATCTGAATAAAACTTCATTATGGAGAAATATCAAATTTTTGCCTCCAGTCATTCATTAAAGTTCACCAAGACTGATCCCATAACTTGGTTATCATGAACAGTGTAGCAAATAAACATGAGTGGGCAAGAACTTCTGATCTACATTGGTTAAGAGTCTTTCAGGTATACACCTAGTGCACTGGCTTCTTGTATTTCAACGTGACACAAGCTAGAGTGGAGAGGAGGGATCCTCAATTGAGAAAATGCCTCCATAAGACTGGACTGTAAGCAAGCCTATAGGTCATTTTCTTAGTAGTTGATGTGGAAGGGTCCAGCCCATTGCAGGTGGGGCCATCCTTGGGCTGGTGGTACTGAAGTTCTCTAAGAAAACAGGCTGAGCAAGCCATGGAGAGCAAGTCAATGAGTAGCATTCCTCCAGGACCTCTGCATCAGCTCCTGCCACCGGGTTCCTGCCCTGCTCGAGTTCCTGCCCTGACTTCCTTCAGTGATGGACTATGTTGTAGAAGTGAAAGCCAAATAAACTCTCTCCTCCACAACTAGCTTTAGTCATGTTGTTTCATCACAGCTATAGTGTCCCTAAACTGACACCCAGAAACAGTTTTTCTAGTTCAGAGGATAATTCTAGCTTTAATTTTTTGAGAGCCTTTCATACTAATTGACAGTCCTGACATCAGTAAGGTTCCCTTTGCCCTCGCATCCTTGCCAGCGTTGACTGACACCTCTTAACGTTGCCACCTGAAAGATCAAGCATTCAAGCACGAGTCCTTGGCAATAGGTAACCACAAGGCCAGGAAGTCAGACAAGGCCATGAAGCGAAGTGTCCCCTCAAGCCTGACTTGAACCACACCACCATCTACAGTACCCGCAGCTGGTGGTGCTGACTCTGCAGTATAATGCATCTGCATGTCTGCATGGACCAGGATGACTCAGGAAAGTTGAAATGTTCTTAACCGCACATCCTTCTCCACATCCAATCTGGACTGGCCACTGCTTTTTTTTTTTTCTTTGTCTCAGTATGGAGCATGCGAGGAATGGTAATTATGAGATTTTTGAAAGATCCACTGGCACCGTTTGATGAAATTCATCTTCCGAACAAAAGACTCACTTCCGTTTGCATACAAATAAAGCCTGCACAAAAGCCTGGGCTAGCTACCATTTTTCTCCTTGGTAGAGCTTCTGTCTTCTAGGAGTGAAATTTATTTCAAAGATAGCATGCTTTGAAACTCTGTTCTTTGTTGGAAATTCCCTGAGACCCTGTGAAGGAACAGATAGGGTGATGTGAGGTAGAGAATTATCCATGCTTGTCACAATAATTACAACTGTTTACTCAGTGCCTACTGTGTGCTGGGTGCATTTTTACATTTTATCATTCAATCTTCCAGTGATTCCATGAGATAGGTATTGCCATCCCCACTTCATTAAAAAATAAGTTGCAGAAGTGTGAAGAGGTGAATTCATTTATTCAAGGAATATGATGATGATGCAAAACTCATAGGCTGCTGTGATCCCAAGCTGTGCTCCCTGCCCCCAAAACACACAGAGAACCTTATCCTAGCAAGAAAGGGGAGAAGCCTTGGTTGGTGTTCCCCACTGTGGTGGGCTGGGGCAATGGGTTTCTAAAGTTCACAAATGGTAAGGCGGGGTAAGGCAGTGGGGGTACATTTACCACCAGCACTGGGAGCTGTGTTTACTGCCTTGGTCTATGCCACCATCAAGCAGCATGCTGCTGGCTTGGAAATATGGTCGCTGCCACTGCCAGCTGCTCATACACACCATTCAATTATTAGCAGGGCCTCTTAAAAGAGCCTTGCAGTTTTTGCTGCTTAATGCTGAGTCAGGAAGTCTCCCTTAGAGGAGCCTCGAGCCTCTGCTTGTCTCTAGCAAACAGAGACCACCTTAGAAAAACGCTGCTACCAAGAAGCTGAGCTTGACTTTGTTCTTTTGTTTCTAACAAGCTTTTGTCAGGTTTTATATGGAAATTCATGCATCATGTTGCTGGTGCCATTTTGTTGACTGAAGGCTTATTCCCAGCCAACCTGGTCCCACAACCGCATCAGCCCCAAATACAGACGCTATATTAATTATTAAACTGTAAGCCGATGTCTGGGGCTTCTTTTTTGGCTAGCTCTGTCTTAATTATTAACCCATTTTTACCAATCTATGTATTGCCACGAGGCTGTGACTTACCTAGTAACGCCCAGCATGGTGTTATTCCTGGGCAGCATCGAGACTCTGTCTTGTGAGTCATTCTGCCTACCTTTCCAAGAATTCTCCTTGTCTCCTAGACCTGCCTATCTTCCTACCTCGTTGGCCAAACAGTGTTTTAATCGATTAACCAATAAGAGAAACATATATACAAGAGGGCAACCCATCAGCAGGGCTTGCTTTGGGGCTCCCTGCATGGACCAACCTGTAAGAAATAGCAAGCCTGGCAGTGGTAGCACATGCCTTTAAGCCCACCACTTGGGACACACAGTCAGGAGGACCTCAGTGAGTTCGAGGCCAGCCTGGTCTACAAAGCAAGTTCTAGGACAGCCAGGACTGTTATCAAGAGAAATCCTGTCTCCAAAAAGACAAACAAACAAACAAACAAAAAACAACAAAAGAGCAAATGAAGTGAAAAGTTTCTACACACCAATAATAAAGATTCTGAAAAGTTTCTACACCCTGTAAGCCTCTCCACCAATGCAGCAATACAAATCAGACCAAATCAAACCAAATTAGAAAAAGCCCATGTTTAATGGATACAATGCCCCCAGATGGCCTTCCAGTCCCCCAGAGAGGAGACACGTAAGGGGGACCCGAAATACCACGAGTCTATTTTCTGGCAGGCAGTTTAAATACCCTGTGGGAGTGGTCTTGAGCATCGCTGAGGGAGGGTCATCATCTGGTGGGCTTTCTGAGATGCAGCAGGGTTTGGAGGGAAATAGGGGAGGGGACTGGGTTGAAACTTCTACTGTAACAGCATCTTTTAGAATGACTTTTTTTTTTTTTACAGGAAATGTGATCCTAGCAGACTTTAGCTAAGTGGCAATGTTAAGAGCATATTCCTCTGTCTCTGTTATGTGGTAAACTTAGGAAATGTCCCCAAACTTGAAGGCACACAGACCGCAGCTGCACTGTCTATTGGCTGTGTGACCCTGAGCAAGGCATTTAGCTTTCTCGAGTCTTAGCAGTGTTATGGGAACAATCAATTGGTCGACCCAGCTAACATATCGCCTAGCTCCTAAAGGGGTCTGGAAGAAGAGGGCTTTCGGGACATCTTACCTGAGCCCACCCACGTTTTAGCTGGCAGCTAAGCTGAAGCTAGCAGCAAAGCCGTAGCATGAACTTAAGGACTCTACCCAGTTGAAAGAGTCCCCAGACACTCATTAATTCATCCTGTCACCACAGGATAAGGGATTTAATATTTTGGTGAGTTATCGCTGAAATCCAAAGCCCAGTGCTGGCAAAATAATTTGGAATGGCAAATAAAAGGCAACTAATCTGTCTTTTCCATTAAAGTATAAATTAGGAGCGATAAAAACGTGAGGCAACACCTAAGTCACCCCGACTAAGGACACTCTGACCCATCTATCAACTGTACACATTTAAAACCAGGAGCATTGCATTTTGAGCAAATCATTTGAGAGAAAAAAAACTAAATATGCTTCATCTTATTTCCTAGTTTTTCTGTTAGCCGTAGGACTGCAAATGCCACAGAATGAGAGGGCATGGTTTGGGGCATTTGAATATATGACACCAATAACCAGTATCTTGAAAAAGAACAGGGAATATCACACACACACACACACACACAGATGAGAGTTTAATGGCTCTGCTTCTGTCACAGACTTGATTTTGAATTCAGACAGCAGCTGTCTGGGCAGGTTTGCCCTGCAATAAGCTACAGCTGCTTAGAGCTTCAGGATCGTTGTGGCTAACAACTGCCTGCCTCTCCCATTGAGGAGACGCCCTGTCTTGGTTTCTATTGCTGCCATGAAACACTATGTCCAAAAATCAAGTTGGGGAGAAAGGGGGTTTATTTGGTTGATGTTTAAGCATTGCTCTTGTCACTTAAGGAAATCAGGACAGGAATTCAAACAGGGCAGGAGCCTGGAAGCAGATGCAGAGGCCATGGAGGGCGCGGCTTACTGGCTTGCTTCTCACGGCTTGCTCAGCCTGATTTCTTATAGAACCCAGGACCACCAGCCCAGGGATGACATCACCCACGATGGGCTGGGCCTCCCACATTGATCACTAAATGAGACAATGCCGGATGGCTGGATCTCATGGAGGCATTTCCTCAGCCAAGGCTCCTTCCTCTGAAGAATCTAAAGCTGTGTCTAGTTGACACACACAACCACCTAATACACTACCCAAACTCCAGCCCCTGGTCGGCTTTACCCCTCCCTCCAGAATGCTCTGGGCCCAATCAAATGGAATTTGGGGTGGCTATTCTATTCATGGTTGCCCCAGCACTGACCATGATCACACCCCACATCAGATGAGGGCAAATATGCTTTGCTTTCATTATCTAACTTCTTACTTTGAGCACAACTTTAGATTTGCAGACACATTATTCAGTAAGAAAAGTCTCCTTCACGCAGCTTGCCTGAATTGTTAGCTTCTTACTAAAGTAAACAAAAAATAATAAAACTATGTGGGAAATTAACATTGGTAAAATATTAATGAAACCTGAGGTCGGTTGTCTTACAGCTGAAAACCATATTGCAATGAAAAATCTCATTGCGCAGGTGCTGTCATACTTACAAGCAGCATCTACAAGTGAGTTTGTGCAATCAGAAGATGACGTGCAAGGACAAGGAAGACAGTCCTATGGGAAACATGCCTGCTGTGCAAACATGAGGAGACTCCCTGTCTTAGGTAGGGTTCCCATTGCTGCAATGAGATGCCATGACCAAAAAGCAAGCTGGGGAGAAAAAGGGAAATTTGGCTTACACTTAAGCATTGCTGTTTATCACTGAAGGATAAAGGAAGTCAGGGCAGTAACTCAAATAAGACAAGATCCTGGAAACAGGAGATCCCCAACACCCACATTAAATCTGGGTACCACAGTATATACCTGTAACCCTGCAACATGGAGAGGAGGGAAACAGGCAGATCCCTGAAGGTCAGTGGCAGCCAATCTGTGCAAGATAGGGAACTGTAAGTCCAGTAAAATCCTCTCCCTTAAAAAGTAGAGGAGAAAATGATGGAGGAAGACACTAAACATTTACCTTTGGCTTCCGTACAGGGGCACAGAGACAATCAGACACATGTGCACACATCTCACATATGCATACACACACATACATGCACACACACGGGGGGATGGGAGAGAGAGAGAGAGAGAGAGAGAGAGAGAGAGAGAGAGAGAGAGAGAGAGAGAGAGAATGTACAGTTAGCTCTGTGTGGTGCTGCCAACTTCTCGCCTAATGACTGATCCCAGCTGTTTCCCACCAGCAGCACATTGGACCTATCCTGTCCTTCTTGCTAATGGGATATACTGTTACATTTTTTAATCTTCATTCGTCTGATACATGAGAAGTACTGTGGGATTTCATTTCCATTTCTCTAATCACGAATGAGTTTGTACATTTTTCATCGTTTGAGAACCATCTGTTTCGCTTTAATTAACATCCTAAGGACGGCACAGAAGAGAGAGTTGGTCAAAATATCTACTCACCCCAGCTGCATGTGGGCAGAAAGTAAGGATCACAGGTTCTCTGGTCCAGAGACAACCCTTGCCCCCTTCCGGCCCTCTGTCTCAGACACCAGGCCCCATTCTCTCCCCCCAAAAAAAACTCTAATCACAGGCTTAGAATGAAATTAACCTGGAGTTTTTAAAGCAGATCACCTTTGGGTCTCTCAGTTTCTTTATTTCTAAAATGAGAAAAGTGAAATCTCTATGCTTCATACAAGAATGACAGATAAAAGGCATGTGAAACTTCTCAGTACCCAACAAGCAAGAGACCCTCCTAAATTGTTAGCTCTCCAGGACTGCCTCCCAACATACACACAGGCTACCAAAAAGCCCATCATACACTCTGACACCTTCCTGCTGGCATTAAAGTTGTGTGCCTGGCTTCTATGGCTTGTGACTGACTTTGCTTTCTGACTCCTCAGGCAAACTTTAATAAATCATAAATAATATATCACCACACCTTCCCGTGCAAATACCCATGGAAGCAGCTTGACCTACAGGTATTTCTTGACTATGAAGCAAGTAGATAGGGTGGATTCCTGTGAACCAAAATGTAGGCACCGTGTCATATGGAGCAAGCAAACAATCTGGATGGGTGGTGGATAAGGTAGCCAGACCCAACCAATAAAAATCTAAGATATCTTGCTAAGTTTGAAAGACACTGGGATATAATGATCCCTGATTTTCAAAATCTCAACCATTACCTTAAACATTAACCTTGTGAACATCACATGTTGCCTCATGGTTCCAAGAAGATGTGGTCCATTACACACTAGCGGCAGGAGCAGGTGACTCCTGTATCTAGCCCAGAAGCAGAACAAACCAGAAGTATGCATCTATAACCTCAGCACATGGAAGGTGGATACAGAAGGATTCAGAGTTCAAGGCTAGCCTTGACTACATTGCAAGCCTGAGGCCAGCCTGGGGCCTACATGAAAATTTGTCCCTAAATTCCAACGCCAAACAAAAATTTGGTTTTTTTTCTCCATCTCCTAGCTGTGCTTTTCTCTGTCTTATTTAATCCAAGTTTGTTACTCAGTCAATCCTCCAATAACAAGAGATTCTCATTGTTAATGAGCCAAGAATAACAGACGGAAAGAATCAACACAGAGATATGATAACTTGGTCATGATTGAACTACAATCTTCAAAATAAAGCAATCTGACATTGCATCGGGCTGGAAAAATAATAAAAGTCTAATAACTCCCTTGTTTTGTCTTCCCAAAACAATGATGAAACTACATAGGAACATACCTTTATAAATTGCTGGGCATTAACAGAAAACAAAATGATCTTAAGATTCTCTTTGTACTCCTAGCCAAAACTCCAAAGGTATTATCAAATCGAAGGAGGTGACTGTCTATAAAACCTGAAGAAAGAAAGCAAGTATATCTCAAAACTCTTCAAGATACCCTTGCTTTCCCAAACACACACAGATGTAAGGTTTTTCTAAAGTGACCTTCTAATCTACCAGTCACATCCTACGGAGATTTGTCTGGTCTGAATGGAAGAATTCTATAATTAATAAATACTTCAAACTTGAAATTGCTTTCTTTAATGGGGGAAGGAAAAAAACACTTCAGTCAGGCCTGAAAGCAAACAAATAGCTTAAAATGGCGGCTGGAGATAGACACCAGAAGGGGAGTCACGCCTCTCAAAGTAAATATTGATGGGGAGTGGCAATAGAATCTAGGCAAGCAATTATGCAAGTCTGATGCACAGATATCCCTCTAGAAGAAGCAAGGAAAGTACCCAGAGGGCTGTCCATAGCCAACGTTATGCAGAGCAAACACAGGAACTCCTGAATTCACCCTGGATCTAGATGCTCAACTCTTCTCTGCTTCTCTACTGGTGTGGGCCCTTTCTTTATAGTAGTGTTTAGGATATATGAAATCAAATAGCAGGTGAAAGTTGGCCAAAGTTCCTGACGCTGACTGCTCAGAAAGACAGAATGAAGGAGGTGTGTTTTACAACCAGAAGCATAGTAATAGGCCTTTGAAGTTTAATAAAGGAAAAACTGGGTGAAATAACACCTCCATTTACCTCTGCAAAGCGTTAATTAATTCTGAGGAGCTCCACATGGGCCAGTCTCTGGAAACAGAATCATGGTAGCATCAAAGAAAGATGCAAGTCTTTACAGTGAGAGATAGGTACAGGGATTCTGTAGATATTCATCACCCCAAAACCTTCCCTGATCCCTCTTTACCACCCACATAGGCTCATGGAATTCTCAGTCACAAATATTAACCAAGCCAACCAAAGTAAGAATAGAAAGCTAGCCACTCTCTACTTGCAAACTGGCTCTACTGAGTGAACAGAAATGAGTGGAGTTCAGGTCCCAGTATTGGCAAGTCCCCAGGGCACACATGCTGAGACACCCTAATATCCTTGTCTTCGGGGGGTTTGCAAATCAACAGTTGTGAAAACAGCAAGTGACTCTTTAGTGTGGTTCATTTCAAACATTATCCGTCATGGTTTTAGGGAGTGGTCCAAGATCAAGGTGTGGGTGGAATCAGATGGCCACTTTATGTGTCCTCCTACAACAGAGAGATGCAAAGTTCTCTATCTCTTCTTACAGAGACACTAATTCTATCATGAAGATCCTACTCTCCTAACCCCCACAAGCCCTGACAGCCTCCAAAAGACCACGATATTGTGAGTCAGGGTTCCAACACAGGAATTTTAGTAAGACACAAATATTATGTCTATAAACCAATGTATATATTGGTTTTTCAAGACAGAGTTTCTTTGAATATCCCTGGCTGTCCTGGAACTCATTCTGTAGACCAGGCTGGCTGCCTGCCTCTGCCTCCTGAGTACTGGGATTAAAGGCATGCACTACCACTACCACCACCCCCGATATGAATAATAATTTTAATCCACAGGGTGGCAAAATTACTTTTTACTCATCAAAGTCCTGACTTTTTTTAATTGATAAGAATCATTGTAATGATTTTTCACATCGTGTGTGTGTGTGTGTGTGTGTGTGTGTGTGTGTTTTATGTATGAAACCCCAAACCTGCACACACATGTGTGTGACAATCCTTGACTTCACCTTGTTTGAGACAGGATCTTTTTTGTTGTTTGCTGCTATTGCTTGGGACAGGCTAGATGCCCTGTGAGTTTCTGAAGATTCTTCTTTCTCCACTACCTGTATTTCCCAAAGAGCACTGGAGTTACTGATACATGTTATTGCTCCTAACTTCCAGGGATTAGAACTCAGTTCCAAATCGGTGTTAACAAGCACTTTACCTACTGACTCATGTCCCCAACCCCATTATAGTGTTTTAGATTCTTTAGCATGCTGATAAGTGAAGATTTTTAGTAAGAGCAAGAAAACTATTTTTAAAGAGCCTGTGAATACTATGGATCACAAAACTCCAACAGCTGTGGGCAATCCTCACATAAGCCTCTCAGACCATAATATGTTCCTATTCACCCACAGCTCAGGGTTCGGCACCCTCATCTGTGTGTTGCCCACACCATTTCCTAATGACTTCCTCTCAAAACTTTTGTCAGTTGAAAACTTGTTGTTGTTGTTGCTTACAACCAAAAGAATCACAACAGATACAGGGTGTTTCTTATTCATGTCCACTAAGGTTCCAAGATGTAAGAATGTGTGCAGAACCAGGGAGACGCTCTAAAAGGAAGAGCCCCCTGTCCTGAAAATTAAGAATATCAAGTTCTTGCTTTTTCCTCAGGAATGGCATGATGCCATATGATAGCTCCTCAGTATATCTCAGGTTCCTAATCTGTGAAATGCTAAATGATTCTGCCAGGCTTTCCATTTCTGACAGCTTATAATTTTATCTTGGGCCCAGAAAGGGCTGATGGATGTGTTTATTTAAAATTGCTCTGCTGATGTTCCACTCATACCCGGCAATCCTACGAAGCTCGGTGCCAACCCTAAGATCCACCCAGAGACAGAGTAAAGAAACAATCCAGACATCAGCATAGGTTTGGAAAGCAGGGCATCTGGGCTTCCTCATCCCACGCTTCTGCTTCTCCCTCCTTATAATACATGGAAGTAATCTAACTGCAAAATCAGGACCTCAAACAACAATGCAGAAACTTAGTAAACTCGAAGCAGAATTACTCCACAGGACACAGGGAAAGACTCCCCTGAAATCTTCTTTATTGAATAGCTCCCTCTCTTTTCCCATGTTTGGAAGCAAAGGTGTCTATCCATTTCCCACTGTGCTTGTAAATGATCTCCTAATGTCATCCCTTCTCTGTGTGTCACATCTAAGCAGTGCCCACCAAATTCTTCCTTAGATTTAGGGTTTCCCCCAGTGTGCTCTGAGTCCATTATGTCCTGCATATTTTTGCAAGGTTTCCTAAAATAAATTACATATTAATTCAACCAAACTGTACCAAGAAGGGTAATGGTTCACTTTGTCAACTTGACACAATCTAGAATAACATTGGAAGGGCGTCAATGAAGAATCGTTTAGATCAAGTTGGGCTGTGGGCAGGTGTGGCTTTACGGGTGAAGAGCATGTTTTGATGAAGCCAACTGATGTGGCAGGAGCGAGCCTTGAAGGGGCAGTAACTTACTCAGGGATTTAAGTCCGGAATTGTATACAAACAGAGAGGCAAACCGAGCAGCAGGCAGAAGTGCATGTGTTCATTTCCCTCTCTGCTCGCGGCTATGGATACAACATGAATTGCTGTTCTCAATTCCTGAAGCTTTGACTTCCCTGCTGTGGTGGGCCATAGCCTAGAATAGTGAGGTGAAATACACTCTGTCTCTCCTTAGTTGCTTTGCATCAGGGTACTTTATCAAAGCAACAAAAGCAAAATGAAGATGCTGAACTCTTCGCTTATCCACAGAACCAGGGGAGAGAGGGTCCCACTGGGAAAATGAGAGCTAGACTTAACAACCAGATACTGACTCCACTGCACATTGCAGTTGCAGAGTTTAATGATTATAAATGCATGCACTCATCGTGTGTGTGTATAGCCCCTAGGCTTGAAGTTAAAAGCGATCTCATATAACCCAGAATTCCTGTGATTCCCCAGTGGTATGAGCCAGTGGTATCATAGTCTGAATGCAAATGGGACAGCTACTCATCTTGTAAGCGTCAAAGAGGGCATGGATATTCAGTATTCTCCAAGAACTGGTGCTTTTCCTGGTGGCAGGGAGGGGGCTCTTCTGATCCCTTCTGGACATAGATCTGAGGCAGGTTAGTGTCTGGCTTTAGCCACTGGCTCATTCAGTCTGACTTGTGTGTCACTGCTGATAGAGGAATAACCAGAGAAACAGCCTTATATCCTCGGGAATTCTGTGAAGTCCCTTATTCTGAGGAATGGAGTTTTTCCATGGCTGAAGCCTGAGTTTGAGAAGGCAAAGCACTCCCCAGACTGACAGACACCCAAGTGACCTCCAGTCTCTGTTCTTGGTGACTGCTCTGCTAAAGCACCATCCCAACTGATCTCTACCTTTCTCTGTTCTCCACATTTGAAGGTGAAATTAAAAGTCATGTGACTTCCTGAGCGCTCCCATGATAAGGACCAGAACGCTTGCTAACCCGCCAGGCCGTGTCCAGTTTGCCTGGCCTCCTCTCAGCTTCACTCGTTCCTGTTACCGGCAGCCACCCTAGTCGGACTCATCAATGAACGGGCTCCTCCTGCCCAGGCCCTCTGTCTATGCTGTTGCCTCTGCCAAGAGCATCCTCCTTTAACTGCCTTTAACTACCTCTCAACCCACTCTTCGTTCAATCTTGGTTGGTACCTCACTTCCTGTGGGAGCTGTTCCTGCATGTTCTCATGCCAACATTGGTCATATACGAACAGCTTCATTTATATTTACGGTTCCTTGATTACAGTCTTCCCCATGGAAGAGTACACAAGAGCTGGGCGGTGGTGGCGCACGCCTTTAATCCCAGCACTCGGGAGGCAGAGGCAGGCGGATCTCTGTGAGTTCGAGGCCAGGCTGGACCGACAGCCTCCAAAACAATACAGAGAAACCCTGTCTCATAAAAACCAAAACAACAACAACAACAAAAAAAAGAGTACACAAGAGCAGAGGCTGGGACTTTGCTCTGTTGCTTGACTCCGTTATCCTGCTCACTAGCGTACGAAGTAAGAAATACAGAAAGAAGAGAAGGAAGGTCTGGAATATCAACGGCTGCTACAGTCATGTGAGAGGATGCAATTGTATAAAGAAAGCTGAGCAAGCAAACAAGACCAGCCCGCAGATGGGAGCTGGAAGAGACCGCAGTGAAGCATCGTGCAGAACACGAACGGCCATCAAAGCTTAGAAAGAATGGATAGCACTGGGGAGGTGAGCCAGTCATTAGATGCTTCTGTGTAAACATGAAGACCTGACTGTGAGCCCAAGGGCCTATGTCAAAAGCTGGGCCTGGGACTATGTACTATAATCCTAGCACTAGGAGATAGAGAGAGATAGCTCCCAGGGATTGGCTAGCCAGCGAATCTAGTTGAATCAGGCTAATAAGAGATTCTGTCTCCAGGGAGAGGAACTAGGTCCTATCTCAACTTGATGTCCCATGCTTGGTTCAAGCCCATGGGTGGCCTGCCCCTTTCTGAATGGAGACAGAGGAGGAGTGGATGAAGAGGGGGAGAAGAAGGGGGACCAGGAAGAGAGGAGGGAGGGAAAACTGTGGTCGGTATATAAAATAAATGAAAAAACTTCAATTAAATTTTATAAAGAGATTCTATCTCAAAACATAAAGGAGATTGTAACAGAATAATAACACCTGAAACTGTCTCCTGCTATCCACAAGCACATGCACAGACATGTCTAGGTTCCTACACACATGTGCAAGTGCATACACACACAAACGCAAAAGAATGGCCCGACGATTATAAAGAGAGAAGAATATGATTGTTATCCAAGGTATCTGAGAGTATGGGTACAGATGTGTTCACTGGTGAGACTTCAGAAAGGGCAGCTCTAGCTGGGCAGGGGGTGGGGTGGGGGTGCGCATGCCTTTAATCCCAGCACTTGGGAGGCAGAAAGGGGCAAATCTCCGTGAGTTCAAGGCCAGCCTTGGCCAGCCTGGTCTACGGAGTGAGTGCCAGGACAGACTCTAAATCTACACAGAGAACCCCTGTCTTGAAAGAAAACTAGTAATGTCAGCTCTGGGAGAGTGACAGAAGTGAGGCTCAGCCATGAGGACTAGAAGGGAACATGCAGAGAGGACGGGAAGGATGTCACTGCTTACCATCCTTGGAAAGCCTGGCTTAGCACAGGAAAGCAAAAGTGGTACGGGTAGACAAGATGGACATTTTAATAGTTGATTTGAATTTACCAGCAAAAGAAAGAGGGGACATCAGCAGCAGAAAAAGGGATAAGTAAATGTGTAATGGAAGTGCTGAAGGGAAGAATTAGCTAGTACCAAACAAGATGCAACTATTATTCGAGACCTGAAAGACTTTGTCCAGTCACCAGGCACATGGTCAGTACAGAATGAATGAATGAATGAATGAATGAAGTGAGGGATCTAGCTCTGAGAAATACTGAGTGCTATAGTTTGGCTCAAGACCACTCCTCCCCACCCCAGGCCTATGTTAAAGGTTTGGTTTCCTGTTTAACACTATTAGGAGATGATGCCTTTAAGAAATGAGAAGTCTGGAGAGATGCTATGCCGCTAAGAGCACCTGCAAAGGCTCCAGGCTTGGTTCCCAGCCTCCACATGACCGCTCATAACCCCTCTTGTCTCCAGGTCCAGTTAGTCTTCATGGTTTTTTAAATATAGGACCAAGTCTTCTGCAAATAGGAATAATGTAACATCTTTCTCTCCTGTTTGAACCCTTTACATTTGTTTTCCTTGGCTTATTACTCTAGCTAAGACTTTAAAGGCTATATTAACTAAGAGTGGAGATAGTGGGCATCCCTCTGTTAATATAATTAAAGTACTTAAAATCAGATATGCATATAATAATATTATTGTAGTACAGCTGCCATTCCATGTGTGGAACACTATTAAAAAATCAAAAATCCCTAAATATCCCTAAAATATTTATCAGATTTACCATCAGATATCAGGGGTTTAAGTTCAGCCTATGTAATGACACCTTAGCTGTAAGCATATTAGTAATTAATAAAATCAGAGAGAAAGCATGAGTTCAACACTGTCTGTTAGCTTTCTCTCACCTAGACAAAATACCCCGAGGGAAGATGATTTTGGCTGATTTCAGAGACTTCACAAGACAGTCGCTTGGTACTATTAGATTAGACCTTGATGAGGCAGAGCACCATACTGGGGACCATTTGGTGAAACTGAGCCACTCACCATGTAGCAGTCAGGAGAGCTGGTGCGGGGAGAGTGGGGAGAGGGAGGGAAGGAGGCAGGAAGAGAGAAAGAACACAGACAACATACACTCTTCAAGGGCATGACCTACATCCCCCAAGTAGCTCCTACCTCCGACAGTTTCCAAGGCCTCCCAACAATCCATTCAACTGTGAACATATCAATGGACCAACACATGAATATCTTCAGAGATGTTGTTGTTTTTCACTCTTTACTCTTTAGGCTTTTGAGGGATGTGCCTCCCAGCTCCCAAATACATCACACATGGAGGCTTATTCTTCACTGTAAACACCCATCCTTAGCTTGGCTTTTTTTCTCGCCTGCTTTTTTAAAATTAACCCGACTACCTTTTGTCTCTGGACTTTTTCCTTCTCTTACTTCTGTATATCTTATTTACACTCTTACTCCGTGGCTGCCTGGGTGGCTGGCAACTGATGCCCTCCTCTCCTTGCTCCATCTTGCTCCTCCTCCTCCTTCTCTTCCTCCTCCTCCTCCCCCCAGATTTCTCCTTCTCTTTAACTCTCTGCCTTCCAGCCCTGCCTATACTCTCTGCTGCCTCAGGGATATTGGCCATTCAGTTCTTTATTAGACTATCAGGTGTTTTAGACAGTCACAGTCACACAACTTCACAGAGGTAAACAAAAGCAACACACCTTAAAAAGAATATTCCCCGACAGAGATTGCCTCTGCCAATCAGTCCCGGTCAAGTCTTTAGCTATCAGTAGGTATTTCATGTTCAAACATAAGAAGTGCTCACTAACTACTTGTAACATGAATTACCTTAACCTTGTGAACTGGACCTGGATAACCCCTTTCCTAAGGTTGAGAAAAGGGAGGCATCAGAGAAATTACATAACCAAATCTTAGCTATCCATCAAGAGAGTGGGAAAACCTGGCTCTGAACCAGCCGACTTCCAAGGCCTGTGCTGTTTTTCTCTTTGACTCATACACAACAGCCTGCTAACCACTCTATCATATTAGTAGTTTCTCATCCCCAGGAACTGTTTCCTTTTCACTATTGTCAGAGCATGGTCACAGAGCAGCAGAGAGCATATAGTAGCCTATATCGCATTTCTGTTGAACAAAGAAGATGCTCAGGCCCTTCCTACTGGGCTGCAGTGGACTGAGCTCAACTCCTGCCAGTTGGGGTGCTTGAGTTGACACAAGAGACTCCTTGGGGTGGATTCCCAGAGACAGTGATCTAAAATGGGGTCACAAGTAGGCTGTAGGCTGAGGAAATGAGTGGGAACTGTAGTGAGAAACAGATGATTTGCCACACCCAAGGGCAGATAGTGGACAGAAGGCAAAGCTGAAATCAGACTCCGGATCATACAGTATGATGGATACAGTAAGGGGCCCGTAATGAGAGCTTGACTTTATTCTGTGAACCTTGCGGAGAGTTTATGATTCTCTTCTATGGGGTGCAGAACTGTGAAACTGGCCCAGAGACCAAGGGTATGAGCAATCACGAGCTCATTTCTACCAAAGCCAACTCCCTTGAGAACCTGGGAAGGGTGCAGAAATCATACAGACCCCAGCCATGAGGTGACACCATGCCTGTACTGTCTCTCAAGGTTCCAGGTACCAGGCAGTAGAAAGGATAAAGATGAGGATTCTGAACACTCGGGCTCCCGTGGGTCCTTTTCTCTGTTATGCCATGTTTCTTGCAACAGGATACTTTGCCTCTAGAATCAGCCAAGCTGGTCCAAAGAAGGATGGGGCAAGCATTCAACCCCGGGTCTTGCATTCTGCCTAGCCCAAGACTAAGAATGATGGAACTGTCATCTATAGAGAGACTCCCCAGCAACAACAGAGTTGCTGACGGAACATATGAATCCATCATTAGCTCTTCAGAGACGAGGAGGTTATTTCTCACCGACTCTCAGCGATGAATGTGTGCACCACACATGCTGACAAACTTCTTTCTCCGTTTATAAATACCGGAGCACATGTTCCCACTCCAATGGGAATAGATCCTGTTTGCCCGCTGCAGATCAGGCACCGTTTCATCAGCTAATTGCTCTACTGGAGAAACAGCTCTGTGTGTGCTTTTGTACACCTGGCTTTACAGTACCATGAACTTCTCAATACACTGCACTTTCATGCTGGTGGCTGGCAGAATGCACTTGGGAGGAAAGCTGTGTTCAAATGCTACCCATGTTTCAGAAACCAAATGTTCTATCTACTGATAATATGTTGCTTATTTGTTTTCACTGATGCACTAAAGTCCAATGTATAACTGTTTGTCTTCTTTCTTTTTAACAGTTTATTTAAATTCATTTTATGTGCAGGGGTGTGAAGGTGTCAGATCCCCAGAGAAACAGACTAGTATGACATGGCAGCAAGCCCAAGATGCCCACAGCTATTGGAGGCTGGAAGAGGCAAGAAGCAAATTGTCTTCCTAAAGCCTGCAGCAGAACCAGCTCTGGTGCCACCTTAATTTTAGTTCCTACATCTCAAGTTCAGACTCAGAAGACAAATTTCCATTGCTTCAAATCACCAAGGAAGTAGTAACTTGTTATAGCTATAATAGAAAACACACAGGCTTGGGAGAGTTGTGAGGCTCTCAACTGAAATACTGACTTCACTTGGATGTTTATAAAACTGGGGGAAATTAATACTTTCTCCCTCCTTTTTGAAAAAATAATAAAAGATACTGGACGTGATGTCCACACACACACACACACACACACACACACACACACGCATGCACACATACATTTACACCATATTTGTGTGTGTGTGTGTGTGTGTGTGTGTGTTGGAATGTTAGCTTAAGACGTGTTACATTTGCTTATGCTGTAAAATATTTGCTTAATGATACAAAGATGCGATTACTTCTTTTGTTACATTTGTTTAACTCTGTAAGGATGTAACATGAATAAAAACCCAGAGAGAGATATTGGGGTTCAATCTGAAGATCAGAAAAGCAAAAGTAAACAACCACTAGAGAGTTCTTACCTACAAAGGCAGGGGCCATCCTGTCCTCTGAATACACTGCACTCCTCTCTCCACCCACCTTATATTCCTCTCTAGTGCTGGGATTAAAGGTGTGCACCACCACTGCCCAGCTTCTATGGCTAACTAGTGTGGCTGCTGGGATTAAAGTTTGTACCACCACTGCCTGGCCTGTATGGCTGACTTGTGTGGCTAGCTTTGCATTCTGATCTTCAGGCAAGCTTAATTTGTTAGATCACAAACAAAATATCACCAAGTAAAGCTGTGTTGCTTTGCCTGTCTAAAACACCTGATTGGTCTAATAAAGATCAGAACAGTCAGGAGAGAGAAATAGGCATGTAGAGAGAATAAATAGGAAGAGAAAGAAGGAGGGGAAGGAGTGAAAGAAGAAGGAGAAGAGGATCTCAGAGGCCGGTCACCCAGTCACACCACCATCCACAGTAATAAGGAAAGAAAGGTATATAGAATAGAGAAAGGTAAAAGCCCAGAGGCAAAAGGTAAAGGGGATAATTTAAGAAAAGCTGGCTAGAAACAAGCCAAGCTAAGGTTAGGCATTCATAAGTAAGACTAAGTCTCTGTTTATTTATTTGGAGCTGGGTGGCAGTCTCTCAAAGAGTAAAATATATATATATATATATATATATATATACATATATATAGTGTGTGTGTGTGTGTGTGTGTGTTAAATAGGAAAGGGAGGGAAAAGGCAGGAACCAGAGCTGTGACGATGGATTTGGTCTTCATGTTGCTACATGACCTTCAGCAATTCATTCCTCTTCCTCACTGTAAAATTAAGAGTGATATGACCTCTGAAAGCCCCTCCAAACTGCCCCAAGTTGTCAAGTCCATGACCTTAAGCATTGCTTAACCATCTAAGACCTTTTTTCTCCCAGCTCACCCCTCCTCTCTCTTATTCCCCTAAATACTGTGGCACCCTGCCTGGGAAGGACAAAGTTAACAGATGCTGCAAATGACCAAGGTTAACAGCCACCAGTGCTGTGAGAACAAATCGAAGTCATGCACCCATGGTTTCTCAAGAAACCTTTCACCCACCCGGCTACCGGAGCTACAGGAGCCTTCAGTCTTGCCACCAGACACAGAGAGACGGATAACCCTTTGCAAATGCCTCTCTTTGACAACCGAAGCTTTAAGGTAGCCAACTCCCAAGGCCCCAGCAACAGAAGTCAGACCTCAATGGCTAGGACTCCACTGACCGAGAACAAGAGAAAAATTAGTTGGCAGATTAAAACCAGTTCTTATTATGCAAATTTATAATGGGAACAAAGTTGGAAAGAATGTAGCCAACTTGGAGATAACATAAATTATCAAGTTTGGGGCGCACAAAGGATCCTAGCAATCACCCTCTTGCCTCCAGCTCCGTTTGTTCCTCACTTCCTGACCATACAGCTACAAGCCATGGAGTTGAGAGGAAACCCCAGGGTCTCCATGCCCACTTCTCAATATGCTAGCACGCACGCGTGCGCACACACACACACACACACACACACACACACACACACACACACACACACATTTGTCTGAGAACTTAAGAATCATGTTTTTCCAAGCAGAAGGCAAGATCACAACACTAAATTTAACCATATTGAAACTGCTGTTATCCTATATCAGAAATAATAGATATTGACAATTCCATATGGCACAATTCACCCTTATCTCAATGTCGGCAAACATTTCTAAACAGTGCTATGAGTCAACCCTCACAAAACACAACAGAAATCTCCAAGCCCCAAGGCAATGAATAGCAGTCTATGACCCTCCAGATGGGGACAACAGCAAACGCTCCCCCAAAACTGTTGAGTTAAATATGAAATTAACACAAGATGGAGTACCGGATGTATACATAAACATCTGAGAGACCAAATAGTTCTGACAAAACAAAAACAATCAAAATGAGAAGACAGCGAAATCAAAGTCCTGCCTGTAACTGCACAGTTGATCCTCCACCAGACAAAAAGGGGTAGGAGGTAGGAACACCTCAAGGTAAAAGACGCTGTCACTAAAATTGGGTGTTGAGCAAAAGTAGAGAAAGAGGAAACAGGCAGAGCTTAGCATGCTGTGTATGCAGCAGGAGGCAGTCTCCGACAGAACAGAGACCTGGGAGGCAATCTACAACGGACCTTTGCAGCACCAGTGAAGGTTTAATCGCCAGTTGAACTCAGCCAAGCTCAGAACAGAGACCCCCAAACAGCTCAGGTGTATCAAACTCCTCCAGGAAACTGTCACCTCCCCTTTTCCTCCTCTCATCCTCCTGACCTTTTTTTTCTGTCCCTAAGGTGAAGGACTGGGGAGATCAGTCCTTTAGCTGCATTCATGGCCATCCAAATCCCTAGTGTTGATGATAAAACAAGTCAACTGAAGCAGAAAGAAAAAGAGTTCACAGAGAAGGAACAAAAAAGGAATGAAGGGAGAGCGAGAGAGAGAAATTTAAGTAAGTTGTAAGGTAATAAACACTCTCTGAAGCAGCCGGCTCAAATAAACCTCAGGGGTCATCGTCACAGAAACATTATGGAGTTTGTCTGGTTTCCTTTGCTGCCAGTTCATGCCTTTGGTCACCCTGTGAAATGGGAGTTTACCCACCAAGTCCACCCTTTCAGAGAGGATGGGCCTATGTCTCTCTCTCTCTAGGAACAGAGAGATCTGTGAGGAGCGAGGGAACATGGATGGAGTGCCCAGGTACCGAGGAGCTGTAGCGAAGACCAGAGAGGAGCCACAGCAGACAGACACTCAGGCACAGGGTAATCACTGCAGGACTCCCCGGAGCACAGACATGAGCAGTTCTACTTAGTACTGACTCAGAACACACACACACACACACACACACACACACACACACACACACACACACACACCGCCTGTTCCGCCAGTTGAAACCTACTCAAATTGCTGGAGAGCTAGTTTTTTTTCACCGCCGCTTCTACTCAGTGTCCCTCAGAGCCTGTTCCAGCTTCACGGTTATTCTAGAAACACCTGTAAATAACTGTCTGGTTTCTGGGTGAGGAAAGGAAAGACACACACGGTCCAGGATGCCCCTCTGACTCAGGCACAGGGAAAAATCAAACTCTGAGTGTACTTACTGCTCTGTGCCTGTTCTGTGGTTACCTCAAACCGACTCCCCTGAGGGCGGTTCAGAGGCCAGCTTTGGAATTTGCCTCCCTGGGTTCAAAGCTCAGCGGTGTACTTACCAAGCCAACCTCGGCTTCTGCATCTTCAAATGAAGGTGAAAATAAACTCTAGGTGCTAGGGAGATTGCAAGAAGATAAATGAAATTATATCAGCAAAATATTCACTTAAGTCCCCTGCTTTTGCCCCTGATGTTGCTCCTGCTATCACTACGCTAATGGCCATATAAACAGGCTTCAGTTACTTCACTACTAGTTAGAAAATCTTTAATAAAACAGGATCCCAACTCCTATTTTTATGCTATAAAACTGCATTTATGACAACATCAAGTAGGCATTTGGGTTGAAAAGGGTTTTCCAAATGAGTAGAATTTTGATGACACACTCATGTAATAAACATCAAGCTGAGAAACAAACTATTTCTTCGTGTCTATCTCAGACGTCACAGGCATAATAAGAAGAATGAGGCATTCTATAGGCACTGACAGCCTATAGATAAGCTTTCATCTCCACACATAAAACGCTGCACACAAAATCCCTGCGGCCTCCCCATTCGAAAGAGCTCAGGGACCGAAATGGCAGCCAGCCTGCCAGCACCGGTTAGCTTCTTGCTGTGTCTCCAAAATGGAGTCTGAGGCTACGCTCTCCATATGTGGGATGGAACTGTGCTGTTGGCTCAGGCAATAATCAGTATGTCTCCTTTTGCAGTGTGGTTTCTGTGTAAGAGCAGCCATTCCCCCTGTCTGTGGCAGTTTGAAAATTCTGGCTCATCTGATGGTTGTGGGCACCCCTGCCCTAGCGACGCGGCACCTGCTCCTCCCCATAACGATCCACATCTGTCTGACGATCCACATCTGTCTGTCTGTGTATTACTCCTTTCCACCACTCACACGTGACTCTCTGCTGCCGAGTGGGTGGGCTTACCCACCCATTTAATTTTCAAGTTTTATCCTAGAAGTGCAAAGCATTGTTAAGATTCAAACTGCGCTGGAAATACACCTAGGAAAAGTATACCATTCATTTATATATCTCAAACATCTACATGCTTAGTCATCTTAACTATTTTACATGAGGCAGAGCGATTTTATTATTGATGTGCTCTTCTATCTGCCAATCATAGGTATAAGGAACAAAGAACTAGCAGATCACTGGGCATATTCAAAATAAAGCACATATGCAAGTGTGTGTCGGGGTGTGCACATGTGTGCATATGTATGTAAAAGTCAGAGGACAATCTGGGGTATCATCTTCAATGCTATCTGTCTTTTGAGACAGGGTCTTTCACTGATCTGAGAGTCACCAAGCAAGCGAAGCTGGCCAGCCAATGAACCCCACTCTGTAATTACATGCATGCAACACCATGCCTGACTTTTTATTTTTAACTGTGGGTTCTGAGGATAGAACTCAGGTCCCGATGAGAACACATTACCAACTGAGCTATCACCTCAGTTGCAACGAAAAAATTCTTGATATTGTGATGGGAGCCTTTCCCTGCTGTGATTGTTTGAATGAAAATGGCCCCACAGGCTCCTCATAGGGAGGAGCACTACTAGGAGGTGTGACCTTGCTGGAGTAGGTGTGGCTTTGTTGGAGGAAGTGGGCTACTGGGTGGGCTTTAAGGTCAAAGAAGCTGAAGTCTTGCCAGTGTGACTCAGTCTCCTTCTGCTGCCTGCAGATCAAGATGTAGAACTCTCAGCTGCTTCTCCAGCACCATGTCCGCCTGTGTGCTGCCACGCTTCTCCCCATGACGATAATGGACTAAATCTCCGAACTGTAAGCCATCCCCCAATTAAATGTGTTCCTTTGTAAGACAACCGTGGACATTGGTGTCTCTTCACAGTAATAGAAACCCTAAGACCTTCCAAGCCCATTATGGGATAACAGGATATATGTACTTGACATAAAAACATACAATCAAGGCATTCTCCATACTGAATTAGAAGTTTATTGGGCTCCTAATTCCCATGTCTGAAACATGAACATGGACTTACATGCATTGTCTCATGTTGTAGATCTCACATGCATGTCGTCTTCAGTCAGCTGGGCCTCTGCTCTATCATCAGTAATGTATAGTTAGCTCAATGTGAGTGAATGACAAATACAGGATGATGCGTAAGCCGTAGCAATAAATCCTTCCCAGTATCATTTACTTTTCCCCAAAACACCATATTACAACTCTCTCTTGTAAAAAATAAAGTTCAGAACAAGGCATTTAATTGACCTCACTGAGAAAAATAAAGGTAATTCTATCATTTCAGAATTCAGCAATGAATGTCCAACTATGGCTAAAAGGTACACCCTGAGAATTAAATGATTTATTTGAACAAACCCATTAAGGTTTATAAAGCTATGTTAACCTAATGTCAGGAAGGGACACGAGATATCGGTGCCAATGCTCCTGCTCATTTTGTGGTCGAGTTCTCCAGGGATGCGGTATTGTAAACATCCTCATTGTCTTCAATGCTAGAAGCATCCGTGGAGTCAGGCTCGCTGACCACGATGCCAATGGAAGACAGACTGGTAATGAAGGCATGTACTTGCTGTGCATAAACATCCCTAATGTTAAAGTAAGGTAGCTCATGGCACTTCTCCGGTGGGTCCTCACTGCCCTGGTCCACATCCATGTCCTTCTGCTTCTGGTAGTACTTGGAAAACTTGTTGAAGATGATGGTGATTGGAAGGGCCACCACCAAGATGCCGCAGATAATACATGTGCTTGCAATGATCTTCCCGGCTAAGGTGACTGGATGGGTGTCTCCATAGCCCACAGTGGTCATGCTGATAGTGGCCCACCACCAGCAGATAGGGATACTGGTGAGACTGGATGCAAGTTCATCTTTCTCCACAGAGTAGATAAGCACGGAGAAGATGGAAATGCCCACCGAGAGGAAGAGAAGCAGTAACCCCACTTCATGGTAACTGTGCCTCAGTGTGGCCCCCAGAGACCGAAGCCCTACAGAGTGCCGGGCTAGCTTCAGAATTCGGAAAATCCTCATGAGCCGAAGGATCTGGACCACCTTGCCCATATTCTCAATGTCCTCACTCTCCTCTTCCTTGGTGTCCACAGCCAAAGTGGCATAGAAGGGAATGATGGAGACAAAGTCGATGATGTTCAGAGGGTTTTTCCAGAACTTCTTTTGAGAAGGGGCAGCAACCAGCCGGATGGCCAGCTCGCCAGTGAACCACGCGATGCATGCGATCTCCACGCCTTCCAGCACAGGGTCATCCACTTCTCCATCCTCATTCTGGAATTCTGACATGCTGTGCACACACATGGCCACGATGGAGGCCAGCACCACGCTCAAGGAGGAGATAGCGATGAGCTTGGCCGACAGGCAATAAGCTGGGTTTTCCATCCGAATCCAGATTTTCTTCCGGAGCTGACCAAACCTCAGCTCGTCAAACTTCTCCAGCTCTTTCTCAAACAGGGAGGATTCTTCGAAGGAGGAGTCCGTGCTCACATCATTGCTTTTCTGGTCCCAGTCCTTCTCGTGGCTCTCCTCCTTGCGCTCCTGGTATCGGCTGCTGCAGCAGGAGTCGATGAAGAGCTCGTTGATACCCCAGTACTCGATCTCCTGGCAGAAGGAGAACACGCACAGTTCCTCCATGACGTGCAGCTTCCCCGTGTAGTAAAAGTTCAAGACGTATCTGAACAGGGAGGGGTTCCGATCGAAATAGTACTCTTTATCTGCCACGCTGTAGTCATCACACAGCTCCAGGATGGCTTCTTCAGAGTGGCAGGTCAGCAGCTTCCCCAGTCTTGTGTGAGGGAAGCGTAGGAGTGTGCTCTGGTCCACAGACTGCTTAAAGCCCCCCACGTTCAAGTTGACAAGTTCCTCATCTTGTCCAGGGCGATGGAAAAACTCACCAAACACCATGATGGACAGAGAAGGCAGAGTGCTGGCCGGGAAGGGAGATGCCCAAGATCACATTGCACCTGGAAGGAGCACAAGACAATATTAGCCTGTGCCCAGCCCTGCCTCGTCAGGACTGATTTCCAATCTGCCCTTTCCAGAATGATGGGCTGCACTGAAGGCAAAACAGGAAATGCATTTGCAAAAAGAAAAGCCACATTTGGAGGGGGTCCAAAAACTTGAACTTAAAAATCCAGTTTTACAAAAGAAAACCTACAATATCATTTAATGACCTAATTCCCATTTCTCTATTAAGTACTTACATTTCATCTTCAGCACCCCCTCCCACAGAGAGAGAGAGAGGGAGAAAGAGAGAGAGAGAGAGAGAGAGAGAGAGAGAGAGAGAGAGAGAGAGAGAGAGAGAGAGGAGAGAGAGAGAGAGACTAAGAAGCAATGCAATTCTGATTACTTACTTACACAATATAAACACGTCTACAGTCTCAACCATGAGGCTCAACAAGTCAGCTGCTGTAGGGCTTGTAGCCTACATCTGTCCATCCCAAACTCATCCACCCAGAGAAAAAGTGCTCTCCTCTTCTCCACATTTCATCCGTGGGAGACAGAGATGAGCTCTTACAGTGACTGTGGGTTTCACTTTATGTTCCAGCAATGCGCTCTTTTAGGAGAGCCCATTATTTATGTTTGGACACTGACACTCAGGAGGATATAATTATCTCCCCGTAATTAAGCACCATATATCTTACAGATATCATTACACTTCCCAGGATGGGGTTTCAGGACTATCCACATGGAAAGAAACTGGCTGGGGAAGACCTTTTCAAGTTAAACATGCTCTGTTTCCTGGCATGAACAGTCTCTTCTCACAGTCTCTTACACACTGACAGCAGCATCATCGAGAATTCCACGCCATCCAGGGTCCACACTGGTTGGGCTCAAAGTTCTAATTCTAACCAGGGTATATCAGATCCATTCCTCAGAGAGAAAATACGGAGGGCTGGGGATGTAAACACCTGTTTCTAATTATATGAATATGTACATGTGCTACACGTGGACAGGAGCCCTTGGAGGCCAGAAGAAGGCATGGATGCCCTGGAGCTGGGACATCAGGCAGTTTGAGCCACCACAGGTGAGCGCTGTGAACCCAGGTCCTCAACAAGAGCAGCACAGCTGACTAAACAGAATGGGAAAGGGAGCTCTCAGCAGAGGTGCCAGAGGTGGGCAGCAGGAAGACTGTGAATAGACCAGTACACCATTCTGAAGAAACTGGATTTTATTCTGTAGACAAGACTATAATCAACTGAGCTCCCATTTCAACACCACACTGTCATCTACAAAGTTCCTACTCCAGACCCATGTAACTGAGTTTCAAGGGAAAAAGAGAACCTGCCTCAGTGTTGGTACTAGACCCATGCATAGCTGCCGTGAGCTACAAGCAGTCAGCAGACTGCAGGATGGACATGGCTTACAAGCAAAAGGGCCTTTCCAAGTGCATGTGTGACCATGACTTACGCCCACTCAGACTCTGTCTTCAGAGCTTCAGCTCACGACACTGTACAAAGCCCTTATCATGCTCTTGGATGCCTTGGCCGCCAGAACTGTAAGTAAAAACAGTTTTCTTTAAAACTTGAAACCCAAAACTAAAATATCAGTTCCACTGAGGGAAAATTGGAAGACCTCTCAAGGGAAAGACAGCGAACGGGAGAAAGGGGTACACAGCACCAGGATGAGGCAGGGACTAGAAATGGATGTGTTGGGGGCACTTATAAAGAGGAATCGTCAAGTTCAGGAGTTTACAAAGCAAAACTGACGGGATGTGGCACTTGGTTCAAGAGAAGAGAGAAATACATAGACAGGGTAAAGGAGAAATACTCTCTAGTCTCCTGAATTTGTGAACAGTAACACCATGAAAGGATAAAAAGTCAGGAAGGAATTCCTCTTATGGCCAGCAAAAGCTACCAGCAAAAGATTCCTGGTCTGAAATAGAGACATATACCACAGGTCATGTCACACCCTTAAAACAGAGCCTCTGACATCCATTCCAGAACAAGGTCTACAATCACAAAAACTACTCAGTTTTTGCCTCCAGGACACCAATGCTTCATGAAGCCAAAGACCAGAGCATGGCTAATGTATCTTCAATAGATTTGCTGACCTCTTCCAAAAATTCAATTTGCCTCCCTCTGCTTTCTGTTTTTAATTAGGCATCTTCTTTGAAAGGCCTAAGTCAGAACTGTTGCCTTGATCCAAATATTTATGTAACATCATGTCTCTGATGGACAGCACAAGCTAATGGCACATAGAGTTGGAAAATGTTCATAGGAGCTAGTTTTTCTACAATGACACTAAGACTTTAATGGAAGCCAACTTCTGATGGATTGTTTTTCATCTTGGCTGTCCTGGAATCCCACAGTGGCATAATGTTTCATGACATCGCAGGCATATAAGGATCCCATAATAAGAGCCTGTAATCCACCTCCCCAGTCTCTCCCTGGTGACCTATCTAAAGAGCAAGACCACCCATGATGCCCATATTCCAACCGTGCCCCTCTGCTTTGTCCTCCCTGCATTTTCTTTCGTCTACACTGGGGAAGGAAAGGTCATCTGGAAGTCCATCCATGTGCTCCACGGAGTCTCATCATAAAAGCAACACATGTCATAAAACCAAAGATCACTTTAGGGGGCTTTCAAAAAAGAGAAGAGAACATTGCAGGATCAGATCCAACACTGCTGCTCCAAAGGCCAGTTCGGATGTACACAGTCAGGCCTGGATTCCTTGACTGCAGTCAGACCCCCAGCAGCCCACTTGGAGCAAGTAAGATGAAGTTTCTACCTTTACAAAACTTTCTACCTTTTTTCCAATTGCAGCATACTCTTATGTATTTTTTTCTCATTCCGGGAATTGACAGATATGGAAACAAAGAATCTGAGTCGAGGAACAGAGGCAGAGGCTTCAGCATTCCAGCTCACACACTCAAGATCACATGGCTGCTACTGTATATCATCACTTCCAAGGAGGCTGCATTTGGCTTAGCATTTATTAAAAATCCATTTGTTTGCTCCTTTCAGGAAAAATTTAGTGAGTCAAAGGTTACCTCTGTACTACGTGGTATAGCTCGGGTTTATATACACAGGCAGTCACACACACTTGGCTCTCCATGTCCATGAAGCTCCAAACAGGAGGATTCTATCAAATACAAATCAGTGGTGACAGTGTGATTTCATCCATGGGACCCACATGATAGAGAGAATCCACTCCCACAGAGTTGTCTTCTGACCTCCATCCACAAATGATGGTATGTTTGTTTCTACACACACTAAACAAGTAAGCCTTTTTTTAATTCAGAAAAAAAATGCATGTATTGCAATGATGCACACAATGCAAGATTATTTAACTTTAAAATCAATATAAATTATTTAAATACAAAAATCAATTCAAATATATCGACTTGAACACATTTCCATTTTCTTTTATATTGGCACAGTAAAATGCCAAGAAATATGTTTAATCGTGTAGGATTTGTATTTTAAACCCCATCAGTAACATCTATTTTCTTAACCAGGACAATGTCCTCAAGATTTCAAGACTAAGGAGGCAGTTCAACAGGTAAAGCACCTGCCTCAACTGCATGAGTACTCAAGTTCAGCTCCCAGGACCCATGCAAAAGCCAGGTGAGCACAGCAACCTATCTGTAACACCCAACTGCATGGGAAGCAGACATAGAGGCTTCCCCAGGGCAAGCTGGCTAGCCACACTGTGTGAAACAGTGACCTCAGGGTTCAGCATGAGATCCTAACTCAATATATAAAGGTGAAACTCCATAGAGGAAGACACTTCGCTCCAAGCACACACAAGTGCACATCACCTACATACATGTACCACACATATGAATATACATGCATAAGCATCTACACCCACATATAAATATATGCAAAAGAAGAAAGGAATGCAGAAAGGAAAGGAGGAAGGAGGGAGGGAGGGGGGAAGAAGGAAGGAAGGGAGGGGAAGGAAGGGGAGGAGAGAGAGGAAGGAAGGGGAGATGAGAGGAGAGAGGGAGGGAGGGATCAGATGGCATTTTGGTTTCGTTTTTGAGACAAGGTCTCCCTATGTAGTCTTCACTGGCCTGAACTCACTGTGTAGACCAAGTGGGCCTTGAACTCATAGAGATCCATCTTCCTCTGCCTCCTGAGTACTAAGATTAAAGGCCTTTCCCAGAAAGTAAATTTTATCATTTAACAGTAATACTATCTTATAATTAGGAAAGTTTGAATTTTGATATATAATTGGAAAAATAAGCATAGACCCAGAAAATAAAAAAATGTGTGTACTGAATATGTAAGCAGTTTTCTGTTGTCGTTGTTTTCTGAATGACAGGGCATAACAACTATTGACACAGAACTTGCAGTATATGAAATGCCACCCATTACCTAAAAACTATTCTAAGCACGCAGAAGAGCATGCATGGGCTCTACGCAAATACTACACCATTGTTGAGCACCTGAGGATTTGGGTATCTATAGGGATCTAGAAACCAAAGGGTGTCTGTCATTATACAGCATGTAGATATATAGTGAATCATACATACATCCACTAAATACAAATATGGACCAACTAATTTATGAACCATAAATATGTAACTTTTTCTGATTCAAAAATTTTGGTTATGTGAAAGTAATTTTCACAGCAACATAAAAATGAGTTACAGAAAAGACTCACATATATCACACAGAAGAGATTTAGTGCGCTTAATATATGAAGAGGGTTTATTTTTAAGAAGAAAATGAACTATGACAATGTGGGAAATGGACAAGAGATGGGAACAGACAGTTCATAGAAGAAAACCACAAATGGTACCAAAGTCAGGAAAAAAATGTTCAACCTTCCTCAGGAGTGCATGTGAAAACCACATTGACACATTACTTCTAATGCACCAAATTGGAGCAACATCAGAATGTCTACATGTAGTGCTGGCTAGTCTGTGGTGAAGCAGGCCTCTTCACTTTGTGCTGGGAATGTAAAATGAAGGGGAGCCCCTGGGGAGGAGAACTTGGCAATGTTTGATGGACTGGCATAGGCTTTTACCCTCTGACCTAGTATTTTCTCTTCTAGAACTCTTCCCAAAGTTAGATAAGCAAAGCACAGTGTGTAAGTGGAAACAGTCCAAATGTCCATCAGAGGAGGAATGACTGAAAATAAATATAAATTATGGTCTACTTCTAGATGCCACACACATGCATGGATGCACGCATGTGCAACGTGCACACATCACATCATATACAATGATACACACACACACATACACACAGCATATCACACACATGTATGTAATTAGATATACACACACACAATGTCAGAAAGGGAACTCAGGAACTATGTTAATGTTTACCTAATTATGAGGCAAATTAGATTAAAATGAAACAGATATTTCTTTAAAAATTTAGCATTACTGTATATCAAGTTGGTAACTTAGCCTCACACGGATGAACTACTTCAATGAACTGACTAAGCATCCAACTGGTATGGAGACTAGCACAAAAATAAATAACAATATTAAAACATTTTAGCAATCACGGTTATGTACTTATTCTTTTTAAAAATATTTATTATTATTTTATGTATACAGGTGTTTGCTTGCATATGTGTCTACATACCAAGTGCACGCCCTGCACTGTGAGAAACCAGAAGGTTCTTGGAACTGGAGTTTTGTGGGTGTTAGGAATTGAACACAGGTCCTCTGGAAGAATAGCCAGTGCTCTCAACCACATAACTATCTCTCCAGCCCTGCATACTTATGTTTAAACATTTACATACACGTAGGATGAAGCACAGGAAGTGTTACGTTAATGTCCTTAAGCACTCCAAGATGTTAGGTACAAAATAAAAATAAACATGAATGTAAGAATCAAAGAAATTAAATAAAAGCTCTCTGATCCTGAATTTGACAGCATAAACACACAATTTATTTTTGCACATGGAGAGTCATATGCCCTAGCTCTGTCTGCCAAACAAAACAATACAATGAACAAACAAACAACAAAAACAAAACGAATAAAAGAGACTGAAACAGATGACTACGTGGATGCTACATGGCCAGCGGCTCATGTCTCTCCCTAAAAGTGAGGTATTTATTCTCACCTCTCTAGGAGTGCTAACAGCTGAGAATTCTCAGCTAAGTCAGTCACCACTAGGGAATCACCCTCAGCCAAAAGAGAGATGCTTCCCAAGATCAGAAACATAGCCAATGGCTTGTCTATAAGAGGCTTGTCATAACCCAACTTCTTATTATATAAAGGTGGTCCACCTAGCTCCGGAGCTCTGCGACAGCCAAGTGAGGTCTATGCTTAAATCCCATCCAAGTTCAACGCCTCCATTTACTGAAGCCTCCTTTCCTCACTTCTGCACGGGTGCTGATCCCAAGGACACCTATACATATCTGCCTCTGTATATTTTAGAGAGCCAATCTAGAAACACTAGGAAGTATCCTAATTCAGTGAGAATGAAACAAGTAAATACAATTTCTCCCATAAAACAGTAAGGGTCTCTTGGCTGGACAGTCAATTTCCAATCTGGGAACAGAAATACACAAGAGGAGCCTGGAATTTCCTTCTATACCAGAACACAAGGGAGGTTGTCAAAGATAAGGCAGAGTCAGAACGATTCAAAGAAAACTAAGGAGACTTCCACCTGCTGAAGAGAAGAAGCACGTGTCTCATGGGGGAAAAGCAAAAATCTGCAACAGATCCTAACATATCAAATATGATGAAAGTCTTAAGTTCATAGCAACAATTTCCCTGCCGGTCCATGTGTACATGTTCTGTGTGTACACAGCTGCATGTGTGCCCAAGAGTATGAAAGCCAGATGACCTTACTGTCACTGCTAAACACCACCCACCTTGTCTTTTGAGACAAGCTCTGTCACTTGTGCCTAGAACTTCCAGACTCAGCAAGGCTGGCTGGCCAGAGCCCCAAGGATCTGTCTCTTTACATGCCCAACACTGAGATTACAAACACACACCACCAAGTCTGACCTTTTAAAACAGGTTCTAGGGATTGAACTTGGCTCCTACTACTTGTATAGCATGCCCTCTATTGATAATCTCCTCAGCCCCCACAAAAATAATTTTTAAAAAGGAACGCAGTGCTTGACTTGTCTCTTTTGGAGACTGCCCAAGTACCAACTCATTATTCTATGAAAGTAAAGAGAAAAATCTAGCACTTTATCCTACTTTCCTGTGTGAATTATACTTTAGGAAAATAATACAAGAGTTAATGAGGAAAATCTTTCTTTATAAAAGTATCCCAATAATTTGAAAACACAGCAGTGGAAATAATCAAATGGCATAATAGAAAGTAATTATTTACACTTAAAAACAAGTTGAGATTTTAAAAGTTGAAAATAACTGAAAAGGAGTTGTTGTGACTATACTGAATGTCACAAAAAATAAAATTTGAGATAAAAATTATTACCAGAGTCAAAGAACATTTCTAGTAATAAAAATGTCAAACCATCAAAAGGAGGCAGAAGCACCATACACATATTAGCAATGGAGCCAAAAGAAATACATTATGTAGAAATAATGGCAGAACTAGAAGGAGAAATCACTGGCATTTCTATATCCCACCTTGGATAACATATGGAACAATCATAGAAATATCCACAGGGAAATAAAGAAGATTCAAACATCATGATAAACAAACAAGATCTGACAGAGACAGAGCACTCCAGCCAGCAAGAGCTCTCTCTCTGATGAATGCAGAAGAACACTCTCTAGTATAAACAAAAGCAGCTAAGTCATCGGAACAGCCTGGATAGATTCTAAAGGACCCTAGCCATCTCGAATCTGCTTTGACAAATTACTTGGAAGTAATCAACTTAAAGAGAGAACAGGTTTCCTGGCTCACCATTTCAAATATTTTAGTAGATTATCCTTTGGCCCTGGTGTCTTGGGCCTATGGAGAGATGGACAGACAGACAGAACAGCATTGCAGGATTACATGGGTCAACCTCAAGGCAACCAGGAAGCCAAACCAGTAAAAATGGGGGGGGGGGCAGTGTTAATATAATATAATTCATCGCCAATGAACTAACTTTCTGCTAACAACTACATCACCTCACAATAGCTCCACAACCAAGGATCCAGCCTCTATCTAACACATACACGGCCCTTTGGAGACATTCAAGATTCAAATTACAGGAAAAAAAGAGATTTAAGGCCGGGCGTTGGTGGCGTACGCCTTTAATCCCAGCACTCGGGAGGCAGAGGCAGGCGGATCTCTGTGAGTTCGAGGCCAGCCTGGTCTACAGAGCGAGTTCTAGGACAGCCTCCAAAACAATACAGAGAAACCCTGTCTCGAAAAAAAAAAACAAAAAAAACAAAAAAAAAGAGATTTAAATAGTAAAGTACACCAACTACAATGGAATAAAATTATACATCAATAACAAAAGAAAAGCTGGAATAATGTTTCAAAGTGGAAACTAAACAATACTCCTCAGGGGCCAAGAGTCAAAGGGAAAAAAATTTAATGCAATAAACAAAAACAAAATCTCAACAAACTTACAGAGTGCTATAAAACAGTGACTAGAAAAAATATAGACTTATATACCCATATTTAAAGAAATTAAGATCTGAAATTAAGAACTCTTGACCTTAAAACCATAGAAAATGAGGAAAGCTAAGGCCAAATTTAGCTCAATAAGAAAATGATAGTTACACTTGAAATGAATGAAACAGAAAATAAGAACAGTAATACAGAAAATTCAGAAGGCCAAAAACTAGGCATTTAAAAAAATCAATAAAACTGATCCATCTCTAGACACATTAACCATGAAAGAATGTAAGAAAACACCAATTAGCAAAATCAGCAGTGGAAGAGGGTATGTCAATACTGGCCTCACAGAAGTGGGAAGAACTGTAAGAACATTCTGTGAACAAATTTATAGCTGCACATTAGATAACCTATAACCTAGATAAAGTAGGTAAATTGCTGGAAATATATAACTTACAGAAAATAACTCAAGATGAGAAGTAAAATCTTAATGAGCTTGCAGGATACTTAATTTGCATCCTAAAAACTCTGTGCATAGAAAAGCCCCACTGTTGAGTTCCATCACTTCTTAGCATGGATCCTTGAACAAACGTTTCCAAGACCACAAAGAAGAAGGTGCCCTCCCCAACTATATAAAGCCAGTATTCCCTTCATGCCAAGACAATAAACAGGCATAAGAAGGAAACTCAAGACCATTGTCCCTGTGGATACAGATGCAAGCATAATCAACAAATCAGTAGCAAACCAGGTCCGTTAATAAATCCTAGTTAGGGTTTCTGTTGCTGTGATGAAACTCCATGACCAAAAGCAACTTTGCAGAGGGAAGGGTTAATTTCACTCACAGGTCTTATAACAGTTCATGTCAAAAGTCCTATGAGGGCAGGAACCTGGAGGCAGGAGCTGAAGCAAAGGCCATGGAGGGGCGCTGCTTACTGGCTTGCTCCTCGTGGCTTGCTCAGCCTGCTTTCTTATAGAACCCAGGAAAACCAGCCCAGGATAGCACCCCCAACACAATGGTCTGGGCCCTCCCATGTCAATCATTAATGCCCTACAGGCTTTTGGACAGCCCGGTATTTATGGAGGCATTTTTTCAACTGGGAGTCTTTCTGATGATTCTAGCTTATGTCAAGTTAGTATAAAATTAGTGAGCACAACATATAAAAAGAATTCTATACTTTGACTATTCAGACTTACCTCAAGAATGCAAAGCTGGTTTATACATGTAAATCCGCCAGGACATTTTAACATACTGCCATGTATATAGTCCATTGTCCATAGAAATGTCATACTACATTTCATCATCATATATGAAATATCCCAACAAATAAGCACATATAATATACAGGAAATGCATTGGTGGTCACTTAGAGCTGGAAAAAGGGAAGAGAACTGGGATTGCTAACGGGTATAGATTTCTTTTAGGAGTGATAAAAATATTCTGGAATAAGACAGCCATACAACCTTACGAATATAGTAAAAACAGAATTATACATTTTTAAAGAGTAAATTTTGTAGCATATGAAACATATCTCAGTAAAACTATTTTTAATAAGTTTCACTTAGTGAATGAAGAATTGTTAGCACTAAAATCTTACTGGTTGGTAGCTTATAATGAAAAACCCGAACAAAATTTTAAATGTAGTAAGGAATTCTGTTGGTCCAGTAATCTTATCTTCATCCTTACACCCAAAGGTAAATATGGTTACTATCACTCACCAAGGAAGCCTCTCTTTACAGCAACTGGAGACCATTATAGAAAACCACTATCTATTTTATAGATACAATTAAAAAATCCACATCATGGGAAACACAGTCCTAATACATCACACTCCTGTGTCTATAGCTGGGGTAACATTGTGGAAGATGGAGTGAAAAGATTGTAAGAGACAGAATAGCAGGAGGGCAGCTGTGGACAGCTGTGGAACAGTCTCTCCTGGAAATGGCTGCATAAACAGGAGTGGAACAATGGCAGTATCAATAGACATGCTAACATGGACAGGGGGAATTGTACAGAATCCTTTCCCTAGACAAAGAACTACAGGCAAGTAATGACTTCTGGGAAGAGGAGAATTAGCCTCTACCAGGGATGAACTCCACAATGTGAAGTTCAGTCTTGAAACTATATACACACCAACAATAAAACCAGACTTACGGACTTAGCAGGATAGGTAGGTAGGTAGGTAGGTAGGTAGGTAGGTAGGTAGGTTGGTAGATAGATATTTGTGCTTATACGTGTGTGTGTGTGTGTGTGTGTGTAATAATAATCAAGGAAAAAGAGACTATCAACTTGAGGGTGGAAGGGAGACCATGGGAGGGTAGTTAGGAGGGGTGAGAAGGAGGAAAGGGAGGGGCAACATCATGTAATTTTATTTCTATTTAAATATTTTTAAAGAGCTGGACCATGGTTGTCAATGACTGCCAGATAACAAATCAATGAGAAATTTCCTAACATGGATCAGAGTCACATCATCTGTCCCTTTGGCGATGACCAATGTAACAAAAGAAACACAAAGCAAAACATCTCCTGATGGATGTCTATAAACAATTCCACAGACCTAAATTTGATTGAGCCTGGTCTAGATCTAACTCCTAACTAAAAAAAAAAAAGAAGAGATTTCAGAAGAACATGTTCAATGATATCAAAAAGGATGCTAGTAGTAAAACTAAGAGTATAAGAACCCACACAGAAAAAATGACATTGATCATTAAGAGAAACAGAAAACTGAATCAGTCTATAGATGCTGTATGGATCTTGTTTCTAACAAATCAAATGTATATATGCATATTGTTTCATTATAGATGTATTTGCATATGCATTATATCTGCATTGTACACATATATAAATATCAAATAAAAATTAGATGTGTGATACCATAAAAGACTGTTAATTTTTGAGTGTTCTAGTGGTATTTCAGGTTAAAATATTGGTATTAATTTCTAAAATGGATAGGAAAGACAATAATATTATGCTCTTACCCACCACCAAAAACCAAAACTCCATAATGGAATCAGAACTAGAAAAGAATTAGCTTAAAATACTCTTCCATTAACTTGTACCCATTACCTGTAGTCAGTCTTTATCCCCTAATAGTTAGCCTTTCTTATTCTCTTTTCTTCATGGTATCTCGTACCCACTTGTACACTTGTTCATTATTGCCTCGATTCTGCATATGAGAATCACTGCTCCACCTGAGTCATATTGCATGGAGGGACGCTCATACAGCTGTCTGTAACAGCAGAGTTCTGACACTCAGGGAAAAGAGTTATGGAGAATTTGAATGTACTGGGTCAAGCTCACAGTTCTCTCCTCCTGGACTCTCTTGCTCTGTTCAACATCAACAACCCTTTGTGTCCTCTCTATAGCAGCACTTGTCACACATTAGTGTCACACCTTCTACACTTGATCCTTCTTACTCTGCACAAACCCTGAATGTCTAGACAGTCTGTAGCACTCATCTGTCCTCTTGAGGGTAGAAAGGAGACCATGAGAGTCTCTTTTGTTAATGACCTGTCCTTGTCTGGTAAATGACATTCATCTTTGTTTGGAAGAATTAACAAAAGCTATTGCTGTTCTCCGAAAAAGCGATAGCAAAAAGATCTAGATCAGGCATGGCAAAATGCATCGGCTCCAATGGCCAAAAGGTGAAGTCAAGCTAACAAAGGGACAGTTGGGGCACTGTAATACATTCCCCAAGGTGAAACACAGAGACTCCCCACAGCATCTCAGTACTTAGGGGGATTCAAGGACAGACTTATCAGTGCTCATGAAGAAACAAAATCCTGATTTGTATGTAGGACATCGGAGCTGACCTACTAGGCTTTAGACATTATATGACTCCAAAGAAATGTGCTTCTGGGCACACTGTGACCTGAGCCAGTCTCCTGACAATTCCACTTCTGTGACTTCCATGGAAAGGCAGACATAAAAGGATACTCACTGCAAGAGCAGTAGTGATCTTTCCTCAAGTCTGAACCACAAATGTTGAAAAACGAAAAGAGAGTACGGGGAAGGAATATGTATAACACGCTAACTTGCTTTTTTTTCTGATTGAAGACACTAAGGCAGGGCCTCATACAGGCCAGTCTGACTTCTTACTCATTGAACACATGAGTGTTCAGGGATAACTGAACTGCTCATCTTCTTGACTCTGCTCTCAAGCGCTGGGAGCACAGGTGTGTGCCACCATGTTTGCGTTTTACGTTGTGCTGGGGATCAAGCCCATGGCTTTATGCATGATAAGCAAGCACCTTGGGCTATCTCCAGAACTTTCTAAATCTGGCTGTAGTATGATCGCAAGTTGATCTAACCTTTCCAGACCCCTGCTGGTTTCAACTGCCCATCAAATTTTACAATGAGAAGAACTTCCCCGGATCTGTGGATTTCCTCTTTATTGCTATACTATAAAAATACTTTCCTCTTCCTCATTGACAGCAACGGTTGTCAGAGAAACTAATACAGAAAGACAATTCTTACCCTCTTGGTGGTGATGTCGCACACTCTGCCCTCATCCTGTACAGTGGAACGTTCATTGTCATCCAAGAAGCTTCTCCCTTCTTCCCTTACTGGAGTACGGAGTGCGCACAGGCATTTAGCGGCTCGAAGAAGAGATGAGTGTGATCCTCTGGTTGCACAAGCCAAATCAGATGCTGTAAAGTCAAGAGCACCTGCAGAGGAAAGTACCACACAAGCTGTCACTCAAAGCTGAAAACAAAACCAACACGTTCCATCGCCAACTCCATGCTCCGGGCATGTTTCACTGATTAGACACAAACCTTCAAGCCCCATGGGACTTTCATGGCAGAAGTGGTCTTTGCCCAAGATGGAACCATTGCTCCACCTGAACTCACAGATAGAATTAGGGACTCCTAGAACTTGACTACAGTGGAACATCTGGAGCATCACATCTGTCACGGGCCATGAAACATCCAAGATAAACTGGGCACTGGAGTTAGGGCGTCACTTGCTTCCCATATAGCTGCTTATAAGAGTTATTCCCTTAGCCAATCCATTAAGAGTGTGCTTGCAAACTTCTAAATGAATATACTTTAATCCATTTCAGAGGCAAATTTATAGGGGTTACTGATCTAATAGAATTAACCCCACTACTACAATTTGAAATTAATAGATTTCAAGGGCTGGACAAATTCAATTCCTCTTATTTGTACATTGCTGTATGTCACAGAGATGGTTTCAGGTCCTAACACAGAATCCTCCATAAACATGAGTGTGTTCCTGCGTGGACTGGGGGGGGGGGGTTAAGTTTATGTCAAAACAAACAAAAAGATAACCCTGAGAGAGAGAGAGAGAGAGAGAGAGAGAGAGAGAGAGAGAGAGAGAGAGAGAGAGAGAGAGAACAAAAATTTTTTTTAAATCCCAGCCGGGCGTCGGTGGCACACACCTTTAATCCCAGCACTCGGGAGGCAGAGGCAGGCGGATCTCTGTGAGTTCGAGGCCAGCCTGGTCTACAAAGTGAGTTCCAGGACAGCCTCCACAGCTACAGAGAAACCCTGTCTCGAAAAACAAAAACAAAAAAAAATCCCCACCCAAGTAAGTCTTGCCTCATGTTGACATATTCCCTTAGGTCTATGCTGGCATCCAAGCATCTAACCCTTGATTTCTTTTTCCATGTTTTCCAATCAACTCCCTATCCAAAAGGGGGTGGGTAGTCACGGAGAAGCTATTGATGTTGAGCAGAAGACAGGCAAGAAGGGCCTGTGGCTACATCGGTCATTAAATAAACACTCAGTGTGGTTGAAGACCTTCTAAAGCCCTGGGGTCTCTGATGGCACACAGCAGCTACTCTAACACCCCAATATCCCACAGTTCCTAAACCAAGTAAACATTCCTGGGGGCTATGCAGACACAGTCAGGGAGGAACACAGCTTACAAGTTGGCCCCAGCAGGGACAGAGCACATCCTGACCTGCCACAGGGGTGAATTTCCACTTCTAGCCAATGGTCATGAGAATGATCCAGAAGGGAAATATGTCTCCATGCAAGCAGAACTTCTCAGGTGGAACTCTTGCTAGGAAAGCACAGAAATCTCTTCGTAAGGATGAAGAGCAGGATTTCAGAAGTTAAAGGGAAAGGCAGAAATGCTACAGTGCCCAATCTTTCCTCTCAGATACCTTTCAAACTGCAACATCCTTTAAGAGAAAGTAAAGTTAACTTGGAGATAATTAACCCCAAACAACTTTCATATCACTATACTCATTGCTGAAGGAAAAAATAGAGTACTTGAGCTCTTGGCTAGAAATCCATTGCTTTGGCTCAGCACATAACGGTCAGGGCTGAGGCAGGGACACACGGTGAAGGTTAGCCAAGTGTATGCTCTAAACAGAAGGGAAGCCATCAGTCAGTATATCATGAATAAATGACATCCAAACAGTCACTTCCTCCTGGCCTCCTAAACTCAGAATTCATGTGTCCTACTAGATTTTCTACCACCTAAATCACTGTCAAATGATGGGAACTAGGGAGATGGCTGAGTTGGTAAAGCCGCTTTCATCAAAGACATGAGGACGTGAGTTTGATTCCCAGACACCATGTAAAAATGCAGGAAGTGGTGTCCCACCTTTGTAAGCCCCGCAGGCCAAGATGGGAAGATCCCTGGGACCAATGGCCAGCCAGGCTAGCCTAATGACATGTTCTCAGCCAATAAGAGACTTTGCCTCGAAGAAAGTGAACTGCATTTCTCTGGATGATACCCAAAGTGGTCTTCTGGCCTCCATCATGTGTGAGTGCAAGCACACGTGTGCAAATGCACACACACGCACACACACCCTTTGATTTCCAAAACAAGTATGACACCAGTCAGTAGTATTTATGATTTCATAGCAATCCATACCACTCTAAGATCATTTGTGTTCTAAATGAACCCAACAAAAACTGATAGCTAACATTTTCTGAGTCCCCCACACCATTCTAGGTACATTTGTATGACTTTTACAAACATCTCCTCAACCTTCAACCACAGCATATGCCAAGTATTATTCTCAATTTAGAGGTGGGACATCCATACCCAAAGATGTTATCTGCACACAGTACGACTCCCAAGAAGTTGTAGGACCAATGTTTATCTCTCTTACTTCAAAAATCAAAGTTCCTCCAGTTATCATCAGAGAAGGTTGTGGAATCGTTGAGGGAAGTGGGACAAAGCATCAGACTTAGGGGAAAGGAAGTGTGGACACCCAAAGTGTTTCCCCCATTCTGTCTCACAACCCTGCCACCTGATGTTTGCTTCTCTATGTGCCTACCAAGGTTGTCAGTGTTGATCTGTTCAAACAAAGGGATCATCAGTGGTTTAGCACTGAACAGCTTTCTGACCTTGTGATTCATCCCAATCCTGGCAAAAATCCATCATGCTCCCCCAAGGCGTGATTCTCTCTGCAGAATTCCTCTTTTCACAACAACTGAATTATCTTTGCCATTTCCTCCAGCCTGGCTATATTTCCTGGTGAGTTCACTACAGCATTCAAAAGCCATACACAATGACAACCTCCATTATTGAGGGGGAAAGGCGAAGAGTAAGTAACACAGCAGATGCTTCCATCATCCAGACACCTGACATTCAATCTTGGAACCGAGGCCAGGGGAAAGAAAATGGATTGCAAACAGTACACAGAAATGGCTACGGCTTCCCTGGTCCTAACCGTAGATATGGGATCGCCTCTAAAACTGCAAAATTGAGCTGGTAAATGAAAGCAGACACTCCTTATGGCATTGCAGTACTGGCCTGTGTCCTCTGTAGGAACACACAAGTCTATATGTTCCCATCACTGTCACACCACATTCTTGAGTATCATCTAGATTAAGAAAGCCACCAGCTGGGTACAGTGTCCCACTAGCAATCTTCATATTAATTATCCCTGTCATACAATGATGCTTGACACATTTTGTTCAAACCAATTCCCCTCTTTCAAGCCAACAAAATTAAAGAGTAAATTAGAGAAAAAAATCAATATAGATAACAAAAGACAGCTGGTCAGAGGCAGAGGAGGATACTGGGAGGGACAAAATGACTGCCAAGACCTATCCTAGCACAGGATATACAGATAAAATCCTCTTATCCTGGGCAGTCAGCCCATTCTGCTCCAACATCTCCAGGCCAGTTCAAGAGTCAAAGGTCAAACCCTCAGAGGTTCTTTATTCTTAAATACTCCCAAAAATCTCCCTTGCATTGACTCCAGGCTCCAAGAGACACTTCCTGGTGAATAGAGATCCGGGCACCTTGCCAATGGGTAACACATGAGCTACGCAGCCAATACAATCTCTACCCTTGTGGTTTATAAATGCATAGAACTCAGTAAAGTGGAAAGAGGCTTATTTACACTTTTCTGTGAGTTTTGAAGTAAGTCTGTGTCTCAGTTAGGGTTTCTGGTCCTGCAATGAAACACCATGGCCGAGAGCAATTTGGGGAGGAAAGGGTTTATCTGGCTTATATCATAATCTATCCCTGAAGGAAGTCAGGAGAGGAACTCAAACAGGGCAGGAGCTGATGCAGACGCCCTGGAGGGGTGTTGTGTACTGGCTTGCTCATTATGGCTTGCTCAGTCTGCTTTTTTATAGAACCCAGTACCACCTAGGGATAGAACCTAGGGATGACGCCACCCACAGTGGGCTGGGCCCTCCCACCTCAATCACCAATTAAGAAAATGCTGTATAGCTGGATTTTATTGAGGCATTGTCAATTTTCCTCCTTTCAGATGCCTCTAACTTATGTCAAGTTAACATTAAACTAGCCGGCAGAGTTTGATCAGTTTTTTGATACCAGAAAATGAGTTTCTGAAGTTACACAGCTGTCTTTGATCTGGGATGAAGACCCTGGGAAATGGTACCTACTCCTGGTCCAAACAACTTCCCTGGAGATATCTTGATCTTACAAACTTCCACAGTAGATGTCTCCACCTTGGAACTGCTGCTACCACAGGACAGGGTGACTGTTTCTTATGAGAGTGCCCCAGATTGTAGGATGTTTAGCAATATGGATAGACCCTACCTACTATATACCAAGGTTATGATACCAAGGTTATGATACCAAGGTTATGATAATCAGAAATCTCTCCAGAGCTGGCAAAAAAAGCACCTAAAGGCACTTGTCATCAAGGTCAATGACCTGAGTTCAATTCCTGAGAACCATATAAGAAGGAGGGAACCAGTTCCCACAAGTTGTCTTCTGACCATGGCAAGTACACCATGACATATGCATTTGTACATGTACACGTGTACACACATAAATAAATAAATAAATAAATAAATAAATAAATAAATAAATCCCAATAAGACATTCTTTTAAAGGTCTCGAGGCCCTGTCAAGTGCTCTGCTTAGGAAGCAAACTTATCTCCACTTGAGACCAAAACTCTATAAATGAAGTAAAGTTCAGACCCCTGTTTGTGACTCGGCATGCAGTGACACTTCCCAGAGGACAGGACCCAGGGACTATCCTCCAATACTTATTCCTTTAAAAGCAGTTATTTCATGCCACAATGTCAGTCAACAAAAATAGGGGCTGGGAAGATGGCTTGGTAGGTAAAGTACCTGCCACATAAGCTTGAGGTGTCAAGTCCGGATCCCAAACATACACAGAAAAGCTAGTCATGAATGGCATATACCTAGAATCCCAGCCATGGGGAGGCAGAGACACGCAGATTCCTGAAGGTCATAGGCCAGCCAGCCTAGCCAAACAGGTGAGCTCCAGATTCAGTGAGAGACCCAATCTCAGAAAAATAATGTAGTGACACCAGCCAGGGTCTGAGTTGATGTCTGTGGCTCCCATTACCACCGAGGGCCATGTGGATACCTGCGGCTGCTGTTACCACCAAGGGGCTATGTGGATACCAGACATCTGGTCAGACACCTGAGACCATATTGGTGTCCTAGGGTCATGCTGCTGCCGGACCATACTGATCTGGGTGGCCAGCACCGCCACCAGGATCCTGGTGATATTGTGGCCTGAGCTGCAGCCAAGGGCCATGTGTGTGCCTATGGTCCTGCTATGCCTGGGGTCTGTGTTGATCACCACGGCCCATATTACTACAGGGGACGACAGAAATCACATGTGTTGAAATCATAGGTCCGTGCTGAGCTGGCACTGCCCTTCAATGGCCCAGGGAAAGCTGGCCCTGTCCCTCAGTGGCCACTGCAGCAGAAGAGCTGCTCTCACCCCCTCCCCACAGGAATGGGAGCGCTGGCTGTGCCAGCGCGGATGCAGAAGAGGTTGGGAGTGCGGTCCGGGTGACCATCCCGGCTCTGAGTTTGCACACCTCAGCATTTACCCCATCTGTGACTTGCGGGAGCACATGAAAGGGCTAGCCCTGGGGAACCACAGTCACCGGATCTCCATAGCTCAGGGATACAGCAGGATATTCGAGAGAAGTTTGGGTGAGGACCCAGCATTGGTGGTGGTGCACCAGAAGGCAAAGGCCTTGAGCCTGACCAACAATACATTATACAATGGACATTTGCAAGTAAAGCTAAGTAGACAGGAGAGTACTGCACAACAAACTGCAGCTCCCAATGCCACTAAGTCAGGGAAGGGGTGCTGGAGAGGCGGGAAAGATGGAGGAGCAAGGCGTGCTTTCTGTTGTTTGCTTTGTTTTGTTTTTCATTAATTTTTTTTTATTTTCTTTCGGGGGGGGGGGGGATGCTACACAGCCGAGGGGCAGATACAGAGGGACTGGGAAAATGAGCAGGATTTGGGTGCATGATGTGAAATTCCCAAAGAATTGGTTAAACGGTGTTTTAAAAAATATGTTTTTAAAAAATAAGGTGGTGAAGGGTTAAGAATAGCATCTAACATTGACTTCCACCCCTATCATGTCTTCATGCAAGTGTTCATGGACCCACACAAGACAAACGTGTGTATGTATACATGTACATGAATATACACATACAGAAGAAGGTACATACACATATAACAAACATACACATGCACAAAGCAAATCTAACCTGTTAACTCTCAAAGTATGCTTCATGGAGCTTGAGTATAAGGACAGAGGTCTTCCTCTATGACAGCCTGTCTTGTGTTACCTAGGATGATACGCCATGCACATATATTCATATGGCTCCAAGCATATATCCTGCTTTCTGCAATAAAAACTGCTCCTGCTGAACACACCCACTCTTGGCCAAAGCTCTCCCCCTGCAGAAACTCAATGAATATCTTGGAGGGGAAAAATTGCAAATGCACGCCAGTTTTGTGGCCCTGCCACTGCTCATCAATCACATATCAATTCTTAATAAAACCTGAGGGTAATAAAATTATAGGAATAATAATGGAAGATGAAATCCTATCCTGCCTGCGTCTTGCTTAACTAATGAGAATTTTCATCCAGTGTTTTGCTCCAATAATATTAAAATATCACAATCAGCCTTCCATAATTGGATTTACTGTGCTGGGAGAATTGTACTGATATTTAAATCCTATAATCCAAAGCCATCAGAAGAATACACCTTCCAGCCGATGCTGACAGTGGATTACCACCAATATCCCTCAACTACACACTTCCTCCAAATTATCAAATTCCAACAAGTACCTTCATATGAAAAACCCTTGAATTCACATGATTTTTTTAAAAAACTTCAATTGGCCCCAGAAGGAAAATGAAAGCTTCTCAGCTTCTAATATATTCAAGGATTAAAAATAAATTTATAGACATTCTGACTTTCAGTGAGTAGCCTGGCTAGTGCTTCCTAAAGCGAAGTCTCTAAATCGTACTTGAGAGATCAGTCTGAGTTCTGTTTCTCTCATGAGTATGTGGAATGAGAGGATGCAAAAGCATCTCCAGCAATCCCTCAGGCCCGGAGCATTCGAAACCTAACACCGCCCTGCCCTCCTCTCCTCGGGTTCTGTTTCCAGACAACCTCCCCTGTGGGACAGAAGAGCAGCAGGCACACAGCTGAGTCACCTCCCAAGACAACCTGTGACACAAAAGCAGAGACAAGCAGGCCAGAAGCTGCCTGCGGAGGTGTGCCCACCTAGATAACAGCATCACACAGCCACTGACCCCAGTCAGTCACCCCTGAGTGTTAACAGGGTTCCCAAGTCACTCTGAGTGGTCCATGTGACTGCCACTCCACTGTGCCCGGGAAGGAACTCTCCCACCCTTGCCCAGGGTAGCTGAAGAAAAAGGCTCCCACTGCAGGCAGCAAGGTAAAACGACCCGACTGGGGGCCTGAGATCTTATACATCCTAATCCTAGCCTTATCTCTCTCCCTTTCCATGGTAGGAATGACAACCCACTGTGCTGAAGCTCGGATGAATTGAGAAAGGAAAAGCCAGCTGCTTTGCAGGGTGCAGGGGAACAGTTTAACACAGAGGTGATAGCAGTGTGCAAACTGACTCTAGGGAGCCTTTTCCTGAGGGTGTTGTAGCCAGAAGCCCCCCCCCATTCACATTTCCAACAGTATCCTAAGGAAATAAAGCGTAAGAGTGTTAAAGATGCATGTAGGAAGATGTCCAATGTGTCGTTAATTATTTATCACTTTATGCCAATAGCCACCTAAATGTCCATCAATGGGGAGCCCCTACAGCCTGGAGATAGCCACGGAGTGGAACCCTCTGCATAGTAACCTCTGGGATTGGGTGGGCCCTGCTCTGTGGTCTTCCATTCTGGGCTCATTTAATCTCTCCCATGTCCCTGTCTTGGTTTTGAGTTTTAGTTTCTTGGTTTCCTAAGACAGGATCTCAGTATCTAACTCTGGCTGGTCTTCAGCCCATTCTGAATTGCAATCTGTCCTTGAGCTTGTAATGTTCCTCGGTAGATGGAGCGTCTGTCCCACCTGGTCCCGTTTAGCCCAAAATAAACACACAGAGGCTTATATTAATTATAAGCTGTTTGGCTGAAAGCTTAGGCTTCTTACCGGCTAGCTCTCTCTTAATTATTAACCCATTTCTATGATCTAAGTATCTCCAAGTAGTCTTGGCTTACAGGAGACTGCCCGGAATCCTGTCTTCCTGGTAGCTGCATAGCATCTCCCTGGCGGTTCCTCTCTGCCTCTCTCTCCCCATCGTTCTTCTAGTCTGGTAGCCCTGCCTATACTTCCTGCCTGACTACTGGCCAATCAGCATTTATTCATCAACCAATAAGAGAAACATATATTCACAGCATACAGAACATTCCCTATCATTCCTCCCTCCCAAATATTGGCATTACAGGTGTATAGGCACCAAGACACACAGCCTATGAGTAGTGGGGGTTTTGCATTCCTTTTACAGAAGGGGAAACTGGAGAACAAGGAAATTACTAACTCTCCCTAGTCAGTAACTACCTTAAAACAAAATGGGGGGGCACTAGAGTGCTAATGTTACAGACATGCACCACCACACCCAACTTATCACATGCTGGGAATTGAACCCAGGGCTTGTGCTTGCTGGGAAATCACTCTACCAACTGAGCTACACACAGTCCAAGAGTCAACAGCTACTCCATCATGTCCCCATGATTTGAACTCAAGCAACGCTCTAAAGTCATTCTCCTGGCCACTAACACAATAGAAAAGTAAGACAATTGTGACACACTGTATGGCAGAGCCCTGCTTTGCAAAATATGGCTGAGTTGATTATAGAGTGAAAAAGAAATCTTTGATAACATAGACCAAAATGATGTGTGCATTTTTCCCCCCCTGGGTGATAGGATTTGGCATGATTCTTGCTTTTGACTCTGCGTTTGTCAATATCGTGTAAATTACTTGAAGTGTGTTAAGTCTTAAAAATACTTGGAAAACAGTTACATCAACATGGAAATATAAAAGGGCACAAGCAGCTTGGGTTGGTAGTTGAGCAGGAAAGGAAAGAGACACAGCCAGGAGGGGGATTTCTAGCAGGAGCGGAATTTACAGACTCGCCAGTGGTAGAATCTTCAGCTGGGGTGTCCCTGTGTCCTGAGTAGCATTGCCAGCTGCTTTAATTCATTGAAAGTTGCTTTGTCCCAAGGGCTACCTGGGAAGACAGAGAGCAAACGGCAATGTAGAGCTTTCCCTGGGAACTTATGGGAGTAAATTACGGAGCAAATAAGGAACTGAGTAGAAGGTAGGTAGGTGCCTGTCAGTTTAGAGGGGAGGGGATAGTCCCTGTCAGTTTAGGGGGAGACGATAGTCCCTGTCAGTTTAGGGGGGAGGGGATAGTCCCTGTCAGTTTAGGGGGGAGGGGATAGTCCCTGCTAGAGGAGGATAAAGTACTGGTGCCAAACCTTGAGGGGCACAGCAGATATGATCAAAGGACACAGAATGGAAGACAGCTCCAAATGGAAGAGGAAGTGCATGCCAAATAAGGGAGGAGGAAAGGCCGTATGGGTAGGAAGAGCAGGTAAGCATGGAGTTCAACTATGATGGAGCCATAAGCTCCGAACACAGTTTTTCCTCTTAAAATGTCCAAAGCACTTCACCTGTGGGATCAACCCCTTCCTGAGCTAGGATGACGGGTGTCCCAGGGAGAGGGAACTACATTACCTGTAGCCATACAGACTTCTCTGAAACAAGGAGTCCATAGTGCACACCTCCAGAAACCTCTATCCATAAGTATCAAGTCAGAAATGGCAAAAAAAAAAAAAATCTCCAGGCATAAGGGCTGTTTCTTGGATGTCCAGAGTAGAAAGTGCCTCTTGAGCACCTCAGTCCACAGGAATTCCTGGGATCTGAGACAGCCAATATCGAATTCTAGGACAGCCATCAAAACAACGCATGCAGGAACAAAAACATGAACTAGCTTCAGTAATTCATCCCTCCTTTCATAGTCTCCTCTCGCCACAAAAGGCAGCACAGGGGACTGCAGAAGAATTTTAGACATGGTATATCCTGCCTTTTACTAACACCAACCGAAACCGTGCAATTCCTTCCATTAAAACAGGCTTGGGGTAGTATTAACAATACGGCAACTGCAACAGTGGACATTCCGGATAATCCCCAGCCCCATAGGAGTCACTGCAGGCTCCACAAAATACCACTTAGGCTCATAATTACTTTGAGCTCACAGTAATTACATACCTACTCCTAAGTCTTTTATAATGATTTCATAAAGAAGCACATATATTGTTCAATCATAAATCGGCGTTAGTATTTTGATAAACGCATTTCAATAGGCTGGGAGTTCCTTTATATCCTGTGGCTTTTCAGTTTTGCATTTTGTTTTGCATTTTAAAACACTGTTCTGGAAAATGGTCCATTGCTTCTCTGATGGCCACAAGGGCTCATGGCACAAAAAACAAAAAAACAAAAAAACAAAAACAAAGGGACTGTGATTCTGATTAGTAAGTCACATCTTAGTGCTCTTGTGTCGGCATCCGTTGGCTTCCATCTCAGAGTTTAAGTTCCCTCTGCTGTTCTCTTTGCTTGCTTTAGCTCCTCAAACTCTTACCACAGGCTCCTCCTGGCCATCCTTCCTCACACCAGTGGGGTGTGTGCCTGCCTCAGGGCCTTTGCACTAGCTAGTCTCTTCCCGGAAAGCTCCAGGCTCAGGTGGTGCAATCCAGACTATTCTTCCAGAAGACCCAGGTTTAATTCCCAGCACCCACATGGCAGCTCGCAAACATATGTAATTCCATCCAGCTTCAGGGGATCCAATGCTCTGTTCTGGTATCCTTCGGCACCAGACACATTCATGGTAGACAAACACACACACACACACACAAACACAACACACACACACACACACACACACACACGCAGGCAAAACACCTATATACACACACAAAATAAATTTAAGTTAAAAAAATAGATAAATAAATAAAAATAAAATAAAACATCCCTATCTCCTCAAATTCTTATTTCCCTCCTTGATTTATTTTTAAACATTAACATTTGTCACTCCTCAAAATATACTTAGAAATCAGGCTGGCTAGATGGCTCAATAGGTAAAGGTGCCTGCCACCAAACCTAAAAACCTGAATTCGATCCCTGAAACCCATATTGTAGAAAAAAAAAAAAAAGAACCAATTCCCCACTAGTTGTTCTTTGATCTCCATGACACAACCCATGACACACATGTGTGGGTATGTGTCAAACAAATACACACTCACACACACACTAAATAACTAAAAATGTAATATAAAAGTATAATATACATACATACACTTAGAAACATATGTTTTCTATTTCTTTATCTTGTTCATTAGAATTCTTAATCACCTGTACCCAACACAACACAAGTGCCTACACCCTCACCTGACACATAATAGTTTCTTAAAAATCATTTGCTGACTGGACGCTAGGGGGAGGACCTAGGCCCTGCCCTGGATAAAATGACAAGACTCTGGAGATCCCCCATGGAGGGCCTCACCCTCCCTGGGGATCAGAGTAGGGATTGGGAGGGGGGGCTGGGAGGCCTGTTGGGAGGGAGGGGAGGAAGAGGGAGCTGGGATTGACATGTGAAGCAAGCTTGTTTCTAATTTAAATTTGAAAAAATAAAAAAAAAAATTTTGCTGAATCAAGTGACAAAAATTTTGGGTTAACTGGCACTTTTCACACATCTTGGCCATAAGCTACTGCCGTTCCACGTTAAATTTTAAAGTGCCCTTGCCCATTAAGTCCAGTGAGAGAAAAGAAGAAGAAAAGAAAATCACCACAATGTGCTTTTGAAATTACACACACACACACACACACACACACACACACACACACACACACACCTGTGTTACTATGAGGCAGTCAGGGATATTTTAGTGTGACAGGGTGCCTTATTAAACACAACAATTCAGCTAGGCCTGCTGGCTAGTGAGCCCCAGAATCTGCTGTCTCCACCTCCCCAATGTTAGGATTAAAAGTGTGCACCACCATACCCACTTTTTTTTATACATGTGTTCCGGAGTTTGAACCCATGTTCTCCTGCTTGATTAGCAAACACTTTATGAACTAATCCATGCCCCTAGCTCCACCACACAGCTCTCTGAAGTTATTTTCTATACTCAATCTCTCTTTCCCTGCCATTCCACACATATTTTGCTGATGGCATCTCCAAGCAGCCAAACCCTGAGCCAGTCTGCATGGTGTACAGGACAGTGGCATTTGTCACTCTGGAACTCTCTAGGCCCTGCCATTCCCTACCACTGACACCATTCTTAACTGTCCTTCCTACTTCTCTAATGACATTTATAACTAAGTCCCCAGGAAATTCTACTTCCTCTGCTCAAATGTTAAATCTAAGGCCACAAATTAAATACCTTCAGGAACCAAGCAGATGTCCAAGGTAAGAGGACACCGGCCACCGTGAGAAGCAGGCTACGCCAGCCCATCCAAAATGCTCAGCTCACCCCAGCTCATCACTGTCTCTCACCATGGGTCTCAGGAAGCCACATCATCCAATTTGTTAGAAACACTTCCAAATCTTATTTTTTACAATATTTTTTAAACACTGGAAACTATTGTTGCTCATTCTTTTAAATTGTGAGCCAAACCAAAGGTATCCATGGCCTGGAGACATTGTCTTCTCTGAACCCTAGTCATTCCCAATGACACCTTTCTGTACTCCCCCCCCACCCCATTCTTCTCCCTGGCCAGTTTTATCTAACCCCCATATAGAGACAGAGTGTAGATTTGTAGTCTCTGCATTCTGTCCCTGCCTCTATCTCTGTCTCTCCCTCCTCCCTTTCCCCCTCCTTCCTCCTCCCTACTCGCTCTCACACAGCACACATTCTGGATCTCTAAAATGCCCTACTGCTCTTCTCTATTTGAATAACCTACTGGGGCCTTACACACATCCAAATCTTCCACTGGTTCTCTACTCTGACCACACCTGAATCTCAATTTAGACATTCAGAAATCATGCCGGCCAGACGCAGAGCTTCCCCTCACCACCCACACTGCTGACACTGAGCCAATGCCAAGGATGCACACCGCCATGTTCCCAGAATCTCTCCCATCTCCTCCCTTCTCTGGCCCTCCTGGCTCTGCTTTCCCTCAGATAGTCTGTATCTTTCTTCTGGTTGACCACAGTAGACTCTGATTGTGCCCCTTGCCCTCTGCCCATCTTCTTTCCTCACCCCCAAGTTGAAACCAGGGTTACAGCCACACCACACACAGTAGGCTCTTCAGCCTTCAGGATGAACACTAGATCCAGAATGCTTACGGGAAAATTCACCTTCCCCATGCAGTGGGTTAGTGGTATTGGAGAAGCTGGCTAAGCTGTCTTGGCCTCAGTTTCTTGACTCTTAAAGTACAGGTACTGAATGAACACCAACCATATCTCACATGGAGCAGCTAGGAAGACAGTGACACACGTAGAGTCCTCTGTGCTTATGACAATAAATGATCAACACGATGCTAGACATTGTCATCACTCTTCAACCCATCGTCCTTACCTGCCACTACACAGCACATACCTTAGGACTACTGAAGAATTGCTTGAAATTTGTCAAAACTCCCCTGGTTTCTAAGAGCTCCAGGTATCCACACTTGCTTTGTCTGCTCAAAGTACCCTCCAACACTCAGCTCCATCCTGCTCTCCCTGGCCACAGGCTCCTCCCCTACCCCAAACCGTGCCTGCTTCACCCCTGCAACCACCAGTCCCACCAGGGTTGCCACCAACTCTGCAAAGGGGAGGGAGGCCTCATTTTCCTTAATCTTTGTATCCTTAATGCCCAACAAGAAATAATGAATGTAGCCAGGCGTTGGTGGCACACACCTTTAATCCCAGCACTCGGGAGGCAGAGGCAGGCGGATCTCTGTGAGTTCGAGGTCAGCCTGGTCTACAAAGCAAGTTCCAGGACAGCCTCCAAGACAATACAGAGAAACCCTGTCTCGAAAAACCAAAAAAAAAAAAAAGAAAGAAAGAAAGAAAGAAAGAAATAATGAATGTATGAATAAATTAATGGCCATTTGAGTTCCTAGGTCACACCAGAGAGGCAGGCACACCCATGCATGGTTCAGCACTCACTGATGGATAAGGAAACTGAGGTTCAAAATGGTTGAATTCAGGACCCAGAGAATGCTTCGCTCGGTGTGACATGTTTACCATATAAACATGAGGATCTGAGTCTGGTTCCCAGAACCCATGCGAAAATGCCAGGCGTAGAGGTGGTAGTGTGGGCTGTGCTTGGAATCCCATCACCTGGAGGTGGAAACAAGTGGACGCAGGGGACTTGTCAGCCACACAGTTGGTGAATTCCAGGCCAGTAAGAAACTGTGTCAAAAACCAAGGTAGACAGTGCCTGAGGAATGACGCTCAAGGGTGACCTCTAACCTCCACACATGTGCGCATGCACCTGCATACAACTGTGCACATATGCAAATAGGCATGCACGCTTACATACACACACGGAGCAGAGTGAAGCCAGAGCCCACTGAAGCCTGTGCTCAGGGAAATGAGCAGAAGGAAACGTCATTTTGCCTCTCTTGCTAATGACGCTAACCTAACCCCAACCCTAACTCCAACCCCAACCCTAATCGTATACACCAGGCTCTTGTCCCTAAACAATCCAACTTTATCCCCCTAAATGAGCATGAGAATAATATCACCATACATTGCATAAGAAGTTACATCTACACAGTGCCAGAGGTCAACAAAGAGAACTGCTGTGTTACCTCAACAAACTAGTGCAAGCAGCCTTCGGGCAGGGCCTGTCACTGACCAGTGTTTCTTTAAGGTCTGTGTATACACGCTTACTTTGTGCCCAGCACTGCATGAATTGCTTTGCAGATGCTGCGTTATGCAAAATAAATGTTATCGTTATCCCCATTCTGAGAATGAGGAAACCAGAGATACAGAGGCTGAGAAGAGACAGGGATTTGATTCAAAGTCGGGAGCAGGGCGCTGGAACCATTCTGCTGCCATGTAAATACCGCACCTCTGCTTCCTAGCAGTGCGACTTGAGGTTTCCATAGATAAACAGACAGATGAGCCCTAGTCAGGGTTTCTACTGCTGAGAGGAAACACCAAGACCAAAAAGCAAATTGGGAGTAAAGGGTTCATATGGCTTACACTTCTATAGCCCTGTTCATCACTGAAGGAAGTCAGGACAGGAACTCAAGCTCTGGAGGCAGGAGTTGAATCAGAAGCCATGGTGGGCTGTTGCTTGCTGGCTTGCTCCGCCTCCTTTCTTTCTTTCTTTCTTTCTTTCTTTCTTTCTTTCTTTCTTTTTTTTTTTTTTTTTGGTTTTTGTTGTTGTTGTTGTTGTTTTTTGTTTTCGAGACAGGGTTTCTCTGTGTAGCTTTGGAGCCTATCCTGGCACTCACTCTGTAAACCAGGCTGGCCTCAAACTCACAGAGATCCACCTGCCTCTGCTTCCCAAGTGCTGGGATTAAAGGCATGCGCCACCAGCCTCCTTTCTTATAGAACCCAGGACCACCAGGCCAGGGTTGGTACCACCCACAATAGGCTGGGCCCTCCCCCATCCATAACTAATTAAGAAAATGCCATACAGCTACATCTCATGAAAGAGAGCCTCAACTCAGACTCCTTCCTCCCTTATGACTTTAACTTATGTCAAGTTACCAAACACTAGCTAGCACATATGGATAGAGAGCAGATAGATGATAGATAGATAGATAGATAGATAGATAGATAGATAGATAGATAGATGATAGATAAGAAGATAGACAACAGATGATAGATAGATAGACAGACAGACAACAGATGGTAGATAGTAGATAGATGATAGGATGGATGGTAGGTAGCAGATATATAGATGACAGATAAGAAGACAGACAGACAGATCAGGTAGGTGGGTGCCTGATCAGGTAGATGGATGGATGCATGCATGGATGCATGCATGGATGGATGGATGGATGGATGGATGGATGGATGGATGGATGGATGGAGAGAAAGACAGGCAGGTGGGAAGGAGGAAGGGAGGAAGGAAGGAAGGAAGGAAGGAAGGAAGGAAGGAAAGAAGGAAGGAAGGAAGGAAGGAAGGAAGGAAGGAAGGAAGGAAGGAAATGAGGGAAGGAGGGAAGAAAGATCTGACCCTAGTTACCTCTCTCATTACTGCAATGAATTTCCTGTTCAAGGCTACTTAAGTAAAGAAGGGTTATTTTGCCTTACAGTTTGAAGAGAAGTCCATCATGATGGATAAGGCACAGGGGCGTGTGTGAGAGGCAGTAAAATGAGTCCACAGGTAGGAAGCAGAGGGTGATGAATGCTAGTACTCAACTTCCTTTCTCCTTCTTTTCCAATCCAAGACCCTAGCCCACTGAATGCTGTCATTCATAGTTAAGATGGGTCCTGCCACCTCAAATAACTTAATCTAGGTCATCCCTCAATGCATTCCCAGAGGCTGATCTCCTAGATTGATGCTTCTCAACCTGTGAATCACGACCCTTTTGGGAGGTTAAACAACAATTCAACAGGGGTCAATTAAAGCCATAGATTTTTATATTATGATTAATAACAATAGTCAAATTACAGTGATGAAGTAGTAACAAAAATAATTTTATGGTTGAGGGTAACCACAACATGAGAAACTGTATTAAAGGGTCACAGCATTAAGAAGGTTGAGAATCACTAGTTAGATCTTCTGTAATTGACAATATTAATCATGACAGATAGATGATGATTAATCATCACAGATAGTAGGTACATAGATAATTAACATATCAATAATAAAACATTCTAATACAGACACACAGATATGTGATGATAGACAACAGTGACTATAATAACACCTACAATCAAGCATGACTAAATAGGTTAAAATGAACATCGTATTGATATCAACATTCTGGTGTGTTGTAAATTCTGCATCAATGGCTATTATATTATCACTAAATACTACAAGAACCCTAAAAGTCATCTAAATAAGAGCTCGAGTTCTAACAACGTAACAGTCCCCCCACTTAACCTGATGAAAATCTGAAAGTCTCCAGGCAGACACAGGAGATGTCCCTGAGGACTAAGCCTGGGGAACAGCAAGGTTGATCCTCAGGGACCTAATTTTCTCAGTACATTCCAGGCATCCCTGGCTCCATTTCTACAAATAATCATCTTGAGTTTCATCTCACTCCCTTTTAACCCAGTGGGAAAGACTAAAGTGAGCCTTTAAAATGGTGTGAAATAGACCTTGAGCATCTCTTACATCCTTTGGGGATCTTTGGACAGATGCAACAGGAACTGGTTTTTATGAACCAACACAAACATGTCTTGTTCTGTTTTTTTCCAAACAGTTCTAGGATGCTCCTAGTGTCAAAGAAGAAGGTGAGGTCCCCCACCTTGAATAAGCAGAAACCAGGGCCCTCCTGTAAAAGCTGGAAGTCACTTAGTTGATGGAGCGTGTAACTAGCTAAGCCCATTCCATCTGCCCACCCAACTGCTTCACTGTAGGAGAGAGCTGGATGTCACTCCATTGATGGAGCATGTAACTAGATAAGCCCATACCACCTACCCACCCAACAGCTATACTAAAGCACAGACGGGAAGCTGGCAGCAGGAACTTCCAGGGACACCCCTAACTGTTACCATTCATTCAAATAAGGACAAATAACTACCTCCCCCAAAGATAATATGTCAAGAGGAAGCAGATAATGCAGCAAAAAGTTCTACTCAACCCTCTGCAAGAATCTCCCATTCCTATCCATAGAGAAAAAAAAACTGTGTAAGGAGGGGTGTGTGTGTGTGTGTGTGTGTGTGTGTGTGTGTGTGTGTGTGTGTGTGTTTTCAGACACCAAGGAACAGAGGCCCCTCTCCAATGCCTCTCAAATCACACCAGTAGTTCAGTGATGTCATCATGTTCTCACTAATGTCCATACCCTCTTGGCATGTGGCCAGAGGGACTTCCCCATACATAAGCCAAGATTTTGTAGTCATATTCTATATACACCTTCAGGGACGAGCTCGAGCCACTTGCCATCAGTCAAGACCTACTTCCTACTTAGTTGGTTCTAAATTGTTGAACCATTTCCCTCTAATGGGAACCTTCTTTGTAGGTAAGGCTCTGTCTTTAGGAAATCAATTGAAGGGGCTGGAGAGATGGCTCAGCAATTAGAAAAGCAGCCATTTTGGGGGTTGATTCCCAGCACCCACAAGGTGGCTCACAAATTTCTATAACCCAAGATACAGGGGCTCTGACACTCTCCTCCCGCACACAAATGTACACAGATGCACATGCAAGAAAAATAGACATCAAATTTTAAACTCTGCGAAGTAAAAGGAAATCCGCTTAAACGCCACCTCTTACACACCCTTGCTTTGCATTCCCTGTTCCCTTCCCCCAGCGCACACAGACCTAAGGAGGTCCCCCTACGAAACTGTAGACCCCACTTCCCAGCAATATCCCTGACATTTCGTGATATCTATGTCTGATTCACAGCAGACAAGTGGGAGAAGTCTGGTGGGAATATGACTAAATGAATGCTCTACTTTAAAAGAAAAAAAAAGCAACGGGGGGTGGGGGAGATGGCTCTGTCTGCAAGTGGCTATCTCACAAGCATAAGGTCCAGGGTTCAGATCCCAAAACACATTTAAAAAGATGAACGTAGTAGCGAGCACCAGTAATTACTGCCCTTGGGAGGTAAGGACAAAAGAATCCCTGGAACTCAGAAGCCAGCTAGTCTGGCAGAATCAGTGAACTCCAGGTTCAGTGAGAGACCCTGCCTCAAAATATGGGTGAAGAATAACTGAGGAAGACACCATCATCAATCTCTAGGTCTACATACATACATAACCAACACACTCAAACACACACTCACACACACACACAAATAACAAAGTTAAGATATTATAAAGAGCTTTCCTGATCAAAGTGGAGAGGGGTAGAGAGGGCTACTCATTGTCTTTCCACCAAACTACCTTTCCTGGCGCTCCAGCAAGTGTTTTAAGAAGTCATAATTAGGTATGGTTCCCTTTCTGCTGCTGTCAAAACACCTGAGATGGAGTAATTTATAAAGAATGGAAGTTTCTTTAGCTTGTAGTTCTTGAGGCTAGGAAGTCCAAGAGCATGTTGCAACATCCAATGAAACCTTCTGTCTGCATGTTAGCCCAGGAGCTGCACACAGTGAGCCAGAGTAAGTGTGCAAGGTCACAGCTCTCCCTCTCTCCTTACAAACACACCAGTGACGTCACAGGGGTTCCATCCACATGACTTCATCTAATCCTAATGACCTTCCAAAGATCCCCACCCCCCATACCCTGCACCTGTGAATTCCACCCACCCTCTCCACGCTCTTAATATTGTCACAGTTACAACTGCAAGATGTGAATTTTGAGAGTCACACGCAAGCCATCGTATAAGTTCTTGTTTCTCCCTACCCAGTGTGAGCCCTGACATGTTATGGCATTTCCAGAGGGTTTCAGGAAAATGTTTCTTGCTGCTGAACGAAAACAGAGTGTGTTTGCCAAACCATAAATCCTCAGCATATTTACAATGAAATTCTCAGAGGGCCAAGTGTCTTTTGCTGTAGCAAGTTGCCACGGTGACTACTCCGTGCAGTGAAAAACAAGTTTCACTTAACTTCTTAAAAGATACAATAAAATTAATATGATGACTTGTGTGGTACCCACACCATTATATGAAAAGAAAACGGGAGGAAATGTGTTTATGCTTCACAACATCCACATCCAGGAAGGTGCTGCAAGCCATCCTGGAAGGGCGCTTTTAATGTTTTGCCCAGTCAACCAAGACTAACTCTACACTTTATGAATATGAAAAAAATTATAAAATAATGAGATCCCCAGGCAACGAAAGCTTAAAAAACAACTTTTAATTTGACTTATTAACTCTCACACACCCTCTCTTCCAGTTCATATCCTGTATGTATCTACCTCTCTCTGGGTTTCCCAGTTTTTGAGATGAGGGAGAACAAGAGAGAAGAGAGCTAGGAGGCAAAAACCAACCTGAAGAGTGCTGTGCTCGGCCGCCAGTAACACTGTGGCGCAAGGGCTAAGCTTCAGAAGGCAGCTCTGCCCAGTACATTAGGTCAGGTGCCCACTTCCCTCTCCTGCCACCATACTGCAAGAAAATCTTCACCACACAGGAAACAGGAATGCATGCTGAACAAACAAAACCCCAGGTGCCCCAGAGTGAGATGCGGTGGCTTTCTTTACCTGATTTGCACAAACGTTCGCTGTCTGTGTACCTCCTACTTAAAATAAGCAGGGCAATTCACAACTGCTCTACACTCACCCATCTGAGTAGTTCCTGAAGAAATTCCTAAAGACAGGGTGGTAAAAGCAATGCTCATGAGATACATTTGGATAAAAATAGTGCAATACTCTCTGAGGTTGTGTCAAATCAGCTAAACAGTCGACACCCATGAGCACGGTTGACCCCTTAAAAATCTGTGTTTGTGTGCGTGGGCCTGCAGTGTGAGTGTATAACCCTCTTCTGGCAGTTCCAATGAGAACTGTCCCCCATGGGCTCAGGAAAGCAATTGGTGGCACTGTTTGGAGAGGCTGTACAGCCTAGTTAAAGGAAGTACGTTACTGGGAGTGGGCTTTAAGATTTCATAGTCTCACCCCATTTCCAATTCATTCTCTTTGCATTATGTTTATGGTTCAAAGTGTGATCTGCTAGCTTAGGGCTCACCTGCCTACATCCATTGTTCCCCCACTCTTATGGACTCTCTCTCTGGAACAATAAGCCAAATACACTCTTCCTTCTGTCTTGGTCATGGTATTATATCCCAGCAAGAAACAAAAAGTAACTGACACGTTGTCTTACAAGAAAAAGTTATTTCCTCCTTTCTATATCCATAGTACTCAAGTCCCAGAATGGTACATCCAGTTGGAAGCTGGGCCCCATGATTTAATGCCTGCATGTATTCTGAACTCTTCTCACCAAGGGACGGACTAAGGTAAACGCGTGCTCTGTTGATAAAAATGACTGATAGAAAGCAACGGCCCTATTAATATCTAGGGGCATAAAATGAAATGGTGCGTACCATGCTTTTCATTTTACCATGCCATATGAAAGGTACTACCTGATGAGGCAACATGTGTAGCACCTTCCAGAATGTAAGTCTAGAAGAGCTGGGAAAAACTCAGTGTTCACCACCAAAAAGACACAGCACACTGACATTCACTCTCAAATCTTAAAGGGCAAAGTTCTCAAAGCTTTGGAAGTTTCCCATCTCAAGACACTTTCTCCCAACAAAGAAAAAAACTGTAATCTAGCCCAGCAACTATTCTTAGAATATAAAAGAGTGTTCACCTTTATATTGTACATATACTACAAGTTTCAGAAGATGATGACAAAGGATAATAGGATTTGAGGAGATGGCGAGAGGATATGGGGGATAATGGTGGCTTTTTATGTTTTGGCAAAGACAGGGGTAAGCTAATAGACGTGGATGGATGGATGGATGGATGGATGGGTGGGTGGGTGGATGGATGGGTGGGTGGGTGGATGGATGATGGGTAATGGAAGAATGGATGGATGGACATATAGATATATAATTGACAGATGATACAAATGAATAACATTATTGGTTGAGAGAGATGGAAGATAGATAAGAGATGACAGAAGGATAGAGCCATAAATATGTAAAGAGGGGTAGATAGGTAGATATGTTCTAGATAGATGTCAGATAGAGAGATGGATGGATGGATGGATGGATGCTAGGGAGATACCAGAAATGTGATATATGACAGCTAGATAGACAGAGAGAAAGATAGACAGGTCAATATGGGACAGAAGATAGATGACAAATTGGCACTATCTTATGTGGCGTGTTACTTTATACTTTTGTCCCAGAAGAGATATAATCTAAAAAACAAAGAGACTCAACCACAGAACACAATCTCATAGCTGTTGATTAGCCCGGTCAAATATAATCACTAAGGTGATCAGAAGTAACTGTTGTTCATGCACACAGGCTAGTGGCAAGACACTACTACAAACCCATCCATGTCTTGCCCCTGCCCTCCAGTTAAGCCACAATACCTTGAACTTGGCTTCTAGGCCACAGCATGATCTGCGGCTGCCCCACTCTATGGGCTCCCATTCTCCTGATGCTTAGCACTCAGTCGTCAGCTTGGGATTCTCTTGCCCCAACCTTTCCTAAATGAATTCCTATCCATCCCTAAGTATGAAATGTCTTCTCTTCAGTGGTCTCATGAAGTCCCTACATTTACAAAACCATCATCACAAAAGCCCACAAGACAGCCACTGCCTGGCATATGTGATTTATTGACCTCAAAGACCGGGATGCGGAAACATCCTTGCCAGAACCCAAGCATCGTCTCGATGCGAATGCACAAGCCACAGCCTTTAACCACAAAGTCTCCCATCTCTTTGGCCGATTATAATTTGTACATCAAATAAATCATAGGGAATACTTTTATGTTTACCTTGGCACATGAATCAGAGTTTAAGCAAACCAGACTTCTCCATAGCAGAATAAAAGTAAGAAGATGTAAGCATACCCAAGCTCCCAGATGCAGTCTGCTGGCTGCTTCATCTCAGCACGAAGGAGGCAGCCCTGGGTACAGCTCTGAGTTTGAGGCCAGCCTGGCTTATATATCAATTTCCAGGACAGCTGGGGCTACACAGAGAGACCCTGGTGAAGAAAACAGATGAAGAATGAGGAGCAGGAGGAAGAGCAAGGGGAGGAGGAGGAAGGAGGTGGTAGAAGACACAGCAAATGAATTAAACGATTCTTTGATCTATCTCAGTTCTATGGCCCTAACTCACTCTCGCTACCTGTGACTTTAAATGGATCACCGAGAGCCCTATCTTTAAGGAACAGCAGGATAATGGTGACATTCATGATTGACCTTCAGGTCAGCAGCCCTTGCTAACCATGATGCGATGTTCAGTTTAGTTTGGATTTATCTGTCAACTTGACTGGATTCCTGGATACCCAGCTATTTAGTCACATGGTATTTCCAGCATTTCCATGGGGGTTTTGAATAAGATTAACATTCAAATTGGTAACAAATTGCCATCCATAGTGTGTTGGCCTCATCAAATTAGCTTAATGTCTGTCTCTCTCTATGGATGTGCATACACACGCCTACCCTCTCTCTTCCATATCTGTCACCTTTACCACAGTATACCCAGCTCCAAGCATAGGATACATCAACAGGCAAGTACTTAAATTCTTGTAGCTCTGATATTTGACCAAATATATTAATCATGAGCTTTAATGAGCATCTAGTAGAGGCTCTGCCGACAGTAAACAGGACATTTCATTCATTTGGAAGGTCCCCAAGCTCACTGAAGCCAGTTGCTATAAACACTGATTGCTTAATTGTAGCACTGTTGGCTAAAAGCAAGCAGACCATAAGCCTTTATCATTCAACACTTGTGCAATTAAAGACAATATTTATACCGTATCTCCTCCAAGAAAACCATGGTCTAAGGCTGTGCTGGATTCCAAAGAAAGTGCGACAACCCTTACCCCAAACAAAGAAGAAAAAAAAAAAACACACTACCATTGAGGCTAGTGACTATTTTTAGTTATTAATGATCACTTTTATAATGGGCTCATCCTTCGAAGTTTCGGAACATAGTAAAGGGAAGTCATAGTCAGGAACTGGAAGCTCCAAATCCGTTTCTGTATATCACTACCCGTTCTAAGCATTGTACTGCACTCACGCTAACTCCTGCCCCCTCCTTGTTTCCTGCAACAGCAGATCCTTGAAAAAGGAAAATAAATAACAACAAAAACACATTGTCTTGGTCCTCTCCAATTTACTACTCCCCTCCCATTGTCCCCACTGAGCACCATGGCGAAGTTCAGAATGCAAAAGTCAGCTTCAGGGGTTAAAATGGTGCTCAGTTGGTGGAATGTTCACCTAGCATATACAAAATCGGGGTTGGATCCCCCAGTTCTTCACAACCGGAGCATAGTGATGCCTGTCTCTCATCCCAGAACCCAGGAGGTAGAGGCAGGAAGTTCAAGAGCTTAAAGCTGCAGTCAGCTACATAGTATGTTTGGGATCAGTCTGGGATACTTAAAAAAGAAAATGAAAAAAAAAGTTGGCTCGAGAATAAAATTCAAATACAGCCACCAATAAGGACTCTCCACTAGAGACAAGAAAAAAGGTGGGGTTGAAAGACCCTGGTGTGGAATGAGGAGAGCCCTGGCAATGCTGACGTGCAAGGTCCTCCATCCTACCATCTGTCATGATGTATCATAATCGAGATGCCTTGAGGACTGCGAAGACACAAGCCTGAGGTTAGGGAATGTAGCTGTGACTGTGACTCTAGCCAGGTATTACATAGTTAGGATCCTGAGTTGCCCTACTGTGCGCATATTTACCTTGAGTCCCCAAATCCACAAAGATCACATCTCAGAGGTCACTTGTCCTCAGTGCCTGAGGTTCTGAATTTAATGAATCTGATTCAGGGATAAAGCCGTCTATGGTTTTTTCTAGGTTTCTCATATCATATATTACCTGGAAACAACCGTGAGTTTGCCTAACTGGTGCTTTTTAGGTCCTGCTTTCTCCCTTCCATCCAAATCGGTCTGTCAGAAGTCCACTGAGAAGCTGACTAGGAAAGACAAGAGCTTTTAAATTCTAATCTCCCTCTTAGAGTTGAGACACAGAAGGTGAAGTCACTCGGTAACCGCAGGCCTCCTCTACCGGTCACTTCACCAAATTCAGTCTGTACCACAGGGTACAGCTCGGGATCCTCGGGTCTAGACACATGGTGGTGAACCTCACCGTGGCTCTACTAGCAGGCTGCTGTGCACGACTTCCAGCTTTATATTTTCCTAGCTGGGTGGCTTTGTCTCGCCCTTCTCATGTAAAACAGGGCAATGATTAAAGCCTAGCTCCTGTGGTTGTCCTCAGAATGGAAGGAGTTAATACATGTAAAAGGCCTTTAGCCTTTCGTGCTTGTACAGGGAACAATATTAGCAATCTAAATCTTTGGAGCTAAACAGTAAGGACGTAGTACACAAGTGACCTCTGCCGAGGAGCCACAAAGAGACACTCACTGGGGTTGGTAGTCTGTTCTCTTTGATTGATGTCTCCTTATACATATTTCACACAAGAGGGCTAAGGACGTAGCCCAGTTGGTAGAGTGCTTGCCCAGCATACCAGAAGCCCTGGGTAGAACCCCAGAACCATATAAACCAGGCACGGTAGCATGCATCTGAAATTCCAGTACTCAGAGCTCAGACATAAAGTCAAGGTCATCTTTGATTGAGACCAGCCTGAACTACATGAGACCCTGCCTCAAAGTTTTAAAAGGGTTTTAGAAAAGATACATCTCCCTAGTGACACTCTGAGGGTCCACCACCCTGGTGCCTGAGAAGCAGGAACCATCTTCCTCTCTGCCTAAACTTTCCTAGACAGCTATCCTTCCCTCCTAGAAACCTCGGGCCTCCATCTAGCTGGCCTCCATCAGACTCTGGAAGCACCGAGAGGACTCCCATGCACTGCAAACTCCCACATCCAGACTACAGGGAAATAAAGAATGTAAGCCTTACATCTTCACATGAGAAAATCCCCAGAAAAGCACCTACCAGAGTATCCAGCCAATATCTGTAGGCAGCCAATAAATGTTATCTATTTAAAATGTTACCTATTTTAAAAGGAAGAGGAGGAAAACCCTAGGGTACCTGCTTTCCCCAAGCTAACACACATTCTGACACCACACGCCACACCTGAGCAAACTGGGGTCTGTGGCAGAACAGAAGAGATGCCGTGCTATTTCTGTGAAGGATTACAGTCAGGGAAGACTCCATCAGACAGGGATCTCCTCTCCCCTTCCTAAGGAGAAAAGGTGGTGGGGAGAAGACCCTTAGTTGGGGCTTGGCTGGCAAACCCAAATGTGATAGTTACTTTTAACTGTCCATTTGTCAGGGCTTTTGAGAATGACTGTGAAAGGTCATCTTGAAAGGTTCAGGCATTACTCTGGCCTGCCCTGTTACCTAGCAAGATTCACTCAGGCAGCTCTCTGGCCAGACCAGAGTTCCACGAGACCCAATCTGCACACGGATGCAAAGGACCTCTTTAAAGGACAGACCCCTGGCCAGGCATTAGTGGTGCATGCCTTTAATCCCAGCACTCGGGAAGCAGAGGCAGACGGATCTCTGTGAGTTCGAGACCAGCCTGGTCTACAGAGGGAGTTCCAGGACAGGCTCCAAAACAATCAGAGAAACCCTGTCTCGAAAAAACAAAAAGGACAGACCCCTGCCCACTTACGCTCTCTCATCTCTCATCTCTTCCCTTCCCTTACTCTCTCCCTCATGTCTGTCTCCCCACCTTTCAGTCTAGCTATAATAAACTACGGTTCACGTGCTCTCCATGGCTCATGCTGTATCGCACCGGTTCCCATCCCCAGTTCCCGTCTCCTGCAACACTTTCTTTTTCCTGTTTTCTAATTTCTAATCTTAAGCAAAATAACAACATATCTCAATTACAACCATTAATGAAGGATGACGTGTTCACTGTGGGCAGCACCATTCCCTGGTCTTGGGGTCCTACATTGAATGAAAAACCCAATAGCTATCAGAGCACTGGTATACAAGTATTAACCCATCTCTCTTTGCTCATGGCTGTGAATATAATGTGACCAGTTCTCTCAGTCTCAGGCTGTTGTGACTTCTCTGCCACAATGGACTAGAACTATAAGCCATATACACTTTCAAGTTGTTTTGTGACTGCAACGTATCACAGCATGATGAGAAACGAGCTAAGACACCAGCACTGCATATGAGGTTTTTGTATTTTAACATTGCTGAGCAAACCCAAGACAGCTTTGGACTTCCCAACTTGCTCTCCTAGGCAAACCACACACCTAGGCTGCTTTCACTGATGGTTGTGTTTAAGCAGTGTTGGCTCCCACACAAAACCCCATTAGTTTCCTTAGCATGCTCACAATATGCGTTAGACTCAGAGATCTTAATCGCCCCAGCATAACTTTCTCCTGCCCATCCTAACACTGACAACTTCTAGTCCTGAAGCCACACACGGTGTAAGGGGAGAAGGAAGGCAACTACGAGGAAGGAGAGCGAGACTGACTCTAGCATCCTTCACTGTGGCTGGCCCGGTGCACACTGAATGAATCAGCCTCCTCGAAGAGCGCAGGACCCAGGGAAATTGTTCAAGAACAGGATCGGCAGACATTCTTGCAAACCAGTACCTTTCTGGGTTAGCAAAGTGCGGGGGGAAATGCTTGCTTCCTGCTTACCTGGGCAGGTATTTGCAAGAAGTCCAGAGGAGTAACACACAGCCCTAAACTGACGGTTATGCAAATAGTAGAAGCAAATAAATGCAAAGAATGGGAGGGTTTCTATCTAGTTTCCCTCCTCACCTGTCCCACTGCCTTCAGCAGACAAAGTGAAAGAGAAAACTCAACAGCTTGGAAGAACCACAAATCCACTCTCCCTGTAAAACCAGAAGGAACACCTACGTCCCTCCCTTTCAACACCAGGACACCTCAAGTCACTCTCACGGGTGGGGATTGTTCTTGGCAGAATGCTGCCCTTGTCAAAGGCCGCTCAAATTAAACTATTACCTTGGTCTTTCCAGACGAGACAAGTGTAAGGAAGGGGAAAACCAAGGACGCAAAGGGTGCTCCTATCCTAAATCGGAGGGGCACAAGGGTAGCTCTGCAATGCGAAAGGCGCCCTAGCCAGGCTCGCCGCGGCCCCTGCCGGCAGGTCTGGCTCGTTCCAGGCATCTCCTGTGGTCTGACAGGAGCCACCAGCAAGGAAGAAAGAAATTAAGAGTTCCTGACCCTGCGGGCCCACCTCGCGCCATTACTGCAGATTCAATTGCGGAAACTCTGGAGACCATTCCACATGGGCCCAGTGACTCCCAAGCCGCCCCACCAAGAGCGCACTGACTGTCCCCAGGCGCAGCGCTGCACCAGGACAAGAAGCCCTGGGTACGCTCTTGCTAGCAACTGTCGCGGGGCGCCTTGCAACACTGCAGGGCAGAGGGGAGGGGGGAGAAATGGCCGAGAAGGCGGAGCAGGAGGCCCGAGAAACACTAACATTTGCCAGGAAAGCACCTCCTCCCGAAGAAAGAAAGGAAGGGCTTCCTGGCTTAGGAAACGCCCCGGGGATGCCCCCCACGCGAGGTGCCGCCTTTCCCTGGCTCACCCATTCTCTAGCCACTAGTCGGTCCTCCACTTCACCTCCTACCCCAAAAGCTGGTTCTAGCTCCCTTCCGCGGGCGTCCAAAGAAACCCGCACTCGGTTCGGGCAGTCTGCGGCTTGCGCAACAGGCAGAGCCGGGGCTCCAGCGACAGCGGACTCCCAGCTCCGGGACTGGCGGATGGGGAGGAAGCCGCAAGCCAGGCGCCCAGCTGGATGCAAAGTCCCTAGTCAACACAGACCTGTGAGGTCGTGCACCCGCGACCTGAGCCACCAGGGACTGCAAGAGCAAAAGGTGGGGGAAGGTAAAAATAAAGTTGAGGGGTCTCATGGAGAAGTGTCACGGGCGCACGGGAAGGTGGGAAACCGAGCAGGTACCTTCTGGAGTCTGGAGTCCTGGCGCGTCCGGCTGGCTGGGCTCGGCGACGCCGCCTGCCCGCGCTGCAGGGATCCGGCCTCACCGCGCGGCCCCGCGCCCGCCGCCGCGGCGGCAGGAGAGCGGGTTAGCCCGCGCGGTCGCAGAGTCCGGGGATCCCGCCCGGCCGGAGCTGGGCGCCTAGAGAGGCGGGCGGGACCGGGCGGGGCCAACGTCTCAGTCAACGCCCCGCTGCTCTGCGCTCCTCCCGCCGCCTGGCGATCAGCTCTCCTCCAGGGTTCCCCCGGCCCAGGGCGCGGCGCGGCGCTCGCGCGCGGACAGATGTGGATTAAGGATGTCCCACAGCGAGCTCCGTGCACCGATGGTTGGACCCAGACCCAGCAGTGCGGGAATTGCATTGCGATTCAGGCCCAAGTGCAGAGTCACCTCGGGAGTGTCCCGCCCTGTCCCAGAGGGAGTCAAGGTCACGTCCCACGCCTCCCACCTTGCGCACGCCTGGGAGAGATCCGCAGTCCAGCCGAAGAAAAATGATCTCTCCCGTGGCCCGAGCAAAATGCCTCTCGAAAGTCACGGCCAAAGCAACACTTTGCAAAACTGCCGGGGTTTTCTTGAGCTGTCACGAGGCCCCAACTTGTTTAACAACAAAGTGTGAAGGAGGAAACGACCCCGTTTCTGCCACTGTTTGCCACCACCCGCTCCCTGAAGACCTCATACACAATGTGGAATGAGACGATTTGTTCCTTTCCTCGACTTACCAAGTCAGAAGAGATGGCTGGACACATGCACCAGGCATGTGCACATCATATGGAGAAAGCAGAGGAACTGGGTGGAAAGGGGAGAGGGGGGAAAGGGAGTCACCGGGAGATGGCTCCGATCGGGGTTGATTTAACAACCAAGGACCTCTGCAAGCCAAGGACCTCTGCAAGGGCAGCTTGTGGTCCAGAAGACACGCCTGGCCTCTCCGCACCGGCACTGAGCAAAAACACAACCAACAGCCCGGAAGAGAAATGGGACGCGTGGGGGCCCACCCCCGCGCTCCCCCTCCCGCCCCCAAACTGCAGATTTTTAAGTTGTGCAGATATGCAACCATTCCTCAAAGCCAGCTGCTCAGAGTTGTGGGTGCCCAGTGTTCTCAGGGTTCCCACCAGACTGCTCCCAGCCCCAGGCCCCTAACCCAGACTTGGTGACAATCACTTCAGACAGTCACCTAGCAAAACCAGGCCAATGGAGACAAGAGGGATCCACACAGAAGAAAAAAGGTGCTGTTTTTTTTTTCTTTAACTTCTTGTAATCACCCTATGGTGTCTGTGGGCTTTCTCCTAGTTCCTTGTCCATCAAACCCCACACTGAGAGTCAGTGGGAAAAGAGCAGTAGGTTCAAGGACCAGGGGCCTACATCTTATTTATTGTTTTATTACATTGTATTTATCTGTATGTATATGTGTGGGTACATTGGCACCTTAGCATGTGGAAGAGGGACTCAGAGGACTTTCAGGGCTCGGTCCCCTGCTTCCTGTGGACTGAACTCAGATGGTCAGCCTTGGTGGCAAGTGTTTCTGCCCACTGAGTCATCTCATCTCATTAGCCCTTGATGCCTATGTCTTCAAATCAGGTCTGGCCCATAAGAGAGGGTCCCAAGCAGCCAGCAGAAGACACTGAAGACCCTGGAGAACCTGGCTCAGAGAAGGCAAAATGAGGATACAGGCCACAATAGAGCCTATTTGGACCTCTGTTCCCAGTTCTTCATTATTTGGTCCCCTCAAGCCTGCCCCTCTGGAGTCACAGAATGCCCAAGGCATTTGTCTGTCCCGCTCTCTGCACATGACTGTGGAAGGTAATTTTCATAAACTATTCATCACCTTTAATCTAAGACCTAAATCATTCTAAATGTTTGCAGTCTACCAGCGTCATAGAATCAATGCCCCCGCCTCTCCCCCAGCAGTCAGCTACTTGAGCATTTCCAAAGCACAAAGTTTATCCCACAGGTCCAGCCTTGTTTGCTTCAGGGCAAGGACATATTTGTCAGTCTGTATCCTGTAGAAGGCACCTGTAGTGCAGAGGGCAGTGAGTCCTTGGGTGAATAGAAGAGGTGGCACAATTAGACACTGTCCTGAAGAGGGAGCCAGGCACAGAAATGGTAAACGTGGAAGAGCAAGGAGTGGGGGTGGGGGGCATGTCACCATCTTCCTGAATCCCATGGGGAGTCACATGGTCACATGGTCCTTCAGTTCTGGTTTGTCACCTACAAGGGAAATTCCTTCCTCACCTGCTGCTCAAATAAAGTACATAAAGAAAGAGGAAAACACATTTGCTTTGGAAAGTTCTCATTCTCCTACCCCCCCCCCGCCCCCCGTCTCTCTGTCTCTGTGTGTGTGTCTCTGTCTCTCTCTGTCTCTGTCTCTGTCTCTCTCCATATCATAACTAATATATTCACATCCTTCCTCCACCCCACCCAAACCTGTCCTCGATTTTTCATTTTCAAAGTCCAAATGGCAGAAAAACAACTGGACACCACGCGGAAGGTAAGACGGTACCAGTTGATTTTCTTGAGTGGGGCCAGGTCTGTGGGTGAGAACGAAGATGTCCTCATCTCAGGCAACAGCTCCGGGAGTGCGTGTATATGGGTAACGATGGCCAGCATGTGTCGAGTTGGTGCCACTTATGTCCTCTTTTTGCCCTGCAGCAAGAATGTCACTATAGCCAATGGGTGTGCATAAAATACCTCCCCAAACCACTGGGCTTTGGGGGTCTGCCAGCTTCAGTGATGCCCTAGTCCCAATTGCCCAGTCCTTCACTCCACAGGTGGCTGATTGGACTCCATTAACAATTGAGATCCCCCAGGGCCTTGCTTCTCCCTCATGGGTTATGAATCTCCTCTCCACCAGACCCCAGCTCCCTGCGCTTCCCCGCTGCTCAGCCCCTAACAAGCTGGCTTTTAACTGTCTATCTTCCACTAGTTAAGGAGCTCCTTGGTAACCACTTTTCGGGGACCTTCTGTGGGATCTCCGTGTTTGTGCAGTGAATGACTGAAGGCTCTGTTGCAGGGCCCACAAGTTCCATCTGCTCCCCGTGGGTACTTAAATCTTTTGTTTCTATGCTGTCTTTTGCCAGGTAGGAAGAAAACATGAGCCATCACAACTCTCGTTTTGCTTGGTTGCTGGGAAGCCTGAAACTAAATTTATGTAAATTAAATTTAGCTCTTAATTAGCTGAAGCGTTCTTGCTCCAGATAATTCCGATGATGAGCATGCGTCTTTCGTGAAACAATGGTGCACTCACCTGTTGCCTTATTGTGTAGTATGTCGTTTTTGTTGTTCTTGTTGTTGTTGTAACAGTCCTTAAAGTTTTATGTTCTTAAAAGTCCAAAGACTTGGATTCCAATTCTCTTCTGCCTCTGACAAGCTCGGCAGTCTTTCTACTCTGGCTAGCTGTTTGGGCTTGAACTATATGATATTCATGGTCTTTGCCAACTCTAAAAGCTTTATACTTCTATAGGTAAAAGGAGACAGCTTATACATTGTTAATGAAAGAACCCTGTGACAGAATATGACTCAAGTCTCTAGGCACAAGGAATGTACCCCTGGGGTACCTGGAGATACCCTTCAAGGGCCCCAGAGAGCCAGCCAAGATGAGTCCTCCAGAGCATAGTGCCCTGGCAGAAGGCCTTGGTTAACATACACTGAATTCCCTGAGGGTATCCTCTAGGCCATGAGCTGCTGTAAGGGAGTGGCCTTTCAGATGGCTACCACGTGGCTTGTTGCCACCTCTCAAGCCTTTCACATCCTTCATCTGCATTACTCAGCCCCACATCAGCTTTGCTACCTCAGAATCCTGACCTCTGAGTCTTGACCTTGCCTCTGCCCTGTTCCTTAATGTTTCCCTTCTGCGGGCACGCGCGCACACACACACTCACGTATTTCACCTGCAAAGAAAAACCCAGTGTCCTCATCCAAATTGGCTTTCTCTCACTCACTCTTAGGACACAGATGTGAACTGTCCCCCAGTTTTGTATGTTGAATGCTGTAGCTCAAGACCCTGCTGAGAGTTAACCTTAGGGACGGGTTCTAGGTCTGGTGGTAGGAAGGCGCCCAACCCCTCCCTTTCTTTCTCCCTATTACCTGCTCCTGCGTACACTCCCACCACCATGTTATTCCACCTCGCCATAAGCCCAGAAACAATGTGGCCCAGAACATTGAAATGTGAGCTAACCTGGAATACAATCAAAGGGAGGGAGGAGCAAAAATATGAACAAAGGAGTCAAGACCATGATGGGGAAACCCACAGAATCAGCTGACCCAAGCTAGTGAGAGATCACTGACTCAGGTCTGACAAATGGGGAACCTGCATAAGACTGAAGTAGACTCCCTTAATATAGGTGACAATGGTGCAGCTGGGACAATATATGAGGCTACTGGCAGTGGGTCCAAGATCTAACACTAATGCACAAACTGACTCAGTGGAGCCCATTCTGTATGGAGAGATGCCTTGCCCAGCCTAGACACAGGGGTACGGGGGTGGGAGGTGCCTTGGTCCTGCCTCAATGAGATGATGGCACAGACTTAGTAGACTTCCTAGGGGAGGCCTTACCATCTCTGTGGAGTAGATGGGAGGAAGGGGAGAGTGGAAGGAAAGGAGGGAAGGGGAACTGGAATTGGAATGTAAAAATAAATTTAAAAAAAAGAAAGAAATGTGAGCTAAAATCATCACTCCCCTTTAAGTCATTGGTGCCAAGGGTTTTCTTCCACAGAAATCACAAAGGTAAACTACTACTGAAAAATTGGTTCTAAGAGCAAGGTCACAGTGTGACTAAAATTGACCATGTGGTTCTTAGGACTTCTTAAATGGTTTGGGGAGGGGATAATTTGAAAGACTTTGGAGATGTTCGAGATCATTGTAAACATAGCTTAATGTGACATTTTGTGGAGGTTTGAGAATATCAGGACTCTGATAAAATGTGGGTGGATGGGGCTGCTTTTGTAAATACCCACAATGCCAGTCATCAGGTCATAGAGGTTTCCACCCAGATTTCAAGGATTTGTTAGGCAGGGTCAGAGTCCCCAAAGGGAAATCTGTTGAGAAGGCAGTGAACAAGCTGCAGTGGAGTCCGCTCAGAAGACCACGTGGGCTACAGCCGTCAAAGCCATAGAGGGGGCTTTCTAAAACAGTACCCTGAAGCTGTCGTCATGACTCCAAGTACCATGGATGCTAGCAATGGAGCTGCAGGGTTCCGTGTTTGCCACCCTGGCTTTCATTCTTTTGTCTCATCCCTTCAGGGTTATTTTCTTATCCTCCATTTTGAAATGACTCTGTCTACATGGTGCTGGTGTGTCTTCAAATTACAACTCTCTATTTCACTCTACAGGGGATCACAGCTAAAGCGTTTCCTTGGGTCTCGGCAAACACTTTGGACTTGGCCTTTTGAATAATACTGGAACTTTTAAGACTCCAGGGACTCTAGGAGGTGAACTAAAAGCACTGTCCATGATGAGAAGCAATGATCCTTTGGGGACTGGTGTGGAATGTTACAGTGTTTTCAGCACATGGTCTCCAGCTTATGGTGCTATTTTGGAAAGTGTTGGAAGCATCAAAGGTGATTCCTAGATGGACAAAGAAAGTCACTGTAGGCCTGCATTGAAGGTTATGTCTGATGCCTGGTACCTTCTTTGCTCTGTGTTCTCTATGAGATGAACAACCTACTCCTTTACATACTCCAACCACTGTGATATTCCTCCTCACTATGGGCCCAGAGTCAAGACACCAAAGGATGTGGACTGAAACCTTTGACACCATGGCTGTCTTAGTTACAGTGTCTAGTACTGTGAAGAGACAGCATGACCACGGCAATTCTTATAAAGGAAAACCTTCAATGGGGTGTGCCTTACATTTTCAGAAGTTCAGTCCTTTATCATCCTGGCGGGACATGGTGACACGCAGGCAGACATAGTGCTGGATAAGAAGCCAAGTATCCTATATCTTGACTTGCAGCTGACAGGAACTGGTCTCCAACACTGGGCACAGCTTGAGCATATATGAGACCTCAAAGCCCACGTCCACAGTGACATATTTCTTCAGCAAGGTCATGCTTACTCCAACAAAGCCATAGGGGCCATTTTCTTTCAAACCACCACAATGAGCTAAAATGAATCTTTCCAGGGCTGGATAAATGACTCTGCAATAAAGAACACTACTGCTCTTGCAGAGGACCCAAGTTTGCTTGTTGTCCCCTGCACCTTCACCAGGTGACACACAACCATCTGTAACTCCAGTTCCAGAAGATCCAACACTCTCTAGCTCCAAGGGCACTTGTGCCATGTGGCGCACATAAATTAACACAGGCACAAGCACACACATACAAATAACCATAAGCATTTTTAAAGAGAAGCCTTTCCCCTCTTGTATTATTTATGTCAGTGTTCTGTGCCATCAATGAGAAAACCAACTGATGTCCTCATGAAACAAATGTAGTTGCTTTCTGTACTCACCCTCCCCCACTACATGCCAAACTCATTAAAGTTACCCTCTTGTACCAGTGTGCCTGTTTTTTATTCATTTAGATTGAGTCTCTTTGTTTAACTGTGAGATCCTTGAGGGCAGGAACTATGTGATGCCATTCATGCCAGTACCTTCAGAATCCATTACAGATGCTCAACAGACTAAGAATGAAGCGATGGATGGATGGATGGATGGATGGATGGATGGATGGATGGATGGATGAACAGATGGACCTTCCTGAGACTGCACAGAAAGATTCAGAAAATGGCATATATGTTATGGTTGTCACCTTGGTGTTTTTGGTGGACTCCTGACAGTGGGACTGCATTGTCTCTGACTCTTTTGCTTGCTCTTGGGGTTTGCTCCTACTGGGTTGCCTCAGCCAGCCTTAATATAAGAGTTTGTGCCTAGTCTTATTTTATCTTGTAATGTCATGTTTGGTTGATATCCCTGAGTGGCTTGCTGTTTTCTGAAGGGAAATGGAGAAGTGGATCTGGAGAAGAGGAGAGCGTAGTATTCAGAGGAACAGAGGGAAAGTAAATTGCAGTCAGGATGCATTGTATGGGAGAAGAATAAATTTTAAAAAGAGGAAAATGATACAAAAAAAATCAAACCGGGACATCAAAGACCACCGATGTTAACTTCAAAATTTTCCCCTGGAGGGAGCTCTGCACCTTTAATAGGCTTCACTTGTGGGTTGGGACTTAGGGTCTAGCTCCTATGCCCAACTAGAAGAGTGAAGTGTATCTCTAGGGCAAAGACTGCTGAACACATCCAAGAGGGATTTCTGCTTTCTCAGTTGCATTATCTACAGACACTGCCTAAGTGACTGGTTCTTCCCTGTCCTCTGGAAAGATTCCAGGTTGAAACGGCAAGTCCAGCATCCCAGGAACACTACCATCAGTCCAGGGCAAATGGGGACAGTTGGCCATCCTCCTAGGTCTATTTCTGCAGGAGATAGAATTCTCATACCGTGGCGTTCCATAAGCTAAGGCAAAGCAGATAGCTGAGGGACATCAGTAGAAACAGTGCATTCAGTTTCTGGAATGCATCCTCAGAGGAAGTGGGGAAAGCCCCTCCTCCCTTTTCCCTTCCGGCTCTTTGAAATGCAGAAAAGACAGCAGGACACGGACTTGCTATCAGGATCCACAAGCAAAGGCCAGGTAATAAGGAAGGCAGAACAAGAACACAGACAGGAACTGGTTCATCTGAGCCCTGTACTTCCTTCACTTAATCAAGGGGAATAAACTTGCATCTTATTTAAATGAGTGCCATTTGAAGTTTTATATCACTCATGTCTGAATTCTGGGTGCTACTGTATGTGTACATGTGCATGTGTGCTCACATTCATGTGGAGGTCAGAGGTCAGTGTCTTGTGTCTCCCTATATTGCTCTCTACCTCATTTTTTTGAGACAGATTCTATCACTGAGCCTAAAACTCGCTGAGTCAGCTAGACTAGCTGGCCTGGGAGCCACAGGATCCTCCTGCCTCTAGATTGCTAGAAATGAGTGTTAGTATTTGAACTCAGGTCTTTGGGATCACATGAAAAACACTATACCCACTGTGCCATCTCCCCACTGCCAGAGAATGCATATACTTCTAATTGATCTATGTTGTGATATTTTGTTTATGATCTAACAGATAAAGCTTGCCTGAAGCTCAAAGTACAAAGCTAGCCATACTAGTCAGCCATAGAAGTAGGGCAGTGGTGGTAAACACCTTTAACCCAAAGCACACTGGAGACAGGGGCAGACAGATATCTGTTAGTTCAAGGCCATCCTGAGCTACACGAAATGGATCCAGTCTAAAAGAGAAACAGAGCTCTCACACAGGTGATCTCAGCACTTGGGATCCCATGCCTTTAACCCCAGCACTAGAGAGGAATATAAGGTGGGAGAAGACAGGAGCTCAGTGCAGTCTGTTGTTTGGTGGAGACAGATACAGTCTGGAGATGCAGTCTGAGGACAGGATCGCCCCTACAGACTGAGCATTGGTAGAGGTGAGAACCCTCTAGTGGCTGGCCACTTTGCTTCTCTGATCTACAGCTTTAACCAGTATCTGTCTCTGGGTTTTTATTATTGATACCAATTAGAATTCATGCTACAGATCTAAGTGATAATCTGGCCTTTATCTGACTCTTGGGCTCCATTCAACATGCTGGATTGTGGGGACACCAGGCCTTGTTCAGAAACCCACCCCTCCATCAGCCTGGGAGCAGGCAGCTTCGAGATAATGTTTACTGAAAACATGTTTACTGAAAACAATTCAGTGCCATAAAGCTCTTGATAGGGCTCCGATAAGGGCTCACTCACTGAAACACCATGACTTTGATCCCCCCTAAGGCTAGCTGTTTCTTCCTGCTCCCTGCTGTTTCTCCCTGGATTCTGGTGCTGGAGATTTAACCACCAGCCAGGAGGGTGAGAAGTCTGGGAGAGCTGTGAGAGGTGTGTGAGAGCTCGTTTGGAGAATTATGTGTGTATGGATGGCAAAAGTCTTTAAAAAGGGAAGCGTTTTTTCTCGGGGGTTCTCCTAAGCTGACTTGGGGAGCATAAAGTTTTCTTAATGCAACCGACCGGTCTCTATGTCATCTATCCCGACCACCTCACTACATTCTCGGATGCAGGCTGCTCAGCAGGTGCAACACTGGATGTTTTAGCTCTATCCCTAAAGCTATGTGCACAATTCCTCAGTCTTGTTATTATCATGTGCATCATCCTCATGAAGCATCTATTCCCTGGTGATGGACACGGAAAAGTCCCTAAATTCTTCACTGCAAGCATCCCTGGAACAGCCTCGCACACATGACCTCATAGACCTGTGGAGAATTTGAGGGAAATATATCTCCAGAGAGGAGATTGGTGGTCACAGGGTAAGAGTGTGGCTGATGTGGATGGTATTTCTACATTGACTGATCAATAGTCATGTTCTTCATCTTCTCAAGAATCATCCTGAATTTTCTACCGTGCAGAAACTATGAGGCTAATATCTACACACCAGTTAACACTGAAGGTACTGTGCTTAATATCTTGATTTTTACCCATGGGTGTATACATTATTAGCATGACCCACTCTGGCTTTAGTGACATCTAACAGCCCAACGTGAAAGCCTCCCTAGTTGCCTGCCTCCTGCCTTGTATTTAAGAAATTCTCAGATATGTGAAGCCCTACTGGTATTTCTATCTATATTGTTAATTTGTATTCTGTACCATCCTACCCAGCTGTGGGAGGCATCAGGCTGATAGCTCTCTTCTGGTGATGGTCAACACTAGAGACAAGTGAAGGACTCTGAGATAAGCACCTTGAGGTTCAGCTTAGTTCTGTCCCTGCTAGTTCTGTAACTCTCTCTCTCTCTCTCTCTCTCTCTCTCTCTCTCTCTCTCTCTCTCTCTCTCTCTCTCTCTCTCTCTCTCTCTCTCCCCACCACTCTCTCCTCATCCATAGACATTCTTCCATGGAATAAAATGGGATTCGAATAAGATAATGATGTTTGGCGGAGAACTTTAGAGCTGAGCCATGAAAATGTCTTTTGATGTTAAACTCACATCACACCAGTGTTGCCTTAGTGCTGTCTTTGTCTCCTTCCTTCTGATGTAAAATGAAGATGATGGCATTATACTACAACATCTGAAATTCTACAAGCTGAATTGACATCTTTGCACTCCATGGGGACCCAGAGGCTTAGCTATAGGTCTTTTGCCTCATATATGCCTCCCACCCGGTGGGAAAGGCAGTCTTCATGGCTAGTTCTGACAGCTGGGGCAACTGTATTCCACTTTGTCCTAAACCTAATGGGCTTTACCTCCCTGCCAGACAACAGAACTACCTAACTTGTCCATCATATCTTTGCCAACGATGAGAGAAAGTAGCCTACTTACTCATCACTATAAAGCCAGTTTCCCGAGTCCCTGTTGGGTTCAGTCTGTTCCTGAGTACCACCCTGTGCTGATTCCTGCAACCTGTAGCATCTTCCTCTCCAGAACTGTAACTATAAGTGACTACTTGGCAGACTACTATCAGTATCATATGTCCAAAGTCCAGTGTTCTGTATTCATCTGTCTCATACTATTCAGGCAGAGGAGCCTTAACTGGTGGAATGGGTGGGAAGTGATCAGAACACGTGCTTCCACAGTTGGTCTTGGCTGTCGACTGACTTAAGAGGTGTTTAGAACTGCTGAAACACACCTATACCTATCTCTCAGGTGTTTCCAGAATAGATTAGCATGTGAGATAGTGACTGGGAGAGAAGGAACAAAGACAGCACCCTCCAATGGCTTGGGTGTCCAGACGGAAGGAATTTGGAGGAAGAAAGAGCTGGCATGCACATGGCAACCTCCATTTACTTCCTAAAGAAGTGAAGGCACCACTGCCAACGTCCTCCTCAGACAATAACTCTCAGACCCCAGCTTCTCTAGCCTTTCAAGGGTGAACTCAATACCAGTGATGTTCACAGAGAAGTTCTCGGTCTCCACCACTAGATTGGGACTTTGGAGGTGACCAGCTTCTTAGATTGGAGCATCTACCACGCTCGCTGACTCTGAGCAGGTGAATGGTTGCTATTGACTCCCCAGCCTCCTGTGGTGCAACCACCGAGACCGTCTGTGTTCCTCCTGCGACCTCTAAGGCGGACGCCTACCTCAAACGCCTTGTGAAGTTAAAGGGGATGACACAGATGGAGAACTGAGTCCTAGCTGAAGCGCATGCAAACCGAAGGACACAGAAATAACTGGGTCACAAGCAGAGTGTGGGTGTTAGCCAGAGGGTGAGGGTGTGCTGGACTCTGCCTGGGAATCTTCCAGGAGCTTTCTTAATAGTGAAAAAATCCTACTTCTAGAGTTGGTGCACACCTATTAACATCAGCACTCAGAAAATTGTCATTCTTGGCTATGCAGTGAGTGTGAGGCCAGTATGGACTAGATAAGATCCTGTCTAAAACAGATAAAATAGCTGAATAATTTTCTTGCCATGTTAAAAAAAAAAGATTCTCTTTTTCTTGGCACAATGAGAAACACTGCTGTTCATAACTGAAATGGTAAAAACTCAGACTACATTACTGCATTCCCAGAACCTGAAAGATGTCTGTATAATAAAATGACTGCTTCCCACCCTGCAGTCCCCACAACCTGAGGAAGATGCTGTTGTCTCTGGAAATCACGGCAGCTTTGGAAGATAAATGGTCAGGGCTGGGGGGTGATGAAATGACTGCCTTTTGGTTCTAGCATTAATCCTCACCGTAAGTCACCTCATCTCTCTTTTGCTCCCCTTGACTTGTAAAATAGAGGTTTTGAACTTACTAACATACCAGAGAGTAAGCTGAAGATAGGGGATCAAGACTCAGGAAGGAAGAACCTGACAGCAGACTTCTTCCTTTAAGAGCTCAGGATTCAATAGGCTGATACCAAGTGCCACTGCCCTGAGCCAAAGAGCTCAGATGGCCTTCAGGGCTACAGTGTTGAGAGATAAGGACACCGTGTCATGTGGCAGGGACTGCACATGCCACTCAGTTTCCATACCCCAGTGTTTATGAGTAATCACAGTCCAAATAAACACGTTTCCAGCCTCTCCAGCAACTGGTGTGGCCACATCAGCTCTTACAGTCATATGTAATCTCTTACACTCTGTGATGCTTCCAGGGAGCCTCTTTTGAAGGAGAAAGTATAATCTTCCCTCCAACCGTGTGCATAGAATATGGTGAGCCAGCTAGCATTTAACAGCTGTTGGAGGTCCACGAGAACAAAGGGCACTCACGGATGATGACACAGTATGAACCAGAGGAATCTGGGGACTTCCCCAATCACAACACTATTACACCAACGCTGCACTTCTTTAAACGGGGAGGAAACTGATGATGTAGTTCTCTCTCTCTCTCTCTCCTCTGTCTCTCCTCTCTCTCTCTCTCTCTCTCTCTCTCTCTCTCTCTCTCTCTCTCTCTCTCTCTCTCTCTCTCTCTCTCTCTCTCTCTCTCTCTCTCTCTCTCCTCTCTCTCCTCTCTCTCCTCTCTCTCCTCTCTCTCCTCTCTCTCTTCTCTCTCTCTCTGTGTGCAGTTGACCCCAATCTCAATTAATACAGAAAATATTTTACATTAGCATTACACATAGCCACTATTTGGGCTGAGATGGCTCAGTGGTTAATAACACTGACTATTCTTCCAAAGAACCCAGGCTCAATTCCCAGCACCCACGTGACAGCTCACAACTGTCTGTAACTCCAGTTCCAGGGGATCTGACATCTTTACACCAATGCACATAAAATAAAGTTAAACAAATTATTTCAAAAACAGCCACTATTTTAGTTTCTAATGTTAAGAATTCTTAAATGAAAAACACTTTTTTTTTTGTTTTTTCAAGGCAGGGTTTCTCTGTATTATTTTGGAAGCTGTCCTGGAACTCGCTCTGTAGACCAGGCTGGCCTTAAACTCACAGATATCTGCCTGCTTCTGCCTCCCAAGTGCTGGGATTAAAGGTGTGCACCACCAATGTCCAGCAACAATGAAGGTATTTTCAAAACTGCCTTTGGTGGATCCAAATCAATGGATACGCTCAGGTCATTTTATGACAGAGAAATCTGGAAAATTCTACCTTCTTCTGAAACAGCAGGTAAATTTCTAGAACAGCACATCAGCTGCATGAGACTTAGGCCCACATGTAGCCTTGTTGATAAATGTATCATGCTCTCCTCAACTTATAATGGGTCATAATCCTGATAAAGACAGTGTACATTGAAAATATCATAAGCCACTGGATGGTGGTGGCACACACCTCTAATCCCAGCACTTGGGAGGCCGAGACAGGCGGATCTCTGTGAGTTCTAGGCCAGCCTGGTCTACAGAGTGAGTTCCAGTACAGACTCCAAAGCTACAGAGAAATCCTGTCTCAGAAAAAAAAAGTAAGTCAAAACTGTGCTTACTGCAGAAGCCTAAAGACCTGATCAATCAATCAGTTTTAAGAGCTACACTACACTACATTATGACTTAGGCTATGTGTTAGACCAGTGCTTCTCAAGGAGTCTCAATGGGTTCCACACCCCATGTGAAGGAGCAAACCAATCCCTGAAAGCCCTTGTCTGGTCTCCACACATGCACTTGGAATGCACACACCTACACACATGATAATAATAATACATTTAAATTTTTTAAAACACATTCAACGCCACTAAATGTCAAAGCTTCACCTAGCTTATTCTCAACCTATGGGTCGAGACTCCTTTTACAGAGGTCACCTAAGAAAATTGGAAAACACAGATATTTACATTAGCATTAATAACAGAAAAATTATAGTTATGGAGTAGAGATGAAGATAATTTTATGGTGGTGGGATCACCACAGCATGGGGAACTGTATTAAAAGGTCACAGCATTAGGAAGGTTGTAACACATAACCTAAGTCATAATGCAGTGTTGAATAGTAGCACTTGTCACTGATTGACTACAGTAGAAATGGGAGAACCAGAGTCATATAAATATACTCTGCATCATCTTAAATTTAAAAGGAAGTCATAAATTGAGTGCTGTCAGGTGGCTACACATATACACCACCACATCCTAGTATGCATACCCAGGAGACGGCTCTAGTGGATTTCCCACAATGGCCAAGGCCCCGGACTTTTTTCTTTCATCAGAACACTAGGTTCTGCTGAGTTATTATTTTCAATAACCTTGTATATCAGTTTGCAATATTAAAAGCAAGAGCGAGAAAGCTTGGTTGCTGGTTTTGACTCTAGAGGTGGATATATAAAGACAGACGGGCAGAAGAGCAGAAAGAAGATGATTCCCTCCCACACACGAATTTCAGAGGCGAAGGAAGAATCCTGGGAGGATTTGGACATCATGAGGACCCATCTTTATGGTGAATACTTCCGTAGGAGTAAATGAAGCTCCTACTTGAGTATCTCGTCTCTTTAGGTCTCTACCTTCAGAGAGCTCATGGGTGAGTTCAGTTCTTCTTCCTCCTTGAATCCAGTGTCTAACTCTAAGCAGTCTCTCAAGAATGCATTCTAACAATGTATTGAGAAATAAATGTTGGGAGATAACTTTCTAACAATGTTAAGGACGATTACCAGAATCACTTGGTACTCATTAGAACTGATGGGAAAATTTTCAGATGTCTTGCCCACTATTTGGAAATAATACTTTCTAACCTCAGAACTTATGGACAGATAATTACTATTTTTATATCCCAACCTCAGTTCCCCCTCCCTCTCCTTCTCCTCCTCCCATCTCACCCCCCCCATCCACTCATCAAAGGGTATAAGGCCTCCTTTGAGGAGTAACCAAAGTCAGGCATACCAAGTTGAGGGAAGACAAGCCTCTCCCCCTTGAATCAGGCAGGACAAGGTATCCCACCATAGGTAATGGGCTCCAAAAAGCCAGTTCATGTACTCAGGATAAGTCTTGGTCCCACTGCTAGCCCCTCCCCCTCCATCAGACCAAGCCATACAACCATCACCCATATCAGTCCCATGCAGGTTCTCCAGGTATCAGCTCAGAGTCTGTGAGATACCACTAACTCATGTCAGCTGTCTCTGTGGTTTTCCCCATCATGATCTTGACTCCCCTCCCCCTGCTCATATACTCCCTCTCTTTACCTGAACTCCAGGAGCTCATCCCAGAGCTTGGCTGTGGATCACTGCATCTGCTTCCATCAGTTACTGGATAGTGATTCTATGATGGGAGTTAGGGTAGTCATTAATCTAATTACAGAGGACTCCAGTTCAGGCATCCTCTCCACTATTCCTAGGAGTCTTAGATAGGGTCATCCTTGAGGATTCCTGGGAGTTTCCCTAGCACCAAGTTTCTCCCTAACCCCATAATGGCTCCCTCTATCATAATATCTCTTTCATTGCTCTCCCTCTCTCTCTCTCAGTCCCTCCCCTAACTTGGCCATCTGGAGCCCTCATGTTCCCATCCCCCATTCCCTCCCTTCTATCCCCCCCTCAAAGTTTACTCAGGAGATCTTAACTATTTCCCCTTTCTGAGGCCCTCTTGGTATGTCACTCTTAGTGTCCTCCTTTCTAACCTAGCTTTCCTGGTGTTGTGGATTGTAGCCTGATTATCCTTTGTTTTATGTTTAATATCCACTTATGAATGAGTGTGGGTTACCTCACTCAGGATGGTTCTTTCTAGATCCATCCATTTGTCTGCAAATTTCAAGGTGAGGCATATAATTCCTAATACTATTTTGATAACATTAAAGGAATATTAAGGGTATACTAAATAATAACTTGAATCATGAATAGAATTAACCCCCTTAAAAAGGAGCTTAAAGGGGTGGGCTCTCTCTCTTCAGCTCTTCCACCATGAAGATACTGTATAGAAGACACCATCTAAACAGGACCCACTGGGACCTTGGTCTTTCTAACCTCCAGAATCACAAAAACAAATGCATATTATTTATAACTGATCAGAGTCATAGATTTTGTTATATCCAAAGAAAGAACAAACAGAAACAGTCACCAAGGAAATAATTTATGGTTATAGCATGCTCTTCATAGAACAGCAGAAACCCATAGACTTCATTTCCCAACTCTACCACATACAGCCTGAGGAGCCATGATTGTATGACTCAGCCTTCATTCATTAATTCATTCAACCAATATCAGAGGGTCTAATGAGTGGGCTAATTAAAGCTACGATTTAGCTGTGACAAAACGGAGTGATGCTAATTCTAACTACTTACAAGATTTGCTTGATGCTAATTCTAACTACTTACAAGATTTGCTTCAGTGTCCAGCACAACAGGGAGTAATAAACATGCATTACCTTCCACTTTCCTCCCTAGCCCTTCATAATCAAACTTCTTTTCTTTATATAAAGAGTAATTTCTCTTAAAACAAATTCCTCCTTGGAAAATGAAAATCATCAATATAAATCCTAAATAAACTTCAAGGCATACCCTTCCACTTCTGTAATGAAGTCCTGAGATCTGAGTGGCCTGGCTCAACTATATTTTCACTATGTATAAACCATTACAGACCATTCTTGGCAAGCACTATCATATGATGACCAATGAGAATCCCCTAGGCTACAGGACCAGCTGTGAGGTTTCCAAACAGGCTTCCCACCCAGACAGAGGAGCGACATTTTCATTAAAGTTTTCCCCCAGTCAACAAATGTTCTGATGTTGGCATCGAATCAGGCTCAGTGCAAAAACCTGGGACTATTGACTGTGAATTTCAAGGTACAAATTTGTGGTTGCCTCCCCGCCCCCCCCCCGCCCCAATCCATGGACTTAGAGCAACCGAAAACAACCTTGACAACTCCAGGCAAATCTCACGATTATATTATAGAGTTATTCTATGAACTTATAATCTCCCTCTCTTCCCCATGTTCTATTGTTTCTCCTTTGAATGATGTAGGACCCAAGGAGGGATGTTTGTCACTCTGGCGGTAGAGGAGAATGGAGCCAAGTCTGCCCAGTGGGCCTGCATCTACTGTGGCTTGTGCTGGGATGGGCTTCCCACTGCTTGACCGACCTCCTGCACCATGGCTGAACACTGGTATCCACAAGCCCTCTGGACCCTCAGAAGGAATTTTTCTGGTCCTTCACAACTCTGACTTCTCTGCTTTTCGTCTATGAGCTCACACACAACACTGAAATGCTGTTGCAGGATTCAGCAACTCTTAGCTCCTCCCTGGCCACTGCATGGGATACAAAGCACTCCCTGAGGGTGAGGGAAATGCACTCCTCCCCAGGTCTAGTGCTGGACTCCCCCCCCCTCTACAGTCCATGTGATCTCCTTGGAAAGAATTAAAACTAGGCACAGATAACACAGGACAGGCTAAGTCTATTACACAGACAAGGAGTGAACAATCTCAGGGGGTAAGAGCGAACAGCAGTCCAAGAGACAGTTACATCAATCTACATTTCAGATCTGTTTCATATTATTTCTTTTGTTTTTGCTTTGTTTTTTGAGACAACGTTTCTCTGTGTAGCCCTGGCTATCCTGGAACTCCCTCTGTAGACCAGGCTGGCCTCAAACTCACAGAGATCTACC